>NW_024962274.1:8726628-9096951 GCF_019238085.1 Lagopus leucura
TGGCTTATCAAGAGAAGCGATTGTTTGTTCCACTCTGTGCAAGGGCTGTGAGGGCAACCTCAGTTGAGTGTGCAGCTTCTGGTTCCACAACATAGGAAAGAATTAAGACTATTAGAGAGTGATCAAAGGAGGGCACTAAAGATGGTGGAAGGTCTAGAGGGCACCACATATGAGGTCATCTGGTTCATTCAGCTTAGAGAATAGGATACCTGCAGAGAAGAACCCGGCTGTTCTGGTGGACAGCAGGTAGGCCATGAACCAGCAGTGTGCTTCTATGGGCAATAAGACCAGGGGTATCCAAAAGGTGATGCCCCATCCCTGGAGACTTTCAAGGTGAACTGGATCAGGCCCTGGGCAAGCTAATTTAGCTGTGCATGTTCCTGCTCATTGCAGGGGAGTTGAACTACATGACCTTTGAAGGTCCCTTCCAACTCTAAGGATTCTGTGAATCTATGATTCTGTGATGAAGAGACACTAGAATTCCATTCTAACCTTTAGCATTTTGTTTTCAAGAGAGAAGCAGATGGACCACTACCAAGAAACTTGGAAAGGGTGCTTTGTCGAGACAGCAGAGTAAAGAATCTGCAAGTCTTTCAACTACGCAAAAATTGTCTGCATGTTTATTTAGAATCTAAGCAAAAATATTAATTCATTATTCTGACTTAATTACTTGGATGTTGCCTTTGAACAAAGATGCACATATTTTCACATTCCTTTTAGAGTCAGCATTGTCTGATGAGGTCTTGTGGAACTGCTGATTTCACAAGATAAGCAGAAATGCGTGCTAGCTCTTCTAGGGGCAAAAGCAAGCTTTGGAACTGGTGTAAAAAAAAAAAAATATGTAAAGTTAGGTTTAGTAAAGAAATTTTCATTTGAAAGCTAGACACAGTTCAGTAAAACACTCATGCTGAACCTGAAATTTTGCCTGCTCTGTGTTACCACATTAAAGTTTATGCGAGCATATAAGCTAAACCTGTCTAAAATGATTTATTAGATGTAAGTCAAGAATGCCAAAGATTATTAGAAAGATCAAAAGTCATGAGAATATTCAAACCTAGAACTACCAATTTTGGCTGTTTTTTCTAGTAACAATACAGTGGCAATTTCAGGGAACCCTAAAATACATGCAAGAAAAGAAATACAAGGGCTGCTCTTAAAGTACAGCCTCCTCTGTTATGATGTTGTCCTCACCAACCATCAGAGGCAGATAGAGGTGGTATGGCAGTGAAGGTTGAACGTTCCCAACAATATCACATTACATTTTGTTTCCATATGACAGATGGCAGCAGAGGGGCAGAGTGACAAAATGGCGTCCGACATGGAAGTGCAGAGGTACAAAGGTGTAGGTAGGTTCCTCCAAAAGTAATGTCTCTTATTTATTTCCATGGAAAACTACAACTAACATAAAGAGCACAATAACACTGTTTGATAGATCAAAATTCTCAGTTATAAAACACTATTTTTCAACATAATCAACACCATGAGCTATGGATTTTTGCCAACAGTGAACAAGAGCCTACATGTCACACTTATAAAAATCTGCACCAGAAGAAGTGATCCACTATCACTGTTGCCACTGCTGAAACACCCACAGCTTCACTGTGTTCACACCCACGGTTGGGTCTCCAGAAACACTCAGCAACTATCAGTGAATGCCATTGGTTGCAATTTTTTCCGCATGGAAGAATTGACTCACCTTTGCTTCATACTCACTTCCTTTTCAGATACCATATTGTCAGACCGCCTCTCTGCTGCCATCTGTCACACAGCAACAAAATGTAATGGAATATTGATGAGAAGGTTTAACCTCTGCTACCACACTACCACCATCACTTCTGATGTTGTGGGTCAACATAATAAAATAGGAGGTGTTACTTTCAGAGCAGGCTCTGTACAAAGGCCACGTTGTACAGTGAAGTGAAGCAGACGTTGAATAACTACTTTATTTTAGCAATTGCTATGCAGGAGACGTTATTCAGGAATATTACTTTTCTTTTTAATTCAATCTTGATTTTAAAAGTTTTGAGCACTTACATAGCACTCTGTTCTATCTCACTCCAAATGGACTTTCAAATTCTGAGGATAAATGAATTTACATCAGAGAATATGTTTGCCAAAAGTAAGTGGGTAGTGGTTATCATGTTTTACATGAACAAGTAATTATTTGCAGGGAAAAAAAGGTTCCAGAGATACAGAAATGAAAGACATGAAAGAAGTCTCTTACTTATCTTCTGATTTGCCTTCTACCATAACAATACAATCAACATAAGTGTTAACCATCATGCCTAAGTCTCAAAGCTATATGTATTCTCTGTAATAGTTTGACTGCAGATCATGAAGTTTCATATTTACTCAGTCTTTTTCCTCATACAAATGAAAACAATTTCAACTGGAGATGAAAGTTAAGTCCCAAGAAGTTTACAAAAATGTAAGGGTACTAGCTTAAATCAGTACAAACTGGGAGAAAGTACTGTTTATTTCTATGTCAAAACAGCTCAGTATGATTGTATGATCAATGAATACACAGTTGTTATAATTACAAAATAAACAAGAGAGTTAGGCAAAGCAGATTATAACAACAAAAAGAGAATAGATAGAAAGCTTACCCATACCATAGGCTCACTTACAAAACTCCAGCAGAGCAGATCTCCAGAAGAGATCCTTCCCACAGGTAGCCAGCTCTTAAATAGGTCTAGGAGAGGTGCAGCCAGCCTCCACGCTTTCCGGCAGCACAGGAGAATTGCCTTCACCTGTGCTCCTGTGGCTGACTCATTGCTCACCTCAGGTGATCAATCAGAGGTTCAGGCTGTGATTCAGCAGTTCCCATACAATGATTAAGTATTTCAAAATTCCACCCCAAATACCAAGAAATGAAAAACTGTTGTTTTCTATAGCCATTATCTCTAATTAAATTCTGCCTGCATTTTATTCTAGCATAGTGTAGTTTCATATAGATTTTTTTAAAAAATTCTCATCTAGTTTTGATTCAAAGCATAAAAGCATTTTTTATACAGTAGAGCAGATAAGACAAAGGTTTTACACTAGCAAAAGCACACATATGTAAGAAAAATATTTTTATCCCATTTTGGTATAGAAATGAAATTATTCAGATAATTCAGTTTCTATGAATTCTTTCCTGAGTAACATGTGATTCATGAGATCAAGGAATTAATGTTAGTTTGAATAGTTACATCTCTAATAAGCTTCATAACTAGTTATATATTTAGTTTCCCTCTGTGTTCAGTTTTATTGATTGAAAAAGCTCCAAAAAAAATTGGTTGCTTTCCCACACCAGAGGACTCACCCAACCTATAAAATGTCAAAGGCCAAATTTTCTATTCTAAAGAAGGAGATCTGGAAGAATACAGTTTGGAAGAATGTTTTGAATTACCAGATATCCTACAGTGGTCTTATTAATTTTTACTACACATTTTTCAACATTTGGACTTTAAAAAATTTTTCTACTGAACATTGCATCCAACTGAGTATGTTCCCATGAATACTCAGGGGTATTCCTGCTGTTGTTATTCTCTCTCTGTTGTTGTTGCTGTTTTTACCAAAAAAAAAAAAAAAAAAAAAAAAAAAAAAAAAAAAAAAAAAAAGAAAAGAAAAAAGATCAGACTAAACTCATTAATGCTCTTCAAAATCCATCTGTGTTGCTACTAGCTTCTGCAATCCTTTTTATTAACTTCTGAGGAGTTACTCACAAGTGTCCTCGTATGAAATCTTTAGGAACTCTTATGCATGTGACTGAATGTTCAGGCATGAACTAGATTATTCATATAGTCTATACATTTTCTCTGGAGAGCAAGTCTGGAATCATTTCATTGAAATACCACACATGCTATTACTTGGAGGGAATATTGCAAGATAAAATTGGTAGACAGCCAATAAATCTTTGTTTCTCTAAGCCAAAAATAAAGAAATTATATTTTGTTTTTCTTCCACCAATAGTTCATGTCCTCTTCACATTACCCCTAGTCTGAAGTCTTGGTCTCCTCTTCTAATTCTATCAGAAGGAAGCAACTCCATTGTTTTACCCTAGCAGCTGACCACATCACTCACACTTAAAAGAAAATTTTGTCAAGTCAATAGTAGCAAAACATTTTGACGATGTGTAGCATAAAGCACTGACAATTTCAGATCATAAGCATATGGCACGTGCAAAAATTACAAGTCATTGGTAGGCTAGAAAACAGTAGGAACAGTTCTGAGAGCCCCCCTTATCGTATTTCCTTCTGACTTCCTTACCACCTACCATTCCTCTCAGAACTTATTCCTTCCCGCCTTTATTTTTGCACTGGAAGAGCCTCAGAAAATTCAGGATGTAAAAGAGACAGACATTATACAACAAAATCCCTGTACCATTACAAACACCAAGAGGATGTCCACTACAGAATAAGAACATTTTTTTAAAGACCGCTTCATAAAGAGGGCAGCTTCATCTTAATAGGGCCATAAACTTACATTCTCCAGCTCGCTCTAAAGCTGTCCTTTACTAACTTGGGGCCTTAGCCAAGAGCATTGAGATATAAGGAAGTTGTAGCTAATTGAGTTCAGAGGGCCTTGGATCAGATAATCCTGGCAAGTCTTACTCTTCAACAGCTCTTAAAAGGGAAATAAAAAGTCTGTCTTATTTTACTCTTTCAAAAAGAACCAGAACTACACAGAAAGGAGTGGAAAGTATCCAAATGACATACGTCCTCTTTAAATACCTGGTAACCTAAAAAATAAGAGATGATTAACTCATGCTTTCAGAAAATTGAATTTACAGAGAAAACCACAAGGAACTTTAATTTCTCCTTGCTGACTACAGAGCTACATGCATCCTCTGAAAATTTTTGCTTGTTTTACCCGTTTTGTTTTGAAGAAAAACAGAATAAATGGGATCGCTATCTCGACAATCTACTCAAGGAGGTTATAAAGACAGACAGAAAATACAGTCACATGTATTTTTTGAATTTTGTATGGTCCAATCCAATGACAGAAGCCAATCTCCCCATACACCTTCCCTCTGAAGCTCAGAGCTATGCTCTCAAATATCAGAACTACATTGATACAATGCAATGATGACTACATGACCATTTCCTAATAGTACAAAAGCTGCGCAAATGGTCAGCACTAAGCAGTGGTTGTATGACAGTAGTCCTCATTACTTGGCTCATGGAGACCTTTTTAAACAGTTTTCCTTGCCTACAAAAAGCTTCCTTGCAGTGTGGTCGCCTCTGTTGACCAGGCTGGGGGAAGCAGAGAGGTCAGGCTCTCCCTTCTGGCCCAACTTCACCTCACAGCAAGGCAGGAAAATGATACAGGCAAAAAGTAGCTCAGAAGCATTTTCTTCCTGAGGATGACAGCAACAGATCTGGTTCAGGCCCTTTGTTAGTAAAGAGCTGGAAAACCAAATTCAGTCAGAGAATATGCATTCCCATTTATATCAGAAAACAATCTGTGAATCTCTTTTTAAAAATCGTATTTCCCTCAGAAAAGTCCACAATCATCTGAAATGTTGCTAGTTTACCATTAGCTACAGACAAATATTTATGACATTGAGTGTTTCCAAGACAACAAACAGTCTCTCTGTCACACCCAGCATAAGATTCAAGACCAGGTTTGGTTATCTCCTTTGCTTTTGTGAGCTTCTATCCAGCCTTTAACATTACTTGAATGTATTTACTGTGCTCTGGTAACAGAACAGAGAACACAGCACATGATAGTGATTTAAACTGTGTCATTAGCACATGGCAGGGGGGAGGGCTTTACTTGTATAGTTCACACATACCATACAAATTCTTTAAACAAATAAAGAGCTGCAAAGGGAGGGAGGGAAGGGAAAGAGACCTATACAAAACTGAAATTTTCCATGCTTTCCCACACTTGTTTGGAGGTCTCCCCACAATACGATGGAGTCTCTCCTCTTACCCATCTCATCAGCAATTCCTCTCACACTGCACACACTGGGGTGGCACGCTGCCTACACTTCAAGAAGATCTTGGCAGTGCACAGGCAGCTTTGGAACATGAACTAGACACAGAGAACATTACCTCATATTTTAATAGAGGCAGACACCATTTCAAATTAACCCTTTTTGGTTATGAATTCACAGAAGTAAGTACTGAACAACACCCACTGTGTATTGCATTAGGGTGGAAAACATGATGCTTTGCCCGCTTAAAAAAATCACCAATGCATTTTTGGGTATGTTGGAGTTACACAGTAAAAGCAACTGAAAAGAAGTACTGGGCCGAGCCCAAGATAGCACATCGAGCCACGAACAAATTGGTATTCTCTCCTCTCTGCTGGTACATATCATGAGCCAGGCTGCTGTGCTCTGATGGAAGCAGCACTCATCTCATCTGTTACACTGCCCTCAAGGACAAGCAAAAACCGAAGGAGAGGGAGGTTACTGGAAGTGTGGGACACAGGTGAAGTTAATTTTGTATAATTTAACAAGGCATGACAGTTCCTGACTCAATCTAAATAGTTCATCAGTTTTGTTTTGTTTTGTTTTTTTAACTTGGTGCTGGTCTACAAAAGATAGTTCATATGGATTAAGATCAGTAAAACTTCGCGTATATTATTTAGTGACAGTATTTAACAATCTTGTAGATAGGTAAATAAAATTATCTCTTTTATTATTAAAAAAACTGAGGCAAACTCATTCAGGATCAGAGTTACTTACTAAAGATACAAATATTTCTTCAGTGAGTTTATCGGCAGCCCTTAGGAGCCTAAGACCCACTGAATTAACTGGCTCTTTTAAAGTAAAAGACACAGAATTAATTTGATCTGAAACAGTTTGTGGTTATTGTTCAGAGATACTCTACCTTAAAAAGTTCTGCTAACCAGATAGAAGCATGCTCTGAATAACAGGAGACGACAACAACCCTACCAGTCTGTGGGGCAGATGCAATAGAATACCTAAACATTTATACATCACCCAGATCTGCAGCATGTACAAAAACTGATTTATTGTCTTAACAACTCATGAAGAAGGAAGAATTAGCTCTCAGACAGGGAACCAAGGCAGAGAGAGAGTGACTTTCTTACAAATCCCACAGGAAGCACACTCTAAGTAGATTGCTGCATCACCTGCAGTTTCCAGGTTAATTTTACACAAAGATTAGCAGTTTAGCAGCTCCCAAAAGCGTTTTCAACAGCAGCAGGTACCCTGTTCTCCAGAGTTTAATCCCACCCTGAAGAAAAGTAAGCACAAAGAAGCTGAGAGAATTTTCAAAAAACACAGGCAGTGGTCAGCTGTCAAAGCCTAGTAGTGAAAATGAAGTGTTTTCTGAAGTGTCTGCCAGATATGATGTAGATGAGAAATTACTGCTACCTTAACATATCTAATTCCTGGAGGATTTCTGAACCATAATTTATTCTAGATATATCTCTAACCAGAATTAACACCATTCTGCACAGATAGATACATAGTTGATCTTCCTTCAGGATTAAGCACAAAGCTGTAAAAAGAAGATTAACATCAACGTTACCTCCCTCTTTCCACCCCTATCTCCGTAGTTTCAAATTGACAAGACTTGTCCATTTTAAGAAAACTTCAACTGAAAACATGGAGGGAAAGAAGTCAAGGAGAGAAGGCAACTACAGGGAGAGAATGCAGAGCACAGTCATTTATTTTCAGACTGCTTCCTGTGATTGCCTAGTGCCATCTTTGGATGAAGCTCACGGAGTAAGAAAAAGCCTTCAGTCATATTCAGGAGAAAATAAAGATATCATTTCTTTGATATCTCCTTGCTCACAAAAGCATTCCTGCTGTATTCACTATCTTTATCTGCAGTTACTGAACTAGTGTCTCCTTTTCTTGTACCACAACTCTGTTCCCCTCAGTGATAGCTGGAAAAGGCTCACTTTACTTTCATGACTCAGCATTCTCATGCACCATAGGGAAGAGGTATGTGCAAGGAAGCTGCTTCAAGAAGCTGAAACAGTACAGTCTGAAAAAGGAGGGAAAAAGACAAAAAAAATATATTCTTTTGTTGTTTCAGTTATCAGACATGCCCTGTGGATTTTTGTACATTCTTGTCCATGGTTACAACTACAAGCGTCTTGGGCCAAACTCTCAGAGCATGTAAAATGCTCCAGAAAAGCCAGTATAACAATTTTAGCAGTTTCAGCCATTTGCTGTTGCCAAGAATGAGGCCCAGGAGCATAACAAAGACAGTTGCTTAAATCTGTTAATAAGTAGTGTACTTTTACCACCTTGACACTCTAGTGGCAAGTAACAAAGCCATTTCAAACTCACATGTAGGTGGTCTGCTTCAAGATACAGAAAACAGACAAATGAATTGAAAAGAAAAATGAAATACATAGGTGCAGATGCACCTATACATATTGAAGAACACACAGATGTGTGTGTGTGCGTATTTGTAAATGTGCACATACAGAGATATATAAATACAAATATACATGTGCACATATATGTATATACATAACAAAGGCACACAGATGAAAACTCAAACATGCAACAGAAATACAGGATCATTTCAGTGAGATATATAGAGTTACTTTAAAAGTAGGTCTACAGTTTTTTTTACTACACAAAAGCCAACATTTGAAATATCAAGCAAAACAATCATTAAGAAGTTCATGGACCCACCAGCTGCTCCTTTAAAGCTTGAAGTTAACAGTCGCTGTAAGACGCCTTCCAGGCTCCCTTCCTTGCTGAGAGCATGCAACCTTCATTTCTATACAGCTACAGAAGTACTCAAGATAATCTCTTGCAGTGGTGCAGCATTACAGTGCTTGAACAAATGGGTTTACTTTCCACCTAGCACAGCTAGGTATTTGGAGAGAACTTTCTTTTTTAAGGTTAATCTCAACTTCAGGTTGTCAGAAACTGATTTGTGGTTTTTGGTCATTTCGCACTGTAAGGATTTCATACAGAGTCAAGCAACAGCTCCTCATCTTTCTTCTGGTTCTCCTCTTAGGATTTTTAATTCCTTAGCAGGGACAAGGAAACAGAACAGGAAAAATACAATTTCTGCTACTAATGGATAGCAGAATGACATTTACAGATTATATTACTTTAAATTAGGAAAAATAAGGATAGCGCTATTCCAGGTGTGCCTTTAGATGTCCTGGTAGAAATACCTTTGCCACCACTTTATCTCCTGGGAACTTCTCTTTCTATCCCTGCACTCTCATGCTTTGCTTCCTCTTTTCTTGAAGCAATAACTATGCTATTAACAGGCACCACCCAGCTATCATACACTCACCTCTACCTGCTTTCATTTTTGTACTGCACTACTGCAAAAATGTATCCTAAGGAAGCCTCAGGCTGTTTTACTTTGTGACCTGGTAATGATGTTCTCTCATGCTAGCAGATGAGAAAGATGACAAGTTGACTCTAGTCTGCTCCACGCAGGTGCCATTTGAATATTAATTTTCTCTAGGTAAAACTCTTACTTTCAGGCTGTCCTTTAAATTTGAACTTAAGATGATGAATTTCATACAATGAGATTAATTCCTGGTGATTGGAGAAAGCTAATAGGGACCTAATCAATCACATTCTCTCTCTTTCCAGTGACTGTGAGCAGGTCTCAGTTAAGAACCTGAAGTTAGTTCAGGTGATTCTAGACTGTGTCTTCTAGTTTGTATTTGCAGAAGAAGAGTCCTGCACAGGAAGAGTTGACTTCTCCATAGGAGTTCTCAGGGAAAATGGAGCCTGAAGAAGACATTACTGCCATCAGTGGCAGGATGACATGACAGAAGTGATGGCTCATTTTCACAATCAGCTGTTGAGGGAGGGCACATCTGCATGTCACCACCTTTACAGTACTATAAGACACAAATCAATCTACTGTCAAGCATAAACTGTGGTGCTACCAAAGCACTGCAACTGACAGCAATTCAAGACAAGAAGTATTTTATGTTTCTTTTAATCACAGAGAACCCACTCTAAGATGCCCTACATTGACTGTAGTCCTACAAAATGCAGTAATATTCAGAGATAGTTGAAATGTTGCTGAAATGTAGGACTGCAGCTTTCCCACTTCATTCTTGGTGGAGGACTTACTTTTGTTTTTTAAAAAGGTTTTCTTTAAAAAAAAATCTGTTAACATATATATATATTTATATTTATTGTATTTCTGTAGCTTTGTTGGTGATTTTCTATAGATCTACTAATATTAAGTAGCTTTGTATCACTGTTTTGATCCCATATAGGAAATACAAGGAGACAGGAAGCAAGAAGCTATACGCAGTTTACAATAATTGATGTTTCCTCAGTATAATCTTGGCATCTCTTTAAATCCATTTATAATTGTTTGCTACCTATTCCAGAGTATGAACAGGCTATCTCACCCATGAAGGGCAAGTGCTAAACTCCCTGCCTGGCTGTGAAAGATCCATAACTCAAAAAGGTTGCAGGCTGGAGTCTGTGGTCAAGGTTTGTCTTTACTTTCTTTTTTCTTTAAGCAAGTTGAAGAATTATACTCACTCTTCATGGATGAGACAGCCTATTTGTTCTTCGCTTGTGTTTCTGTTAAATTAAGCTTTTTAAAAAGGGACTAAGCCCTGGCACCAGACATCAAACAGAAGGTTGGGGATAGATCTGGATAATTAGTATTTCCAGACTTGTGAGATAAGTCAAGAACATTTTAAAAAAAAACAAACCACTTGATACTGAAACTAATTTGGGTTTTCCTTGGGGTACATTTCCTCCAAGATGAGTAACAAAAGTAACAGTGAAGGAAACGTTTCACTTGGTCAGGCATGAAATACATTGTTTAATTCTCTAGTATATTTATCACTTAGTTTGTGTGGTTTTTTTATTCCAATCTAACAGTCTCTTTCAGTGATTGTTAAATGAGTCACCAATTCACATTAATCTACAAGGGACAAAATGAAGAAGGAAACACAGCAAAGGGAATATCAAGAGACATCAGAAAATTGGTACAACCATGGAAACAGAATTAAGCACTCCTGTAGAAGTGGAAAGGGATAAAAATAAAAAAAAGACAGAAATGTACAACCTGCTTCACACTCGAGCTGGAGGCTATTGCTCTCTCCTTGACTCTTTCAGGGAATACAACATTAATGTATACAAATAAGCCACACCTTACAGGAATTCACACAGGACTGCTGGCAGGGTACCAAAGTCAGAAGATATTGCACCATCCGTTCCCTAGGAGCCACTAGGGATTCACAGCAGAAATCCTTTAAGGTGATAGTTTGATCCCATAAACATCTCTCTGCATGAGTCCGATTCTCTTAAAAGATGTAGATGTAAGTGCCAGCTCTGCAAAAAATCTCAGAGGCAGGAAATGAACTGCATTTAACAAACACTTCTGACTTTGTATTCTACGTACTAATTCACACGTTTTGAACACATCAAATCTCCAAGAGCTGCAAGATGCTTACATTTCTTTTGTCACCTTAACAGGTTTCCTCCTCCTCACCATTATTCTCCATTACAGTATTTCCCTCCCCTAGTTACACTGGCCCCGAATGTTGAATCAAACAGACTGAGCAGAGGGTTTAAGAATCAATATAATGCCACTCTGCAGAGCTACAAATGGGAGTCCTTTCCTGCAGTGATTAAAGATCGCCAGCTTTCCAATGAGTTTCTAGACCTCAAGATCACAAGATCTTTTTAAAGCACTGACAATTTAACTATCCTTACAGGAAATGCATTTTTATTACATGTACAGGTTTTAAAACCTCAGGGAGCGTGTACCAAAATTATATGCATAGCTTTTACAGCAAAACAAATTGGTTACTGTTAATTGTACTATTAATTGCACAAAGTTAATGAGGTCACTTGTTTACTTCATTTGGCATATGTACTTTAGTTGTAAAAGATCAGGAGTGCTCCAGCATGCAGTGCTTGACAGATATAGCTTTAGAAGGTAAGTATTCCTCTAAAATGCTAATATATTTGTAAAATACTTCACTTCCTAGATTATCTACAGAGGGAGCACGGATATATTCCAAATTCAATCAGTTTTATGCCTTTGATGCTTAAATTTGTCCTTTCGGTTCTTCTGCCCTCATTTCCCAGAAGGGACTGGCAGACACACACATAGCTGCCCTTCATTTCCCATAATGCATTTCTACTACAGCTGAACTAAATCTCAGGTTGCCTGGTAGAAATGTTTTAGAGATTATATAACAAGTGTCAACCTAGGCAACAAGTATGATCCATCTGTTTCTGTTACATGTTGCTCGCTGTTGCATCAAGCAAGAAAATAAAATTAAAACTTGGAAGTAAGATATCACAAAATTTCAAAATTCCTGAAAGCCATTTCTCTAATTCTCCGTATTACTATTACTAGTTTGAAATATTCATCTCATACATTCTGGTGCTGAATTTTTCTGTATTTCTTAACTGACTGATATTTACTAGAAGCTCATTTACTATTCCTAATACCTGAAGCTTTACAAATTAGATGCAGGCAAAAAATTCAAATATACATTGCAAAATACTTTGGAAGCTTTCCCAGTCAGTCAAGGATTTCCTCAAGATAAATCTTCAACCTTTTCAAAAAAGAAGAACAAACACAGGCTTTGTATGTATATACTGCATATAATGTGTGAATTTCTGAATGCCAGTGCCAATATTATTTCAAACGTCTCCTAATACCTCTGGAAAAAAAGGTCTACAAGATATTTTCTGTATTTATTTCCACTCTCCATTTTAGCATGAATTATTATTAATAACTTAGAATTAATTAAAGAATGTTTATTCTTTGAAAAAACTATCAAACTCCAGTAAAAAAAAAAAAAAAAAAAAAAAAAAAAAAAAAAAAAAAAAAAAAAAACACTTAAAAAGCTGTTTGGTGCCAAAGCACCTGATCTGTGATTGTGATACCTCAGCAAACTCTAGTGGAAATGATCACAAAATCAAGGTCAATGTTATTACAGAATCACAGAACCTCAGGTGTTGGAAGAAACTTCTGGAGGTCATCCAGTCCAACCCCCTGCTTCAGCAGGTTCCCTACAGCAGATCACACAGCTAGGCATCTAGGTAGGTTTTGAATACCTCCAGAAAATGACTCTACCACCTCTCTGGGCAGTCTGTTCTAGGGCTCTGTCACTTCACAGGAAATAAGTTCTTCCTTATGTTCAGATGGAGCATCCTGTGCTCCAGTTTGTGCCCATTGCCCCTTGCTCTGTCACTGGACACCACTGAAAAGAGCCTGCACCATCCTCTTGATGGCCATCCTTTAGGTATTAATAAGCATCGATAAGATCTCTCCTAAGTCTTCTTCAGGCTGGCCATCCCAGGTCTCTCAGCCTTTTCTCATAAGGGAGGTGCTCCAGGCTTCAAGTAATCTTTTCCAGAAAGTATAAACATGAGCAGGCTATCTCCTACAACATATTCTTGCAAGCACTTTCATTAGTGACAAAACCCAAAAGATGTTAAGCAGGGGTGTGAACTAAGTTGTTAAACATTTACACCTTTCATCCCTCAACATATTCTCTAGTATCCTTGTTCCTTTTTTTTTTTCCCCCAAAGTTATACCAGACATTGATTATATCAAGTTTAGACCCTAGAGGCTAATAGGCCACTATGCATTTAAAATAAGGGAATGTACTGTTATCAGTATATACTGGGAAGAATTAGAGTATCAATTCACTTCAAACACTGCCTGCCAGAGTTCCTGCAACCAGGGCATATTTTTTAGATGGCATGTTTTAAGTTTGTGGATTTGAAGAAATGTGTACCTCGGGCAAACTTGCACAGCAAGTAGAGCACATCTCGTCTGATTAGAGGACCTTATTAATGACTCCAATCACGTCTTCCTTCTGTCACGCTTTTTCTTATGATAAACACCCATGTTCCAGTCATAATGAGTCAAGCAATTCCTAAACGTGACTTTATTCAAATCAGAGATGGTCCCCATAAAGTTCAAGCTACTAGCATCATTTTTATGAGAACGTTTGATTCTTAAAGAGCAATGTGACATAGGAATGGGATGAACAGATCACAGGAAAACAGTTTTTGTTACTATATAAATACAGTGATTGGGAGTAAACAATTTCTAATTTTCTTTCAAGAATTTTCAACCAGGTTTTACTGAAACAAAGGAATAAAGATGTAAAGAGGAAAATTTTTTCTTAAATCATGTCAGAACTTAACATTTCTAATTTTCTCCTCACAATTTATGAACAGGATTACATCTAGAAAAATAATTTATTTTATACTCCACTTTCAAATCCTTCAGGCTGAATTCTCTCAGACATCCCACACTGCTTTTCTCAGCACCACTGCATTACAGCAACAGCCCTGGGAAAGCCAACTTTGTATATAATGTCACAGAGCAGCTAGTTAATTCTCTTAATTGTGCTCTAAATATCCCAATATTTACTTGCATCAGGATTAGAGGACATTCATCCCATAATGCTACACACACACACAGCATGACTTGTGGCATACTGCTTGGCTATCACTGAGATACACCATCAACACATTGCAGCTGCACAAGCCAATTCCATTTCAACACTTTTGAGCAAATCCTTTTTCACTGTCTTTGCATAAAGCAATGAGGGTATCAGCTGATATAAGATTTATTTCTGATTATTTCCCAGAAATGCACATTTCTGACTGCTGTGATGATATTTTCCTGCATTACTTCATCAGTTGTCTGAATTGCACCTACCCATCCTGCACAGCACTACTTTGTTTTTTATTTATGTTCATGTGATCACTGTTATGACTTATACACATACATAAACTATAAATGATTTTTACAGCATAAAGAGCACTAATGATATATTTGTTACATGAAATACTTCATAATTAAGGTTGCTAGATGTTACAGAATTAAGTTTTACTTTTCCTAAACATAATCAAAATCCTCAAAACTATATTTACAAATACAGTACTGCTACTGATCTTAAATAAATACTGTATGGAACAAAATATCTGCTACCAGTTTCAGATGCAAGGATGAAGCCATTTCACTTTTGCTTAAGACTGTTAAAGCTTGGTCTTAAAATGATAAATAGTTTTAAAAGAATTAAGAATTTCCTACAATTCACTCTAGTAAAATAGCACTATGCTGCCCCTGAGAATGTTAATCCTGAGACATTTTAAAACAATTTTATGAGAAAGCTTTACTACTAAAAATTAACTATTGGCTGTCACGATGATAATCTGAGGCATAACACAAACAAATCAGTGTTCATACACTGCATTTCTACAGTGAAAGCACTCACAGGTTGGTGCAGGTTTCATCTACTACCATATTAGGCACATGGATTATCATGCAGTTTTTCATCAGAGATGATGCAGGCCTCCCCTTCTGGCAGAATCCTTTCCAGTCTTTCCCATCTCACCACAGATCTTTTTTTTTACTTACTTATTTCAAAGCTCAGCTACTCATGCACCTTGTTCTGAGCACTACAGCTCATTTCAATCCAGTTACTTGCCCAGCTGGCCCAACTCTCACTATCCTTATAGTTATGTCCCTCTTACATGGGCCTAGATCTAATCTCACAGAGTCCTATGTTAACAGGATGCTGATCCTATCCGAATTGGAGACAGATAGCTTCTTCTTTCTGACACCTGAACTTCAACAAAGAAGCTGCAGATATGCAAGCAAAGTGTCCTTGTCCTCATCCTACTTTCTCCCTCAGTGGTGCTGAGATACAGAAAGCTCAGCCTCACCACTTATTACAGGCAGTGGTTCAGGTACCTGCCAGAACCAATAGCAAAGTATCCATTTTGCCTTGACTATAAACTGCAAGCAACTACTCTTTAAACATAGTGTCTTAATGTTTTATTGCTGTTGCTGATCCCTAAAGGGAAAAAAAAAAGAATAATGTTGCACCTCATTTCCCCAGTTTTCAACTGACTATTGCTGAGACTTTGATTCTGGCTTCTCCTATTGAAATGATGGGCCTATAAGAGTATTTTGGATATGGAACACTATTTCAGGCTTTTTCCATTATCTTCCTCCAGCCTCATAAAATGTTAGACACAAATGGTCAATAATCCCTTCTTATTTATATTGCAGCAGTGGCACTTCAGTATGGGGCTCTGGCTTACTTTCCACTAACATACATCAATACATTTCAGTTTTAGAACTGTACAGATTTTCTTCATTCACATTGTTATATACACACATTACTGGTGACTTAACATCCATCCACCACCACTCTATCAAAGCACAATTAAAACCAAATGTTTAATACTCAAAATATCAATAAAACAGATCTTCACTTGGCTGGTACCTCAGAAGTTATGATACTTTGGACTAGGCATTGCTTTACTAAGATAAATTCCTAAATGTGGTTTAGTTCACCATCCTTTGGGTCTAGAAAGTTCAAGTTCAAAAGCACAATCTGACAATTGACAGTTAAGAAGGCCTTCAGGAAAAGAAAATGAACTGGGGACTGGATAGTCTATGTTAAGCCGGAAGCCAATAGTGAGATTTCCACATAACAGTCTCTTACTGATAAATACTTCTTACTGAAAAATAGTATGGAATCCCAGCCTCTTATTTTGGACAGTCTCCAATACAACTGATGATACGGTGAATATGGATATAAAAGCTCATGACTGCACCATAGTAACTATGAAAGAGATTTTGGAAGAAATACCGTATGTAATTCAGAAGACATTATGGTCCCTTTTTTGTGAATTGAGTGATCTTTAGTGAAAAATCTAATGACACAAATCAAGTGCCTTTGTGCTCACACTAAAATCAATGTGTCAAAAAATTCAACATTTATAACAATAAGAAAAGACAACAATGAAATACCGTCCTTATTCACACAGATATCTAACATCTCTAACGCAGCTATTTCCTTTCATTTTTAACCCCTAAATTCAACTCCAAACTGTAATTTTCTACCACAACAAAAGGCATTTCTAGACACAAACACAAGGAAGGGCTGTTTGTGCCTACTGTTGTTAGCACTAGCATCGGCTAGAATATTATTACCTACTGCTTGTATGTGTCAAGTATCTTGTTATACTAAACAAAATAGCAAGTACAGACAAAACTAGGCCTTTTGCATAAGATTAAAGAATCTCTTTTCTAATTTTTTTTACTGTATATTTTATGTAAATCACACACTATAGTTTATTAAAGAACAATTGATAGTTGCCAGACGTGAAAACTATAATTAATTTGTTGTTGTTGTTGTTGTTGTTTAGTTAGTACATTAAAGGAGAATACTCACTGCTGGAGATGTTTAGCTTATACAATTTATTTTAAAGGACAGTGAAACAGAGAGAGCGATGTGGAGTTTTTTGTGGGTTTTGTTTGCTTGCTTGTTTTAATATAGAAAAAATGGAGATGGAAAGAGAAAAGTTGTACCAGGTATGAGGCATCTAAGCTTTATTTTCCAAACTACTAAGCCTTTTTCTTTTTTTTTCTTTTCCTTTGGAATAATGAAGTGATAAATCAAAACTGTATGAAATATTTGAAGTATCTAAATACCCTATGTGTTTCCCAAAATCTAGATGCTGAGCCAAATCCCTGAGTTGATCAATCCCATTACTCTAGTTTGGTGTTAATGTTTGTTATTTAGTTACTCTACTAGACCACACAGCACAGCAGAAAAACCACATACATTGTATAGATTGTATATTGTACAGATTTCAATTAATAACTTCACAGTTAAAAACTAGGATTAGTTTTAAACCAGCTGTGTAGACTTCAAATCACCATTTGAGCCCTCTTGCTGAAGATTATTGTACAAATGCTTCATGGAATACACTTAACTGTTCCCCTGTGGAAAATGTGGTTAAGTACAGAGGGAAATACCAGCAAACAAACAATAGTGCAGAGTCAGCAGGACTGGTCTAAGTACTAATCTAATCTTGACTGAATTAGCCTGGTTATGTAATATAGGATTTTCTAGTTCGGCACCTCAACTATCCAACACCATTCTTCTCTCAAGAGAAACTCTGTACTTTTTTTCTATGTATTCCATGTTGAAAGAGCAGGGAATAGCCTATCTGAGAACAACCATCATTAATGCTCTAATTAGCTAGGATTCTGTCACTGAAAATGATTTTTCATTTTAAAAATACCACTTCTTTAAAAATCAAAGCTTCTCTTCTGAAGTGCAGTATTTTGAAATAATTAAGGTCTGGCATGAATTAAGTCAGAGACTGTAATTAGCTGAGAGCCCAATGATTAAGGCACTTCCTGAGGATGTGGAAGATTCTACTTCAAATCTGGTTTGCCTGGCTAGATCAGGAATCTAAATCTCAGTCTTTACAACTCCAGCAAACATTTTAACTTTTGGTATAGGAAACCAAGCCCTTCCTATCTCAAAGCGTAGAACAGAACAATGCCAGTAGCAACCATTTGGAGAGATTCATCCCTTTTGTGGGCAACAGTAGCCTATTGAAGAGCCTACAGTATATATTATTAGGGCACCCATACTGCAAGTAGAAAGTTGACACAAGACTCAGTTGCCTGAACAGGGGATTCTAATGCCTTTTCAAATATCTTAGAATCCAAGACATCTTTTTTGCAATTATGACAGCAACTTGCAGAACTAGACAATGACCTGTGTCCATTGTGAAAGCCAGTGGGGGGTGGAGGGGGGGGGGAGTGAAAGTCAGATGTGAGAGTTTAAGGCATCTCCAATAGCACTTGTTTCCTACATTTAATCACCTAAATCCCACCTTGTTTCCCATGCAACTCTCAATTAGACAAAACAGAAGCTTGAAGATGCTCTATATATAAAATTAGTTAGCTGAATACTAATTGTTCTGGATGAGTCTTCTCTCAAAATCTTTTAGATTGCAGTTAAATTTGGGTTAGAAACACTTTCATTATTATTATTATTATTAATGGTAAAAATGTTCATGGGGTGGGAGAACTATTAATCTGTTGGGTCAAGTAAATCTGGAGACAAGTGGTCCACAGTGGTCTCCCAGTATGACTTTGTACAGAAAAGAAGGGGATTTAGTAATAATAATGCTATTTCGAAGTAAACTATTAAATAATGTTAAGGGAGTTCTAAAGGAGAATCTGCAGATTTTTAAGTTTTCTAGTCCACTAAAAACCAAAAAAACATCTGGCTTACTAGGTTAGGCTGCATGTATGCACTAATAAAAACTGTGTTTTATTGCCTGTCATTTCCACTCATCTTTCTCCAGGACAAAATTATCTAAAACAGTGTGTCCTTGAGGACAGAACTGTGGAGGGTTCTCTATGGAAATCTATGGTATAGTTTACTACCATTTATGTCATTCTACTTAATTTGCTATTTTTTTACAACATGTGGGTAATAATCACAGCAAATTGATTCCCCTGAGCTCCTTGGACAATTAAAGCTATTTGGTTATTGCCACCTGCTTGCTGCTCCCATTAATGCAATTTTCAAGACTTTATTTTTTATTATTCCTTCCTGCTTCTTACCCTACTAAATTATTTGCCCAGTCTTGATATATTGCAATTAGCATTAAAATGGTGTGAATGTCTTTCCAGGAACCTGATCGCTCACACTGCCAAATACTGCTCTTTGTAAGGAGTTTCATGAATTTTTAAATTTAGCTTTACCTTATATAGAGTCTAAGGAAAACAAGACTTAATGACATTACACCATTTTTATAAGGATGTGGACAGTTTTGTTCTTATTTAAATCTCTCTGTAAACTTTTGATTCTGCTAATCTTCATGATACTAAATAACTTGCTGTGTCTTAACCTCTCCACTAAATACAGGGATAAGAGAGGAAAGTAGGCTCTGCATTTGTGCAGGTGTGTCATTGCAGTTTAGTTAGATATTTAACCTTTTGTTTCTCAGAATGTCTTCTTTTGCCCACCTATTTCTCTATTTGGCTATCGGATTTTTTCGATCTGCATTCTCAAATGAGCAATATCATATAGATCTCTCTTTCTTTACAAGAACAAAGTGAACACTGATTTTGGAGGGAGAAGAGAGGCAAAAAGCAAGAAAAGATCATGGATTAGAGAAGTAAAGATTGAAAGGGCAAGGAGGAAATTAAAGGCCTCAGCTCAATTCTGTAAGTAAAAATCAAGTTTTGCCCTATAGAGCAGTTAGAAAAAGAAGAGATCTGTAACTGGTTTCATCTTTTAAAATGAAGTCAAATAACATTAGGTTTTCTCATTAGCCTCCTTTCAGGGCTATGCTGGTTACAGTCAGATGCATGTTATACACAGCCTAGTTTCTCCATACTGAATTCCCAAGGTGGTTGGATAACTGTGGGATAAACAGACTGCAAGAATTCTGCTGTTCACAAATGGCCACATAACTTACTGACTGATTCTGATGGACTCACTACTTTAAAACTGCACAAATATGAGCTCGTAGTGTTCCTCATGTTGCAAGTTGCAATTTAAAAACAAAAAACAACAACAAACCACCCTATGAGTATAGCCTTGATTTTTATTCATTGCTATTACTCATTTCTCAAGCAGACAAGTCAAGTTTAAACATGAAAAAATTTAGACCTACACTAAGTACAAATGTAGATCCAAGTAACTGTCCTATAAATGAATGTGGTTATAGACCACAAATTGTACCTTCAATGGAGAGATTAGACATTAGCCACATTCCAAAAACAGCAGAAAACCAATAGGAAAAAGTAGCAACAACCACCAAAAAAATCCCTAATTTAGGAACAAAGCTTAACCTATCTTTTTTTTTTTTTTTTTCTGCTTTGATTATCTAACATGCCAGTAGATTTTATACACCAGGGTAGAATTTCCAGACTTTGCAGATCATTTAAAAGCTTAAGGGATTATCAAACCAGTCGTTTAAAATGACATTTTCACTGTGCAAATATTTGTCTATTAAATAGGCTGTACGGCACAGGACCTGATCAGCCTTGGCAGTATTACAGGTTCTTCATACACTGCAAACCCCACTGTTTCCTCATAAAGCTGTCAAGTCTCAGTTTAATGAAACATATATAAACTCAATGATGTTAGCCATGTCTCAGCAAGCTAATTCTTTTTCCCTCCCCTGTTGAGTTACCCCTATTAGGACTTTTTATCAATTTATCCTTTTAGGAACAATATAGCACATTTGGTGCTGGCACTGTGATATGAAATCTGACTATATTTAATTCTTGAACAGTCAAAACATTTACATACGTAAAAATATCCTGAGTGACCATCCCTGCATTACTCACAGAGGATGAAAATATTAGGGAGCTAAAGTCCCATGAATTCTTCCATGCTATACTCTACTGTTGTTGGAGATGAATTCCTTACAACTTCTTTGTGTTTGTTATTAGAGCTAAAGGGTATTTACTTACATTCCACCAGACTCAGGGTCTGAAAGATTCAGGAGTTACGAGCAGTTTTCAATAGGTGGGGTGGAAGCTCATTAATGTAAACAGTCTTTGGAAATTTAGACTCTTTACCTGGTTTTGTGGTACCTTACTCAGAAGAAAGGTTACCACAACATCTATTCCTTTCAGCAGTAAAGAATATTTCTACCATAATTTTGAAGTACTGAAAGCAAGTAGTGAATGTGAATAAGTGAACAAACATGGCAAAGAATCTTGTTACCACCAGTAAATATATGATGCTTGTTTTCTGAAAACTTGAGCACAACCACTGAAAATTTGTCTATATGTTCTTGCTATTTATGAATTGCCTCAAATCAGGAAGAAAAGGCTTCTACATAGTACTTCTCTTTCTACCAATGAACAAAGTAACTGATGCCTCCTGTTAATGATTTTAAAAAGCAAACCAAACCAAAACAAACCAAAACCAAAAAATCACCTTCCAATACATACAGAACAGTAAATAACACTGACAACATCTGTCTGAGTTTCTGACAAAATTTTGATTGTTTCTGCCCAATGCTATTCTCCACTCCATATTTGCTTTCCACAAATATTCTAGCAAGCAGTTCATCTTTCAGAAACAAACATCTTTAAAAGACTATTGCAGAACAGATTTGAAGTCAACTGCTAGCATTTGTAGGGGAAACATCAATTGAAACAACCCAGTTTGTTCAACTGAAAAACATAAATACACTGTTTCCAGACATAAAGTGAAAACTTGAAAATATAGTTAATGTATGTAAGTAGCAAAAGTTATTTTTTGTACTTTTTTTTCTTTTTACAAAAAAGAGAGCAATAAAAACATAAAGTTAGAGCAATATTTGATCTTGTTTTTGCGAAACGAATGAATCAGTCTCATTCAATGAAAGTGGGTGCAATTTTTAGTGAGTTCTGAAGATGCTCATCAAAGATTTTGATGAAGTTTTCTTCTTTCTGAGCTTTATTCTTGAAACTAGTTGGTCACAAATCTGCTTACTGCCAGAAAGTGATGACATGAATAAGGTGAGATTGTGAAGCAAGGGACATATTTTTTTGCTGGTAAGAGAGATCATATAAAAATCTAGTAAAAATGGGTGATCAAATTTTTCTTTCAGTTGAATGTCTGATTGTAACTCTACACAATCCACTATTCCATCTGAAAATTTGCATGTATTAATGTTGACTAAAAACGAGGTTGCGACTACTCCAAAAAATTGACCATTTTTTCAGCAATCTTGAAAAATATCCTCAAATACCTTCATTTAAACTGAAAGCAAGGCTGCATATTGCTCAAAGGATTACATTTGGCCAGTGTAACAAAATGCATAAAATTATTTGGCATAGCATAATCTTGCCATAATTTAATTTTGAATGCTGTTATGGTTTGAAATACAGCACACATAAGTGGATTTTCACCATGAAGACACAAGTTTAACTCATTCAAATGAGCCATCAAATCCACCGAAAATGCTAAATCTGTGAATCATTTTCAATCTTCATGTTGCGGCACAAATTTTCGTTTTCATTCTATACAGGAGTTGATGTCATTTCACAAATCATAAAATCTTTTTAGCATTTCACCCTGACATACACACCTTTCTTCACATAAGCAGCATCAATACTCTTAAGTAACTTCTTAAATACGTAATAATTCAATTCCTTGGACTTCATGAAATTCATAGTTTTGATGACAATTTGCACAACATAATCCATTTGAAAAGTTTTGAACATAACTTTTTGTGACATATGATGAAGAGATATTTCATCAAACCTGAGTTACTGGCAGCAATTGCATTGTTTTCTATCTATTTCACAGGTCCCTCTTTTTTACTTTTTTCTTTTTTTTTTTTTTTTTTTACCACTGATTGCTGAGGTGCCATCAGTAGCCACAACAGGTATGTTGAAAAAGGTTTAAAAAATCACATTAAGGTAACTTTTACAGCTTCACACAAAATAAGAGATTCAGTTGTGTCTTTCAATTGAATGACATAATATTGTCAATATCTCTAATGAAAAGTTGAGCTATATCAGCAGCACCAATAAGTTCATCAATCACCAAAATATAAAATTTGAAATTAGCAGTTTTACTCTAATTAGAGTAGAGATAGATTTTCCTATTTCTTCAGATCACCTGACTGTAATAAGGGGAGACAAACAGACTTTAGAAGAATTTTTTATCATAATAAATGATATCTTCTATGCATTCTGTATACTGCATAATGAAAATGGAAGGAGGGGACATTTAGATTAGATGTCAGAGAGTGCTGATTGTGCTGGCACAGGTTTCCCAGAGAGCCTGTGGATGCCCCATCCCTGGAGACGTTCAAGGCCACATCAGATGGAGCCCTGGGCAGTCTGATCTTTTGGTGCCTGATTCAGCAGTTGGCAACCTTGCTTGCAGCAGGGAGTGGGAACTAGATGGTCTTTAAGGTCGCTTCCAGCTTAAGCCATTCTATGATTTTATGACAATATACAACTCTCTACTCAAATAACATTAAATTAAATTAAATCACCCCTGAGAGAGGAACAAATAAGGTTAAGATAAGGGAAAGTAAGGACCATCCATTAACCTATTGATGAGGAATGCCTGGGATAGCATTTATTTTACATCATATACCAACATTATTGCAGTTGTTGCATTTATCAGTGGCAACACCAAATATGCTACATCTGATGCTTCAATAAATCATTTATTTTTCTATTTTTGTGAAACTGCCCCAGTGAAAGTCCTTGGGTGGACTCTGGCAGCAAAACTGTTAACACAACTACCAGAAAGCAAATCTCCATCTGCCTGGGAGCCCTGTGATGTCAGTGGAGAGTCACAATCACTCCGTGACCTCAAAACAAGGCAGGTGCCTAGAAATGCCCCAAGAACCCCGAGAAGCTGCATTATATCATAAACAAACTGGTGCTTCTTTCTGTCCAGGAGTAGAGCAGTGTGAGTTTGTCAGAAAGAAAACAATTGTCTTCTAGCAATGCTCAAGACCAGGTTGTATGGGGCCCTGGTAACCTGATCTGGTGGGTGGCAACCAGCCCACAGCAAGGGGCTGGAAGTAGATATCTTTAAGGTTCCTACTGACTCACTCTATTCTACTATTTTGCAATAATAAACTCACCATCAATAAATGCTTTGGTTTTTGTTTTTCGAGATCAGATTTGCTAACACACAATTTGCTTTTACAACACAGTCCGTTTGAGTTGTAACTTCTCAGAAAAATTTGTTGAGATGACCAACTTTTTTTCAGTTCTGCTTTTTTATGTTTACAAAGTGTTCCTTGATACGCATCAAATTTGGCAGCATGTTTTTGCTTATGTCTTTTCACATTGTAATCTTTGAAAAATTAAATAGTGCTGCATTGTTTGTCTCTATAAAAAAGTATTCATCTGTCTACCTTTTCTTGAATACTTTCTTCATCCGTGATTTTTCTTTTTTTTCGTTCTGTTTTCTTTTGAGACAACATTAGGTAGATTTAAATATTACTTTCAGTAATCACTGCATTTTAGTTGTCAAGTGGCACAAGCAAATATCACATGCAATAAACATGGGTTTTTATTTTACTGTCTATGTGTGGTGGGCACAAGTGTTAGAGATAGCCCTGCATTGTGTCCTCCCCATGTCCTGGTTTTAGCTGAGACAGTGCCAATCGCATATCGTTATTTAGTTGTTGTTGAGCGATGGGTGCATGCCAGGCATGGAGACAAACTGCTTGGTGGGGCAGAGCTGCTTCCATGATGGCACATGACAGTGGGCAGCCACAGAATGAGCTGTTGTTACTGCATTACTGTGAGTTGGACAACCTGGTCTAGCAATGTGTGTTCCAGGGAAGAGGGTAAGTAGTGAGACTCAAAACGTGAACTGAGCTTGCCTTTCTGCCAGAAGCATGACTCTTGATCACAGAAACAATTTAAATAAAAATTAGGAAAAAAAATAATCACAGCTAGCAATAAGCCTTCTTTCATTTTCTTTTACTCTTCAGGAGATTATTTTGATGGGAATTAGACAGCCCCCTGCAGGAAGCTCTTTAGTTCATGTTAAGTCTTTTCACAGTGTGCTTGGCAGAAAGAAAGGCTTGTGTTTGATGCTGTTCATCACACTGCTGCTGATTTTCTCAGGTTAAGAAACATCAGTCTGTTTGCACCACTTTCAAGCACTGCCAAAGTGAAGATCTCATATGGGTTCCAAGTCTGGCTGCTGTGTTACAGCACATCCCCTTAGGCAAGCCTACAAGTCAAGGCTGAACAAGTTTCACATATCAAATGCTCATTAGAGGATCTTTAGTAGGTCAAACAGCTCTTTCTCCAAGTGACTGCATATGCTTGCGCTAACACTGATTTAACTTCATTTCTAGATTGTATTTGAAAATCATCAATGAAATCTTTTCCCCTTTTGGGCATCTGCTTTGACAAATGCTACAGCATCTGCCCCCAGAGAGAAACTCCTTTTCCTCTTCTGCCCTAGAGACTGAATAGCATTTTTCTTTACCCCTTTTTATTTCCAGTGGCCATAAGCGATAGCGATGTAGGTACCCGTGATGTGCGGATTAATAATGAGCATCTATAGTGCAGTGCTTCACTAAGGATTAGCTGGAACTTTTACAATACATTATTTTCTGTTTTGTATAACAGCATGTCATTGTTTTCCTCCCTTTTCTGCTGAGGTAGAAGCAGAAACCATATAAGGCATAAGGTGCTGTCCCCCTGCCTTTTTCAGTAACCCATGCTTCCTCTTGCTTGAGTTGTAACTGTGTTTACCTTTCTTTTCTTCCCTCCAACTTTTCAGGTACGTATTTTGTTCCCTGACCTCTTCGCCATTTACTCTCTAGATGTAAGTCAGGTTCATACAAAATTAGTCTCTCAAAGACTGTCCTTGCAAAATAAACCTTTGCTTCTTTGCTACTTTTACTTCCTTTCACACTTCTGAAAATTACAGAGAGCAGATAAAGTTTGAATCACTTTTACTGCTTATCAGGGGTTAAAAAAATTCACAGTTAATAAGACTCAATCACATACATTTGGTTTCCTCTTTCTCTCCCATTACTCAAACTGCCTTTGTATTAGGTGAAAAGCTACTATAAAGCTGTCCTTTATGGCTACCAGATCCTATTATGTCTGCACACAGAGGCAGAACTTCTGTGAACCTGGATCTCTTTCCTTCCTGTTCAAGGTCTGCTCTACTGTAGTTACAGAATTTGGTGTGCTATCATTGCACGCACATAGATAGAAGTGGCTTTGTGCTGGGAAGGGCTGATCACATCTCCTCCTTGCATCATCAGTGGAAGGCTTCTCTTCAGCACACCTTTAAGAAGGTGTTGCCTGCAAGGAGTCAAGGATCCCAGCTTCACATTTGTAATGGCTGCACACTTAGTTAATTAGGACAAAACAATATCTGTGAAGCGTCCAGTCACTGCTGTCAGAAATAAGCACATTCCACTAACCTATGCCACTGCTTGCAGCTCCCATACCAAGAAAATTTTGCATCTCCCTGTGGCTTAGTAAGCAAACTTTCCTTATTTCCTAACCTTTCCCACGGAGGAAATTATACAACGTATAAAGAGATCAGCTTTCAAGCTCATCCCTGCTTACAGGCATACCTATTTTTTCTTTCAGTGGCTGTGATTCAGCAGCATTTGGATCCATAGTTATCCTCAGCACCTAAATGTGAGGTAGCATTAACATCGTGAGTCAGAAACATCACTCTTCAGTGGCTCTGTGGCCAGTCAGTCTCAGATGTCACATTTTTTTCTGGAGGACTTTTGGTTCGTTGTTTCATCTTTCTGCTTGCTGCAGTCAAGTGATACAAAAACAGGACATAGCACATAGATGTTACTATAATTAGCCAGATTATTTACCCGATTACTCCTTCCTGCTTTTTATTCATTCCTGTGAAATGAAGGTATTTTGTGACGAGATATGCATTGCCACAATACAAGAAAATGCTATACGAAAGCCCACAGACCCCCCATGGATACACACTGATTTCACACACATTTTCCACACATTTCTATTGGCTCTGCTTGAGACCGCATATTAAAACCCACCAATCTTCCCAGTACAGGCTGATGAAAGTCTCAGCAGAAACAGCTGCATTTCACATGTGGTTTAAGTTAATGCCTCAGCCCAAACATTTAACTCTAGCTGGCCATGCTGCTTTTTGAATGTTCACAGTCCTCTTTGCTTCACATTAGAAGCAAGGTGCTGCCTCCTGAAAGCACAAAATAATACAATGAGATTGGTAGCACTTCATTTCTGGAGTGTCCAAAATCACGTATTTTTATTGTATGTAAGATGAAAAGTCATCTAGGTTTGACATCCTGTGAACACATAAAACATTTGCATAGCACTGCAATATATAGCATAAACAAACATTGATCTATACGCAGTGATATTTCCCTTCCAAAAAAAAAAAGAAGCATTACCAAAACTAAGAACACTTAGTAGTCCATTCTAGAAACTTTAAAAAAAAGAGAAAAAAAGAGCAAACAAACAAAGAAAAAAACCATAAAGTGCATCATTCTATTCTCTTTTCCTAGATGAGCCAAAAGGGAAAAGAAAAAAAAAAATGAAACCATTTACTAGAAGCTGGCACACATCTAACAGGGAACAGCCTTTTATAATCCAGGCAAATCTCTGAGGTGGCAAATGTGAATACAGAAGGCCCTTCTTTTGTTCCCCTTGAACCCAGAATTAAGCTAAAGACCAGTAATAAATAATCTTACACAAACAAGCCTACAGATATATAAACATAGTCTCACTCACATGAACAATTAGCACAGATCAGTGCTGCCATTTTTTCTTGGCAATACACACTTCAGGCCAGGTGAATGTGCTCTGCAGGTGACCTCACTACAAACTGCTAGCATCCTACAGATTAAAAGCTAATTATTTATAGCAGTGACATAGGTTTATGTGCATTATGTACACAATTCATTGTAGTTTGTCCAAGGCACTGAGTAAATCAATTAGATCGCAGGAAAAAGCTTACGAAGGACCTTCTTGAACACGCTCATTGTTAAGTATACTGCAATAACAACTTGTAACAAATGCAGGAGAATCCATTCTCCAGCAAAAGCAGTGACAAGAGTCCCTGAGTCAAGATTATTGACTAATTTTTTCAGCTCTGAGACAACAAAAACTTCATTTGCCTGAAGCCTTCCTGCTCTCTATTCACTTGCAAGATCAGGGACAAGAACCATCAAATCTCTTTCATGATTTTAGCTACTTCCTCTTCAAGCTGAGATGATGTTACTCTGTGCAATATAACACAGGCACCAATCATTACTAGAGCTCTTCTATCCTAGTATTTGCAGATAATCAGCTGCCTTACAGGAGTGCAAATCCTAATAAAAAACAGAAGCAACTAACTAAATATTGTACAAACTGTAATAACAGCAGGCAGATAATGAGAGCAGAAGGAAAGCTTAGTTTTGAAATGTTTTTACTGCAGTCATACTGAGTAGGGGGTGGTGCCTAATCACATGGCTTTTGGCTCTTTATCCCTACTCCTCTTAAAGAACTGGTGAGAGTCTTACCAGCAAGGCACTATTTACTGTTGTATGCTGTGCCTCTGCTAGCAAAGTTTGACAATACAGTCACTCCAGAAAGCCTTTTGCAATGCAGAATGAGCCCATCATAAATTCCAAACTCACTTCAAAAAGCATAATAGGCAGTAGTTATAGCACTCCAGATTGCTATTTTTGTTTCTATCAAAGAAGAAGATAGTAAAAGATGGGATTTGGTTTATGATTTTGTTTTCTTTTTGATTTTTATGTTTTTTTTTTCTCCACTGTTCTTTACCTTTTTCTCCCATCTATTCTTTGCTTCCATGTTTCTCCTACAGTATATCCTCTTTTCAAAGCGTGAGAAAAAGCCACAGCGTTAGCTCAAACAAGATCTCTCATTCATTTTCTCCCATATTTTTTCTTGCCCCATCCCTCCCTCCAACTCACCCACTAACTGCAGTATCACTGACAGGAGCAGCCACTGTGGTCCCAGTAGCTGTTTGTCAGTATGAGTCTCTAGACACAGGGAGCAGAAGAGGTGACAAATCAGGCAGCACTTCCCGTGATGCTCTCTGAGCTTCAGACAAAGTTTCCAACTACCTTTGATAACCTTGATGGTTTTATTATTCCATTAATTTGCCAAATTGTTTTTAAGTGTACTGTAGTCAGTAAAGTGTACAGAAGTGGCAAAAAGTCACAGCTGATACCTACCTGACTCCTTGATGGGTAGAGGGAAGGAATTTAAGAAAATCATGTATTTTTATTTGTCCCTATTCTGCAGTGGAAGAATGGAATAGGTGAGGCTCATTCCCTTTTGGCAACTTCCCTTTTTGACTTCTTCTAAAGGTGTGCAATAACTGAAGGCAGTCAGCCTTAAGGCCCAGGAAAAGAGAATGTCTGGTTCAAATCTCATGAATACTTATGCATACTGAAGAAATGAAGTTGTGCACAGCGGAATTATACCAGAATTAAGATAGCAGAGCCTCAAGGTCAGACAGTAGGCTAGACAGTAGCACCACACTATGAAACCCATTTCCCTGGAAACCAAGAAAAGGACAGGTCATTCCTTAAGCTGTCAAAATCTGCTTTATTGCTGTTTTAACAGCTAAACAACAACAAAAAAGTGAAAGAGAATGAAGGGAAAAAGAAAAAGTGATGTGACTAAGACCTCCCAATGGACTTTTGCAAGCAAAAGAAGAAAGGCAAGAAGAGGTCACCAAAGTACATGTAATTAACATAATCAGTGTAGGAGTGGTGTCAGCAAATTAAAAATAGAGTCTGTATCACCCAGAATGCATACCCAGGACAATACCATGAAAAACAATGGGGCATGAGACAAGCACTTTAGAATAAAGAACCTGAGGTGATAGGATTTCCAGTCATTGAAGTTGTATATGTACAACGTACCTAAAAATCCTTTAATTGGATTTCATTAATAGTCAACTTAAACATTTTACATATGTTTATGGTATACAAAATACATTCCTAGGACATTCAAAGTTCCCAACCACTGCCTATCATCTTACTCGCCCTCTCCCGTGTCTGTAGGCAATATCCCATGGGATTCTTGATTCTTTCAAAGATCTCTGGGAAGACATGGAATACATTTCCACTTTTTCTACTCAAGCAAGGCTATATTCCCTCCATTCTTCACAAGGAATTGTTGAAGTAAAGTTTTGGGATGAAGAGCAATCTCATGCTTGGAAACAAGGCACATGATTTATCAGTATACTGGAGCACCGTGGTTATATATAATGTGAAGTAATTTGTAATATTCAAAACATTTACAATTAAGCGGGGTGTTTATTGATTTATGTTCCTTTCTTATTTATTTCTTCCTATTATCACTAAGCTATCTGAAGAACTATTTACTATGTATTTTCTGTTGTTCACAGACTTCACAGCACTTCTCTTGTAAACTGGAGTTATTAACTCCAGTTGTATTAACTTCTATATCCACTAATTAATTTATACAGAAAAACATTTCCTTTGTTTGAAATGAACCCTTGAAAAATATCTAAAAAGAATTCTTCAGAAAACCGTATCCTCTGCAGAAATATATTGCAAAGAAAGGTTCTAAGAATAACATGTGAAACACATTTCTTTCTCTTGTGCTATTCTCCCTCTTCCTCTTTGGGTAGTGAATCAAAAAACTTTTTCAAGGAAAAGTAACATGTATGGCTAGAAAGTGGCTAGATGGCAAGAACAAGAAAGGTAAGTTTCAAGAAACTTCACATTTTCCAGAAACTGGCAATAGGAACAATTTTGCATTCCAACAGCAGAGAAACAGTTATGCAGTTAACTTTGACTTCCTTGAGCTTAGCTTCAGTTGCGGGGCTGTTTTAATTTGCCAACTGGAAGTTCTCTCTGTCAAATGCGTGGGGGCCCCATTCAGCCCAGGCTGGACCCTCATTCTTGCTTTGACTATACCACAGGTAAAACTGTGCACATGCGCATCACATTTGGATTCATCAAGTGCTACACTATGCAATAATCGGGCATGGAAGCAAAGGCACAGCACTGTTGGTTAGAAATTAAGGTATAGCATTGTTCACTGGAAATTAAGGTACAGATTGTTCACAGAAGTACAAAAGCAGAACACATCTTGTATGCCATTAAACAGCATGGAAGGTGAAATGGAACCTCTGCTACTAAGTTCCGTGGTCCTCAGTAGTTCCATAGGCAAAGTAACGTGTTGGCAGCATCAAAGGAACTTGGTATACTGGCTCTAAGAAGTACAATGCTGATTTGGGAATTTGGAAGCACCAGGGTTATGTGATAAAGTGGCACATTTTCTACCCTGGACCAAGATTCTGTTGCTTTTTTTGACAAAATGCCATCCTTTGGGTGAACTTTGCTCATTATTATATCTAAACACATCTCCATCTAAAAAGCTGCCTTCTTTCAAGGTGAGACCACCCCTCATGGAGCATATTCTCTGAATTTTTTAGCCTACATCTTTAAAAAGCGATGCAAGAGAATTTTACACCATTCCAAAACAAAGGTATGTATAACTAGAATCACTGAACGTCACCCATAGAATAAAAAATAGTGTAAAAAAGGGTTAAGAGAAGGGAGACCATAGAGCATACCATCACAGACAAGCCAGGAGGACACTGCTGGATTCTGAGAACAGTTGTCAGGCTGAGCCTCTCTTCCCTCCCCATAAGGATAAATATTGGGTAAGATTTGCTCAATCAAGTGTGCGAATCTTACTCAATAGTAAGATTCCCCATGGGGGGAAGACACTACCAGACAAGCTGGGAAAGCATCTGATTCCTGGGTTCAGCTGACAGGCTTTCTTGCCATCCACAAGAATGCCTGTTGCATAAGATTTGCACACATGATTATGTTGAGTGCTTCCTCAGTAAACTTAGAAATATATCTATAGAATTTTTTATAATTCAAGTGTGCTTGCAGCCAGGTTGTATTATTCTTACTTCTTTGCACATGCTTTGCATACAGTAAATTTATCACCATCAATCCAAAAGTATCTATAATCTGTTGCTAGTAAACTGCGCTATTCATTAAGCTAGCTATGTGAGTTCTGAATACAGCCAAAATTCGTTTGCTGATCTGGTCATGTAAGATCTTACTGAGCATTACTGGACAAATAATGAAGGGATCATGTTGGCTCATTTGAATGCTGCGAGACAAATTGTGATCTATTTGTGAATTCATCATCACCATAGGTCATATACTGAATGCAACTGGACTTCCAGCACTAAATAGGGCATCATTCAAGCACTGTCCTTTAACACGGCAAAACTTATGATGGAGCAAAGTTGTCTTTTCTCTGGAAGTTGTGATCACTTGTAAACAACAGCCAAGCAGGATGTAAAACAACACCTAAATGCTTTTGTCTTTGTTTGCTATACACAAAATAAATTAAATGAGCAGCTCAGTTCTTGGAACTGGGGCAGTGGCCTCGGGGAGAGTCAGGTAATGCCTCAGCCTCTGCACTGTATGATCTGCACCCTTCTAACATGGAATACACCTGTTTTCAATTAGAATAAGATGACATTTCCCTCTGCCTTCTTTGTTACTTAAGAAGGACAGAGAAAATCATTCTAATTCTTTCAAATTTTTCAAAAATCTAAAGTTTCACCTCTGCATTTTCATCTTTTCCTTATTAAAAAAGTCTATTAAAGAACAGTATTATTGTAGATAGTACCACTAATTATTTCACCTGAAAAGTCACCCTTTCAATTCAATCATAGCCTTCCCTCAGCCACCCAAAGGCTTTCTATTCAGTCTTGTAATGCATCCCTAATCTCTGAACAAGCTGTCAAATTCAAAACCTAAACATATAGCCTTGAACCACAATATTATGAATTTTCCAAGTTCACATATGCTGGGAAATAAGCCAGTCCTCATTATTCTCATGTCAGAGGCCAAATACAGGAGTCTGAAGGATTTAAAGAGAGCTGAATTTCTTTATTAGCCTGACTTTTAGAACAAAGAGAAAGTCTCCAGTACACCAGGGTACCCAGTGCCAGAAGCGCGTGGTGCTGGCACGGCTGCCCTGCCTGTGGATGATGCTGCTTTCTCTTCTTTCTCCCTGCACAGAAAAGACAACAAACAACTCCTTCCCACTTTGCATATTCCAATCTACTATTTCAAACAGAGTCCTTCGCTTTTTATCCTAAAGTGGTACTTGTTAAAGGAGCTGTGACCACTCAGGCTATTTCCTTTGAGGATGATAACACTGCTGCAGAAGCTTCATTATTATGCTAATCGAGCACAGTCTGAGCAGCTTTCATAACTGCCACATTAAATCATCTACCAAGGGGAGGCCTCAAGAGCCATTTACATTGCACTGCATGCATATTAATGAAGGCACTAGCAGCAGAATTGTTTTTGAAGCAACAGCCAGGTAAAAAGAAAAAAAAAAGTACATTATTATAAATGTTGGAAAAGCTAGAGATGGTTAAACCTCATGAAGGCTTTGAAAGTTCAGTGGGCTTGGTTCTATTGTCTGTAATTAAGACTGAATAAAACAGCAGAGCAGAAACCTACAGCAGCTGCAGTTGTGACAAGGGTCTCTGTGACAGACTGCAATAGACTCAAAATATCTGTGCTGTACAACCAAATAAATAGAAGAGCCCTCCTTTCTTCATTCTCCCCTCTTCAGACCTCATCCCCCTCCCTCTTGTCTCAAGACACGCCACTTGCTATGCACCTAGAGAAGATAACGCTACCGTGAAATAAGATAAAGAACAGTACCTAATAGCATCCCTTCCGAATAATTCAAACACATCCATCAAGACCAAAGGAATAAAAGCAAACAAGTGACATTTAGAATGATCTTGGGCTGACAGCTGAATACAGATACACTTTTCCCAAAAGATAAACCACCTGGAAGCCACCACAGATGAAGGTGGATGATAGCAGACAGGTTAGGTTGAAAAACTAGCAGGAGCAATAATAACAGCAGCTCAGCTGCCCTGACACTGTCACATTGCTTTTATTCACGTATGTTATAGAAAATGTGCATTCTGAAGAGGCAACTTAAGGGCAGTGCAATGGCATTATTGACAAGAACTGGGAGCTTTTCTCACTCCTATAAGAAAACTGCATAAAGAAAACTCTCTACGAAAAATGAAGATGACGTTGACATTGTTATTGAAGCAAAATCAGGACGTTTTTATCAAATCATAGGTTTGTTTAGACAGTTAGGCATATTTTAAAATGATTTATAGGTGAATATTATGTGCAGTGGGGAAAGAGCATTTTGGAATCCTAGCATCCCAGGAAATGTTTTATTTTATAGTTCAAGCCATGCACTCTCTTCCATCATCACGTTCTGCAATATCAACAATCCACTTCCCTATCTTCCTCCTACTACTCCCCAACTCTCCTCCCCGGTCACCTACTCCCCAGATCCAAACAGTTCTTGACAGCAATACTTGATGTCCTTAAGACATCATCTTCAAGCATTCCACCCTTCCCCCAACCTTTTTACTCTGAAGGGATTAGATAAGATGAAGCAAGTTTTTACAGGATCAAAAATTCACCTGGAACAAGTAAATAACATTTTTTCTGCATGGATTTGAAGTATTTAACAACCACAGTCTCAGGTGGAACCCAAGTCAATATCAACATCAAGATATCTATTTTTATTATAAATGAAGATCTTTGCATATGTTCAAAAGGTAAATAAAAGGCCAGTCCTACAACTAACCTAAGTGCTAACCTAACAAGAAAAGGATAAAGCTAGAAAAACTCTGAAATATTCTTCTCTATCCTAAGAGCAAAGGATCACTTGAGAAAGAGTGGACCTACAAAATACTGGCATAGCCAAAACTAAAAGCTCTGTTCAGAGGTACTGAAGAAAAGAAGATACTTTTCTGCAGAATGGCTGATTCCCATGTTCCCCAGCCAAGAAGAAATTATTCTGTACTTCTCTATGCAACTGGCTTTTGAGGATACACAAATATATTTTCCTAGTCATATTTTCTAGTTATTTCTTTTCTTCTCAACTGATTTTTTTTACAACTTAAAAGTCAATAAATAATGCTCACACTCTCATAGAAACTTCTACCAAAAGCTAAAAAGTTTCAGTTTTCCAGTTTTGAGATTTTTCCTTTAAATGCTACCTTTGCTATCTCAGTTCTGTTGCCTGCATTGAGAGGCACCATATCATCATATGGATCTAAGTTTAAATGGACTGTTCTGAACATTTCAATACTGGTTTTGATTTTAGGTCTAAGTAAGTTAAATTAAATAATATTGAAAAATCCTAAAGAATTGTTTGAGATTTGCCAGCCCTAGTCTGCTGTAGATGGTTTTCTAATGAAATTAGTCAAATAAGTTGACACATGGACATAATGTCCATCACTCATGAAACAAGATATTTCAAAATGCCAAACTTTATCAGGAATCCAGTATATGCCCCCTGAGAAAATACAATAAAATATTTACAAGTATAAATCAACAAGCAATATTCATCTGATACTCTGCTATATGGTAGAACAGTTATAATGCAATTACTTAAATATGCTTACAAAATCAATGAAACTATAACCTTAATTATGATATAACATACAAATATAGATTTTTATATAGATTTTAGGTTTCTTGGACAAACCAGCAAAACATAAGGAAGGTCTGAATAACTGCTAAAGTCAAGAGCTTCATTTAGCAAATGGATAAAACATGTAACATTTAAAGTATCTAATTGCAAATCATGTACACACGCTGCATTTTGTTTGCTTTTTCCAAGCCTTACTCTCATTTCTGTCCAACTAGCTTCAAGAGATTTTTGGTACAGACTGATTCCATCTATATGTTTATATAGTACCCCTCACTCCTAAATGAGGTCTTTGCAAACTACACTGCTGTTACTGCTGCTGTTAATGATCATGCATGTGATTTGCACATAGCAAAGAGGCACGTGCCATAACAGATTCATACTTGTAATAGCTTCACAGGCTAATTTTATTTCATTTCATAAACAAGGCAACTGTATTTTGGAAATGTGTTTTCTTAGCAGTTCTAAGACAAGGATTATTTTGAATTATAGGCAAATGAATTAATCCCAGCTTTTGAAATGTGAACAAAGGGCTAGAAGAGAGCCTGTATGTGTGTTTTTTCTGGTGGGCAGGGTAGGGCTAGTATTACTATATATGTTTGCTAAGATATTATCCAAATAGGGGACATTTCCCACTTTTGATAATCCAAGGATTCAACTTGCTAGTCTGCGAATCACAAGTTCCTAAAACACTGTGTATTTCATTTTAAGCACCATCTTATCCAAACCATTTAGTGTCTATTAGATCACTGTGACATTCTGGTGGTGCCCTGTGTAATTTCAAATGTCTGTTTTAGACATTTATTGTCTTCCACTTCCCCAGAGCTGTTCTGCACCCAATTACTGTGTCTTTCTGAAGGGATTCTTTTCTGCAAGGTGGAATTAGGACAGATTTCACTGTTGTCACTGCAGACTTTCCCTTTCATGTTGTGATTAACTCAGCTAGCTGAAACATTATCATGGAGGATTCAGGGGAGGCTTCATAAAGCCATCTAAGACTGAAAGAGGCACTGCAAGGCATCAGATGTGTCTGTAGGACTGGCACTACAACTGGCTTATCAGATGACAGCAAAGTGCCAAGGCATTACCTGCAAGGCAGAGTCTACAAGTAAAGCTGAACCTCCGCTGGGTTCTGCTTTCCTTCACGAGGCTATGCAAAAGCAGTAGAACCAAAGTGCCCTTTGGAAGCAGCTTCTTAGATTCATCACTCAGTGGCTAAGAAAGAAAAAAGGACGTCTATCTTTGATTATTACAAAAAAATAATAATAATCTTTTGTAAATTGTGACAGTTTTGGAGATCCACCTCCATAAGGGTTTGTATTTCAGATATAGTCCATCCTTATTTCTGTGTATGAAATGTATGAAAGGCAGAAGCAGGGAAGAGATGATAAACCTCCGCTTTCAAGATTGGGACAGCAGCCTTTAGAAGCCACCAGAGGCATGAGGAAGAGAGTTCCCTGAAAGTGAAAATCTGCAAGTTGCTCTCCTCTGACAGAGGCTGCTGGGAATGCCACAGGCAAAAAGGAAGCCTAGGAATTACTCCTGCTTATGACCTGTAGCTCAAGGCCATTAGCAGACAAACAGAGAGGGTGTGTACACCACACATCTTGTAGCTTTACAGTTTGGTACTTTCACATAGAATGTTTGGAGTGTTTTGTCTTTTTTTCTAATGATGTAGTTCAAATTCACTGTGCTTCCTTGTATCAGTAATTAATCATCAGAGCAAATTAGCTGCTACCATGAGTTCTTGAATGTCATGTAGAAGCTAAGCTTACAAACTGGCAATGGTTAAAGGAAAATCTGTATTTAATAATAGACAAAGCAAACCAAATACCCAGATTAGAGGAACAGACAAGTGTTTAACAACCCTTCCCACTTTTGAAAAGCAAGTTACTTCTCTGCGGAGACAGCTTAGTACAATGGAGTACATAGACCTGGACCTCTGCCAGCACCTGTCTGTTTGAGAATTTCATCCACTTAAATAAACTGCTGCTCTCTGGATCTCAATTAACCAGACAAGCTGGTGCAATTGTAGAAAACTCAAAAATAAGAGAGAAGCTTTCACAGATTTTCCATCTGTAGGCCTTCTGTAAGCATGACATATATAAATAGAACATAATATTGTAGGTGACATCCTTAAAATTATGACTTACACTACGTGTATGAGAAGCTAGTAGAGAAACAGCAGCGTGAAGCCTCAGAACAAATGTTACTTTTCATGGCTTACTTCAATCACTGTCATCAGAAATAAGCATCTATACTATGTACCTTATTGATACAACAGCTCTAGTGGAATCTGAAATCTGCCTGAGCTGCTAACTGCTCCATGACTTAACCCTAGATCCAAGAAGGCAGAAGGGTTCACCAGCATGAATCTAATTACAGAATGGAGCCCTACATGTATACAATGACAATTTAACTAGTAGAATATAGATATACCAAAAAAGACTTGGACAGCGCAGTAAATAATGAGAACTTAATTTTCACTTTACAAGAGTCTCGTGGATTTTAAAGGAATGGAATAAATAGATTTCTATTAAGAAAAAAAAAAATCCTATTATGTTTGCAAGATAATTGTATTCCTTCCACATATTTTCCAACTTCACTCTAAAAATCCAGAGCAGAGATAAAAGTTTCCAGTAAGATATTTCAGCTTACACATATAAGCAAAAACTTTCTATTAAATGTCACTAGATTGTTCACATTTATTCTTTAATAATGACATAAAATGCTGCTCTCTGCCCCACAAAACAGCCTGCCACTTATCAGACTGTACATCTATATGGTCTATTGGAATTGTATGCTTTTAAAATTGGATCTTTCCGTATTTATTGGTAATACTTTTATAACAACAAAGTTGTTAACCAAATTGTGGTATTTGGGGCTTTAGCATCACAATGCAGAATTTTATTTTTATTTACAGTGCATTATAGACAACTGTTAAAAGTGGGTATTGTTAAATAGTGATAAGATAATAATTTTACATTTTCCACCTCGGTGATTAAAGAAATTTTGATTCTACTTTAATGCAGGGCTCACAAATATCAAAAGTACATGTTATATTTTTTAAAAACATCTATGAAGTGGCAGAATAGACAGGGGATTTAAAAAATGCAAATCAGTGTGTGGTACACCTCCTCTTTTTCCAAAGCACATCAGTGCAAATAAGAAAAGGAACATGTCTGGTGATTTACTCAGAAAACAATTCAGATAATCTCTACTACATCATACCGCTCACAACTTCCTATTACACTTAGAAGATGGAGGAAGATGCTATAACCAGGTGTAAGTTTACTGATAAAATAGCCATAAGTGCAAGACACACATACTCTTGAAACAGCTGCTGTTGCCAGGGGAGTTTGATCAACTCCTACTGATTCCTTGGAATCTTATCTGTAGGCAATCACAAACCATAAAATATATACCTGAAGAAAGTTCAAGACACTCCCAGTCTAAAAGGCAAGCAAATAAGCATCAAGGCCATACTGGCATACTACAAGAAAGCTACCAGACTGAAGGTGGCAAGACTGCAGACTCCATGCCCTAATCTCTATCTATTTTTTAGCTTATTCTTAAGCCAAACCTTTAACTTAGGCAACTTTTTCTGCTGTGCTGCCTTAATACAAGCTGAGTATTGAAAGAAAAAAGCTTACATTGTATATTATACTAAAATATAATATACTACAATAGAAAATAATACTTTCCAATAGCTAGTCCAGTTCAAATGTTTGCCCAAATTTCATATTTATTTTCCAATGATCTGATTATAAAAATTCAGTTGGAGGATGGAATTAAGAATGAAAAGTTTAAGTCAACAAAAATAAAGCTTAGTACAAGTTTTACGTAGCTGACAGAGTCTCATGAGACAGGAACTAGGGACAGTCATATTCACATGCAGTGTTGACCCCCACCATCATATAATGCCTTGTAAGATACTGGAAACACATGGAGCAGCAGTCTTTAAAGAGAGGTGAACTTCCTGAAAAAAGTAGCAGTAAATTCATTCTCTCTTGTAGTTTGTTCCACTATCCTTAACACACGTAAACCCTTTTCAGATTTTTTTCCTTTTTCCAAGGGCTAAAGATGCAGCAATATACATATCTCCTGTGAATGTAATAACTACCCTAAGAAGAACAGAAAAACCATACGCTTCCAGTTTTCTGTTTTAGATTGATCTTTGGACAGTTTTATGTTAAAGTATACTGTCAACATTGGTACATCGTGACTGCATACTTCTTTCTCTCATCAAGGCATGCCGCATGAGATTACTGTGCTCATTGACGTGTCATAACATGATCTCACACTGTAGATCTTCAGTGGTAGACTGAGGTCGGGGTAAGGTAAATTGTATCACTTATTTGTGTGATCAATTGACTGCAAGGTCTAATACACTGAAGTCCAACAGAATATATGAATATTCTAAGGCATACTGCATTACTTAGAAATCAATGACTGCTTGAAAGGTTTGATAACTAGAGGCTTTAGGCTATTAACATCAGCTGGTCATTAAGTCCACATAGATTGTTATAGCCTTTATAACCCTTTCTTATATAAAGAAAACAATTAAACATTTGAATTACATTAAAGAGTTGACAGAAGATAATTGGAGGTATCAGGAAATGATGTAGTCCCATTAATGTGAGTTACTCTGTCATTTTCATTGTTTACCAATATACTTGCCATCTAGATAAAGTAAAAGTAACTCTTCAGTTAGGTCTACATTCAAACCACAAAGCATGGAAAACAACAAACAAGTAACACAAAGACAAATGAAATATGATATGGTATCATCTTCTAAGAGTATTATCTTACCAGTAGAGATGACACAATGACAGAGGCTGAGTTTAAAAGGTGCAGTAGAATCTGCAGAACTTAGTCACTTTCCATACCTTTGTTTTAAAACTGTGATGTCCACAGAAGCATAGGGAAATTCTATGTTTCTCTCACTTCCGTTACCTATTCTACATCATTTATTTTAAAAATAATACCACTAATAGAGGACAGCCTACCTACACACACTTTTTGCATTACTTCATAAAGTGCTATCTTCAGATCTTTTCTGAGTATGAAAAGCTCCTACTCTGAAATATTGAGAGCCTTCCCTTCTCTTTGAGTGCACTAATCTTCACAGCAATCAAGTTACTATCTGAGAGAGACAGGCAGATGATTACAATTTGATCTAACTGGGTTACTTTTTACATCGTGAATTTCGACTGTTTACAGTACGAAGAGAATGTACTCCTTAACATTTTGCTGCTATACTGTTCTTCAATAAATTGCTGAGGCTGAAGCAGCAGCAGTTGTATTAATTCCCAGGGAATTAATATAAATATTATAAATACAGGTCATGATGTACCAGCCTATTGGACTTTGAAGATTTACTGTTTTGTACTTAAGGGAAATACATAAGAAAATATTTACAAGTGGTTATTAGGGCTAACTGATGTCCTTATCCTGTGCAAGTATAGAGGGAATTAAGGAGCTTCTATAATGAGAACAGATGTAAGGCTGCACGCTTATGCAGGACTAGTCAGCTGGACAAGGGAAGGATGAAGAACTATAGGGTAATCGCAGAAAAAGGGTTGCGGTTGGTAGAAAGTGGAATGCGAATCATTCTTTACCACAGTCACACTGGCATATATAAAGAGAAACATGTTCTAGACTTTTCTCACCTTTCCGAGGCTTTAAATGTAGTACCGTATCCAAATTTTGGCCCAGTACTTGAAGCAGAATGTAGAACAGAAGCAATACAGAAAAAAAAAAAAAAAAAAAAGCACATAAGATTAATGTTCCATAGTATTTAGATGGTCCACATGATCTGAAAGACTGGTCTGCAAGAGCCAATTTATGCAGAAAACAGGATTACATTAACAGTTACAGAAATGGGATTGCCACATCCATAGCTGACAAAACTTACACTGTGGTGAGGAAGCCTCAGGTTGAACTGAAACAAGGGGACAGGCCATGAAAACATCTGACAGAGCATGTAAGCGGTGGCAGGCACAGATAATCCTGCTCTAAAGGGAGACAGGGACAGCACTAGATGGTCACAGTACTAACCACAGTATTTAATATGATTGCTTTAAAAATAGGATTCCAGTCTGTTCTTTATTGTATTGATAGGATTCGAAAGCCTATATTTTTTTCAGTTTTTCCGGACCATCCTGTTCTTTGCCCCATCTTTACTAATGTCTGCCATATCACAAAGACTGCTCACACAAGTTTGTTTCCACTGACTTTAAAGGACTTATTTGCCATTTGTAAAGATATAAACTCAGTCAGAATTAGAGCCAGAGAGTTTCATCTATTTTTCTAGAGAATTCAGCAGATTGCCTCTAAACACAGCACCTCCATCTACTGCAGCAGAGTAAATTCAACTGCCCTAATACCTTCCATTTTGTCCTACCAGAAAGACACACATGTACTTGGTTGTTATACTATATGCTGTGAAAAGCCAGAACAGATGGCCTAGTTAAAGTAGCTCACAGAAGAACTATAATCTCTGAACTGATACTCTGCTCCATACTTTTAAGTAGTTTGGTTACAGCTACACAAAATCTCAGGTGGTTCTACGCAAAAATAGGAGCAACATGTTCATGAGGCAAACGCTAAATAAATCTTTAGAGCAAACCTGTTTCTGTGGAAAAATTTTCTTGTATAAATTAGATTTACCCTAATATCCCACACTTGAGTCCACCCATAACAAACGCTACTTGCACGACAAGACCCCAATAATCTCTCTTGCTCTTTAGATTATTTTCCCCTTGGATGCTCCATCTGTACAACTCTCCAGTGTTTTTTTTTCACAAGGTCTCTGTGCAAATGTGGCCTCGGGGAGCAATCCAACACATTAAACAACTACAAACAGTTTTCCTGATCTACGTGATAAGCTATACTGTACAAAATGGTGCTATGAGGAAATAAATATTTGAATGTGAAAAAGGTTATAGCTCACTAGGGGAAGCAGGAAAGCAGACAATGACCACAGTATCACTGATGATATTGAGATATTGAGACAATATTATGTCCTCATCATGGCTATCTGTTCTTACACCAGATGTTAAAAATACCCATTATAGATGTGTAATAGAAAATAAAATATACAGACCCCTTCTTGTTATGTTTGTGTGTGTGCATTTCTGTCCAAATTATGCTTTATTGGGAAGTTTGCATGTGGCCTTATACAACTATCCAGCTTTGCAAATGGGTACAACGTGATGTGCATTCATAAGGCCATAATGAACATGTATCATACAGAATCCTATATAAATTCTACTTAGTTCAATGAAGAAACTCAGAGCACATTCACTAGATTCTATGAAAATGATTTGCTGAATTTCGGAAAAGAAGTCCAATGAACCTCAAGCATCCATAAAAGCACAGGCTAAGAACTGTGTCTTTATCTTACACACTTCATGTAAGGATTTTTGCAAACATCCTGGATGCAAAGTATCTGTGGAGACAACTGATTAAATTAGTGGTGACACATCTTTCAGACACTAAATAAAGGTGAAATAGTGCTGTCAATTGACCACCTATAATCATGGCAAATAGCATATTAAGAGATTTTGCTTTTTTAAAGAAACATCAACTTTCAGACATATCTATGATTCATCTAAGGGAAATACATTTCATATGAATTAATGGTTATTTCACCAGTGCTACAGCACTTTATTTTGTGTCAGCATTTTCTTGGTGAACCATGTAGTACTAGATCTGTAACTTGTCCATAAAAATTTGCCCAAGGCAGGAACCTGACATAAAAGCTAACATAGGTACATTATTCTAAGCTGGGGAGGATTAGCCATTTTAAGCTTATACAAACATAAATAAAATTAGTGGTAATTGGGTTTAGTCACTTCCTTCAATCATTAAAAACACAACACAGTACCAAGTGTAATAAAGCAACCATTCATAGTATTATCGTACACTTCGGCGATATTTTGATACATCCTCATAATGTAATCAGTGCATATCCATCACTTAAGGTGCTTTAGTTGTTCTTTTTAAATCTCCACCCTGTTGCTTCTCAAACGTGTGCACAGAAAACATACCTTACGAGCAGAGGTGTTAGTTACATTTACATACAGAGACCACCAAAGGCCAGAAGTAATATCTCATTAATAATGTATATACAGCCAATGAACCTAAACCAGATTACCAGAAGGAAATATCTTCTGGTTCAGACAGACAAAGAAAGAGAGAAAAGCTTTACAGAAACATTTCATAACTTTAGGGTGTCTTCAGAATCCATGATGCTGTATATCAATGGACCAACCAATGGCTGTACATCATTAGAAAACCAACCAGAGATATGCACATGTAGGTATATTAGTCTTTTAATTATTTCCACACATTAATATTTTCTCATGCTCTTTTGAGTATTATTTTAGACACTTGCAGACGTTTCTCTGAAATACCAAATGCCCGCTTTCCAAGATGGTGCTTCCCAAGGAATATCCCAAGATCTCTTTCATGACACTCTAGATCTTTGTCTTCAAGGGCATTTCTGAGTGTAGCTCACTCAAATTCTGTTGACATTTTCTGTTCATCTGCAAAATCTCTTGGTTTTGGCAATCTGAGGCTTTCTGCCTTGAGCCCTATCTGAATTAAGCAATCAAAGTGGGTGTAAGAATCTCTTCTTTGATCATTAACGTAGATCAGCTCTGGTGGATGCCTTTCAGGCTGTTTTCTCTCCAGCCTTGGCCCAGTCCTACCTGACAGATTATCTTCTTAATCACTCTGATCTGCAACAGGACATTCATCTTTCTGGTTATGCCCAACATTCCTGTGTGCATCAGACCCCAGTAAACATTTGCACTGCAATAAAACTATAACAAGCCAGGTACATCTTTTATTATTGATTGTATAGTTCCTTGCGTGTGGTTGGTTTAGAACAACCTGCCACATGATTGATACAGTCCCATCCTGCAGCATTACAGAATCATAGAATGGCCTGGGTTGAAAAGGACCACAACGATCACCTCGTTTCAGCCCTCCTGCTGGGTGCAGGGTCACCAACCACCAGACCAGGCTGCCCAGAGCTACATCCAACCTGGCCTTGAATGCCTCCAGGGGTGGGGCATCCACAACCTCCTTGGGCAACTTGTTTCAGAGATAGTTCAGTCTATGATCATTTGCAAAGCTGTTCAGGTCACAGTGCTACAGATAAAAAGTCTGAAGATCTATGGAAAAATTTTAAATTAACATGCCAGAGCTACACTACTAAAAACAGGCTGAAAAAGGTGGGGAAATATATCCTGAAATGAACCTTGATTCTTTGTGAGAGTTAATAGTCCATATGAAACAGGAAAAAAGAAAAATCCTTTCCATTAGTCTAAGGATACAACAAATGGAAACAATTCCATAGGAGGCTCCACAGAATTTTATCTGTATTGAATCATACACTGCCGCAGCCAGGCTCTCCCTGTGCATGCAGGATCAGAAACTTTGTACAAATCAAATTCATACAAACCAAATCTTAAAACTAGACATTCCCTAGGTTGCTTGGTTCACCGAGGTTTGGAAATCTCACATATCCAGCTACATAACATGTTCTGACAGAAATAGCATTACTATATCTTAATATCTGGGATATCTGGGAAGGTGGAGGTGAGGACAATCTGCCTATTTAAGACCTGTATTACATTCCTGTTTGACAAAACACCTTAGCACAGATGTAAATTTAAGTCTATGCTTAAATTCAACTGAATTCCACCAAAGATTTTTTAAGCTGTCAATCACTAGTGAAGCTAAAGGCTTTGAGTTCAAATATCATAATTCTCACCTGCAGACAGCAGGACTCCTGCAAGAGAGAACAATTTCCTGTAGCATGCCTCACTATTTGAAGAAAACAGTTATTATGGTTTTCAAACCCTGAAGTTAGGTATTTAAATCCCAAGGTAGATACACGAATAATCAAGCTGCATGATTTTCAGACATGCTGGGTTCCCACTGATTTTAATGAGAGCAGTAGATGTTCAGATCCTCTTGAAAGAAAGATTGTTTGGATACCCAGGTATGAATGAAGATGCTTGACTTTCAGATGGAAACTGCCTCAAGATCTTAAGAAACAACAGGAATTTTTTTTATTGAATGTTGTACATCACTGATTAGGGTCTCTGGCTCTGAGAGATTATTGATCAGCACAGCGCACAGAAAAGAAAGTGCTTTTGCTTACAATATGACAGTACCTGAGGTAGAAATAGACTACTGTCTAACTACTAAGGTAAAAAAAAAATGTAAAATTTCAAGTGAGCTTCTATATTACTAGCTCCATGAGTGCCTGGATTTCCTGATAACAACAAATGGAAGTTATGGTATCATACAGAAAGATCATAGCTTCAGGTTTCTCAGACATGGCAGGGACAAGACATATTTCACTGTTTAGATTTTCTTTGAGTCTTCTAACACGTCTGACCAAAGTTCATTTACTTGGTTTCTCCATTACAAAATGGTGAAAGCTTAAAATCCGGGAATGGATAAGCTGCTACAGACTTTGGTCTTTCACAGAGTCATTGCCACCTGACCTTTTGAGTCTATCTCTGAGGGACCAGGGTCAAGCAATGCACAACTTGTGTGAATCCTGCTTCTGTCAGCTCCTTGGAGTTTGACAGGAACAAGACTCCAGTTATTAAGTACTAATCCATACAGCATCGATCACTATCTCCAAAACCTTGTTTTGTCAATATATTCAGTGGTGAAAAGCAAAATGCTGCACAGCACTTTCAAACAGATCCTTTTGCAGTATCTGAGATATAGCTGAGAGGAAAGTAACTGCTCGTTGGCTCTCACGCTATTAAAGCAATGTGTGTGACAAAATATGTCATCCATGTAAAACATCAAACAGTTTCTAATATCAGTTACCAACTAAGAAAGCTGACAGAAGAACTTTTGCAATTAGCAGCCTACCGAAATTGAAGTTCGATGGTAAGAAAGCAATCATCTCTTCTTCTATGCTCTATGCTTCTACACTTTCTATTGTTACAGACCATTCCCAAGTAAGGATAAGGAAACTGTCTGAGGAAAACAACTGAAAAAAACAGGGAAAAATTGTCCACAGGATTTTCAGATGTTGTTTCCAGAGTTGTTACTGTATAGGATTATCACATTTCCCAGAGCTGTACTGCATTTATTCAGTGTAATCAACTTGATGGGTATGACCGTACCCACAAATCAGAAGGCAAGGAAGCAATTCATATTCCTGACACAGTTTAGATACCTGGTCATTGCTTTCAGGAAATGCAAATTGCTCAGAAGGACAACTTTTTCAAGAAGCTGTTTATTTAGCTGTTTAATGGATATTTTTGTCACACCAGGTCAAGAGAAGTCACATCAAAAGCTCTGCCACATCACTTGATGCTATATTATACTTTAAGAAATTTGTCTCACATCATATTATATCATGATGCATTAAGTCATATCATATCAAATCATATCATTCCAGGATATGAAATAATCCATCAGAAAAACCCTTTGGGATCAAAGGAAATTGAATAACTGACATTTCTGCATGAACAAAGTGTAGGGGGAAGTAAAAAAAGTTGACATTTCAGAAACAAACTGTTTGAAGAAGCTTAATTATTTCTTTTCCCCTTTTTTCCCTCATAAAATTTTAGTTGTATTTAGGTCTCAAATTTAAGGCTCTTCTTCCACTCGGTGTTTGGATTTCCCACCAGTTACACTGTAAGAGTTGTAAAACAGACATTCTCTGTTAAGAATCTGATCATGTTAGTCAGACCTTTTTGCCTTGAGCTTGCATTCATTATATCCAAGCCTGAAAGCCAGCAACAGAAGGGATTAAGGAAGCTATCCAGATCACCCCCTCACTTCCCAACTCTTTTCCTGTTCCCTCTGTACTAGGCAAGCCTGTTTTCCCAAATACACTTGTGTGCAGACTGATGCAGTGTGTTGAGGTAACAAAAAGTCCTCTTTGGGAAAAAAGACAAAATTAAAATTGTTATTTATCTCAAACAATACAAACCTAATCTGATGAGTACAAGCAATAACTGGTAAGATGACTTTTATGATTTTTTTGAGCCAATATATCAAAACTACCACTGATGTTCAGCATAGGCTTGGAAACTTTAGTTACAACCTGTCACACACAGAATGGCCATTAGTGCTCTGCTATGAAATAATTTATGATTATCAAGAGGGCCAGATTTAACAACCAAAGTTATGAAAAAAGAATATTAAAATATATTACATAACTTCTTAAATTATTTTATTTCTTCAGCCACATATGCCTCCTTTTGATCATTTTTCATTTATTTTACAAGTTTCAGACAAATTATGTACAAAGAGGCAGCTCCTGAGCAGAAAAATAAGCCAAAGTAGTACCTGTACACTTGGAAAAAGAAAACATTCTCCCACTGCATCATATGAAAACAAAGCACACACAAACAAATATTGACTGGTGTATTTAAAACATCACTGATACTGAACTTCTAAAGAGCATTTCTCTAGAACGTCTCATGTCTCCCATCTCAGAAAGCAACTTGTTTGATGGCAAAAAACACATTTTAATAGGTGGTGTTTAATTCATTACTGTGATCACAATGGCATGACCTCTGTTGCACAGACAGGAAAGGGATTTTTTTTAAACCAACTAACCTTAATTACTTTCAATTTACAAAACACATAAGATAGCAGTTAGATTTTTAAAAACGACAAAATTAACAGCTTTCCTTTAATTATCATCAATTAAGTAGCCAACTAAGGAAGTATGTTTAGAAACATCACAATGAATTAGGCTTATAAATCCCTTTAATGTTTAATGATGTCCTTTCCTAATTCATGTGGGAACTACTGAAAAATAGCACTTCAGATGTTACTTTTACTGGGTTGATGCCAACGGGAGGAGGCTCAAATGGGACTGGAATGAGTGAATAGAAGAGTCAAGGAGCAACGTAGTCGGAGAACAAAATGCAATCTACAGTGCAGTTAATGCTTCTCTAGAGAAACCATGGGCCTCCACAAGTACAGTGATAACTGCACAGCATTTGTTCACAGTGCTTTGGGCTTGCTGCACAGCTTCTAAACCTGAAATTTTCCTTTGGGGAACAAACCATATCATTCAGTTTCTTAATGCAGGCATACTGTATGCAGGCATACTGTATGCAGGCTGAGCATCACATCCAGTTTTGCTCACTGCTTTTTTCTCTCCAGAGCACATTACTGAGGAAAATCAAGGGCCATTTTTCCCACTAGCAAATGAGTAAGCATTAGGTGGGTAAATAATAGCATGGATGCAATGGGAGAGTTGTTTTGACCAGTACATGCGTACAGTTATTTATCAAAAAGTATGCATATATACAGTAATGCAATGACATCTTCCTAAAGACACACTTTGACCTACGTGAATATTTTAAGCGAAACCCAAGAGTCCCTCCCTGTTGGCCTGAAGAGTGGATACATGTGAGGGACAAGCTGCACACTGGAGCCATGAGCTGCACCTTGCTCCCAAGCACTGAGGGGAATTTGTAGTTTCTAATAAGGTCTTATTTTCTCTGTTCTCATTTTTAACCCAAATACCTAAAGTTCACCTAAATAGCCAGAGCAAAAGACAGTGGTTCAAGGAAAGCTCCAAAGCAGCAATCACACTGTGCAACCTGTCTGAAGGCTTACCAGTTCAGTTCAAAGGGCAGAAAGGGGACTTTGATTCTTTGAAGCGTAGCTCCCCATGGTTTTTCTTCCCATAAAGAGCAAACATGTGCCATAAAACTTTATGCTCAGACTTACAGGAATCTGGCTGAGGGCCTGAGAGTGCAAGGAAACTAATTAGTTTAAGCCACCCCTTGGCTCCCCTGTTACCTCCCATCCAAACAGTAGTGAACCCAAGAGAAGTTAAGACTTTAATGAAAGTACAGCCAGACCACAGGCCACCTGTTTTCCCTTATGTAGATTAAAAAGGAAGAGGGAAACAAAGAAAAAAAGACACCAAAAGGACAAGAAAATATGCACTACCCATAGTAAATTTCTATACCATACAGAATTCATCAGAAGTATATAGGGGCAAAGAAAAAAAGGAAAAAAAAAGAAAACCCCACAGATCTGTTTTCCTCAGATATCAGTAACATGGTATTTCTATATATACCCATATGTACTACTAGAGAAAGGTGCAGTAACGCAGCACTGCTTTCCACAGTATTCAGCAGCATTACACGCACTTAAATAAAAGAGAAAAAAGGTCAGAGTAGCAGCAACACAGCATAGCCAGAGGCAAAAATGAGAGACCTTCTGCTCACAGCAACTGAGGCAGACTTGGGAAAGACACTGCGGTCAGGCACTGCAACAATAATTCCAACAAGAGATGTTACTGCAACACTATGCTGTAAAATACTTTGCTAAGGGGGTTGTGGAACTGATGAAGGCAGGCACAGATCCAACAATCTGCCTGCCCAAATTGTGCTATTAAGTTATGATAATGCTGACATTTCCATTAACTAAGAAAGATGAAGGTAAACAGATTGACTCTACACCCTCACCTGACTACATAGCTGTACAGCCTAAATAATTAAAATCTGTTCTCTGTAAGCATAAACCAAGACACTGGTTGACACTGCAGAGTCTGTGGCCCATGAATCCAATGGGTCTTTCAACATATCTGGCCCAATATTTAATATTGAGCAGAGGGGGAGGAAAAGATTGACCAAGCATCCTTCCCAACTCTTCTTTCCCAAGTCCATTTCTTACTTTACATTGTGTGAATGAACTCTCAGGTACAATTCTGTAGCTTCAAAATTGGACTCAGGGAGCCATTATTAACACACAAATTAACTCCTGTCTCTTCCTGAAAATTCTCCCATGCTGAGATCTGCCAGAAGCTGATGGCTAATCACTCACACGCCTTGTAGGTTACGAAAGCAGCAAAGCAACCACAACTGGCCCTGCCACCGCTGTTCATAGGCTAGCTCAAAGCCTGTAGTGTCTCTGTACTAGTCCTGTCTTTGCATGAGATCAGCCCAACTCCTGAACCCAAAGCACTTTTCTAAACCAACAAGTAATAAACTGAAGAGGCAGCATTTGAATATGGTCATCATCAAACACAGCGAAGTCTTGCCCTGGCTAACTGCTTTTTGCTGACAGCTACTCTAATCAGAATAGCCAGGATATGATGTCTAAGAACAATTACAGTTCTAGAAGAAACTATACTTCGACAACTGCTTTGAGTTTTTGAAAGCTTTCAGTTTTCTCTGCATGGTTGTATCAAATGAAGAAAATGCACAAGGTCTGGTCTAATATAGGCACCAAGAATACCTCTATGCATGATCTAATGATCTTGACTAAGATGCATCTCATAACAAGCTGTTATTCAAAACACAGATAAAGAAGTGCCAGCTAACACCTACACGATGTGCTCAGACCTCTGCAGAGTTGACAGCTTTGAAGATCATTTCAGACAGGGTCCAAGAAGTAGATCCCATTGCTCAATTAGAAATCCAAGCTGGCCTATGCAAATCTGTATTCTCACACCATATTCATTTTACACGTGACTAGAGTCACAGAAACCCATGTGACCACTTTAATTAGCAAAGGTTACAACAAATGTTTGTGGGCTCAAGACGTGAGAGCAAAAAAAAAAAAAACCACATCCTCTCAAATAGCCATTTCAGGTTTTTATATTGTTTAAGAAGAAGGAAGAGCAATTTGCAAAGTAATACACTTACTGCGCTGCGATTTGAATTTGCATAATAAAAGCATTTGCTTTTTAAAGCATGTATTAATCCTCAGAAAAGAGAGAAAGTGAATGTTCTAATATAATTCAAGATAGCTAGACACAGTTCCATTATTTTAATATACATTTTATTGGGTTTTTGCTTTGGTAAAGAAACACGTTATAACTAATCACAGTTCTAATTACTGCCCGATTCTATCTTTTATTACTGCTAAAATTTCTATTAAGGGAATGAAAGAAACTAATAGGATCATTAAAAGATCAATAGGAAATATTGCTTACACAGAAGTTGCATTGTATAAACATCAATTCAACAGTTACGATCAAAGGAATTCCTTGGAAACAGAAAATAATGCATTCATTCCACTTAGAAAAGAACATGAACTGATTTAAAGGCTATCCACAAGAAGAATTCTTATAATTTCATTCCTCTGAGAGCAATAGCAAAACTAAAAACACAACAAAAAATGATTATCTTTCCATCTCCACACTTTGTATAGAGTCTGGATATCTTCAAAATGTATCATTAAGATCTAGGATGCACATGACATTCCTGAATATAAGCAATATAGGAACGTGAGTTGCTTTTAATTCTAGCCTCGTGACCAAGGTTGTTCTTCTGAAAACATTGCTCAGCTAGATCACACTGGCTCTCCAGAATATCTAAGCCCTCTTTTTAGCTTAGTTTCATTTAAATTTATTTCATTTCAAGTCATTATTTTGCCAGAAGTTCTTAATCCGGCATAAACGCAATGCATAAAAATATCACATACAGTATGTCTCTTCACATATGAAAACATCAAGCTTGATATAACTTTTTCCTGCAGCTGACCAGAATGAAAAAAGTATGACTGTACTGACATAAAGTAAAATGGAGCATCAGTGGTTCATGGGCTGATTTAGCCTGATTCCATGACTAGCAGAGCAGAGGGATTTGTGGATCCTGTGGATCCACATCCCAGAAAGGGATAAGGGAAACGGATAGAGGGATGAGCCTAAAACAAAACAGGAGCAATGATCTGAGGAAAACCAAACTAATTTACTAAATAAGATATCAGAATGCAAGATAACACACTGTAATACTATTCCAGAGAGAGAGTGAGTTTCTGAAATTGAGAGAAAGTCTCCATTCTGAAAGAGTGTTTCTGAGCTGATAGGGAGAGTCTCCAATACAACATAATTAGAATTGGAGCTAATAAATAAAATGAAATGAGAGCACCTGAAAGCTAAAGGCCTTACACTAATGCTGTGACAAGGCAGCACCCGCAACAGAGACAAGCCAGATGATTGGAAGAAAAGGGGACATCACCTGACCTATGAAGGCCTTTTATCTATTCTCCCTTAGCGGAAGTGATAACAGATAGCAAACAGCCCTGCAGAATGCAGCAGTTCTTCTCCAGGACCTGTACCCAGAACTGGAGCAGTAGCTCATTAACTCCCAGTGCACTACATGATGTTATAATGTGAAATATTGATAAGCAAAAATCATAAAACCATGACATTGATTAACTTCTGTAATTATTGGTAGTATTTTAATACTTTTTAAAACCTCAAATTCCACCACAATTTCAAATCTAAATGCAGAATTTAATGAGAAGCTGATGTGGTTACTGACTGGGCAGCAGCCCCAGATCAGCAGTATCACATCCTGAAATATGTAAGGTATAGCAAACAGATATTGCAATTTTAAAATAGAGCTCACAAAGATTTACTGTCTGACCCAGGACACCAAATAAAACAAGGAGTACCAGTGGGGCACAAATATATGAATTGTGCAGATGCCCAAAAGCAAAACTAACAAATTTATTTCTGTTCACAATCTTACCTAAAAATCTCTCTCCCTCCTTCTCTTTTATGGTTCTCCATAGAGCTTTATGTTCTTATTCTTCCAAAGTATTTGGAAAAGCAACTCTGTCAAAGATGGAAAAGAAATAAATTAAATACAATAAAAAAAAAATCATTGCTTAAAATGTTTCAACTCCTGAAAGTCAAACACTCTCTCGGACATTTGCAATGATTGCTCCTACTTTTTCCATGGGTCAAAATGTCAGTTCCTTGCTACCCTTCCACATCTCGATTCAGTAAGAAAAACCTTATAAGAAGGATGTTTTTGGGAACTCTGTCATCACACAAACTAGCAAATTTAGCATAATCAACCTGCTCAAAGCTAAAGACTTCAGAGCACTACGTAAGGTAGATTTCTTAACGTTTCTGTATGTTAAGGAATATTTTGTAGCTGTCTGTGTAGGAACCTTTCATCACCTCTTGCAGATAACTCAGAAATGAGTGGGCAGCTGGCTTGGTTGCAAGTTAGCCATCAGAGAGATACCCTATCTCCATAGAGAGATGGGTTCAGTTCTGAACAAGATTTTCAAGGTAGGGCAGAGTATCATATGAATGAATCTATTTCCATGTAGGTGAACTTAAATCAAAAGGTGCTGATAGAGATGCTGTAGGTCTGTGTAGAGACCATTTGTAAGAGTCTTCCTGTAATAAAACAGCTGGATTCCTCCAGAAGGTATTACATCTGCAGCGGCACCTGTATTTACAAGCATTCTTATGAGCTAGAAGATTGTAAGAATGGCAAACAGAAATCTCAGTGCCCCTACAGGAGCCAAACAGTACGGTATGAATCAAATTTAAGAATCCCTGATTCTAAGCAGTGTTGTGCAGGCAGAGCTGAAGCATGTTCCCCAGAGCATCCATTGATGCCTTTTATTCAGCCTTTCTCACCATTTCCCAGCCTCCAATAGCCCAGGTGGAAACTTGGCTTTACAGACCTTAAGAAACAAAAAACAACAACAAAAAAAACACAAAACTGCTCAATGTACATATTAGTAACGTGAGAAAGTTCAAGTCTTAACAGTAAAATGAACCGAGACTGAAGTAACACTAACAGCAACAGAAATAGAAGTGGTTCTGTTTCTGTTAATAAGGACACTAACATCTGCTGTTTTTAAAAACAGACAGGATTACAGGTTACTGTAAGCCAGCACTCATCGTTTACAAAAATACAGCCAACAAAAAAAACTCGATTTCAAGCGGGTAAAAACTGATGTGAGGACAGAATGAATTTTCTTTAACAGAATGTTGCAACTCTGTCTTTTTCTTCCTCGCACAAAGAACTATTAAAACAGGTCTTTCTGCTCAAAGCAGAATCAATACTTTAAGTCAAAGATGTCTAACATTCTCAAAAAATATGGCCTGATAAACAAACAATAATGCATATTTTAGATAAGCAAGTTACACCACGCAGAAGTATCACACAGCTGATAGAACCTAAATCATAACAACCTCAAAAGCAAGTACAGTAAAATTCTTAAGACCACACTGAAAGTGAAAGAAGATATCCAGGTCACAAACCTATCTGTCTGAAACCTTAAAATGAGTAGAAAAAAAAAAGAAAAATACAAAATACATTTCCTCTTTTTGCTCCTCCTTCAGAAGGTAAAAATATTCTAAGTATAGCATATATGTAGATTGGTATACATCTTCTCTGAAGTTTGCCCATATGAATGTTGCTTTTCTCTACAATGAGAGAGTTTTCTTTTCAAAAAAAAAAAAAAAGTCATTTTGACCATTTAATGAATTTCAGGTAAGTTTCTATTTGAATGTCAAAAATTGTTTCTTTCCTGAATGGCTGCTATTTCATGAATAAATGAGATTATAGACAATTTAGAAAGCAATATTCAAAGTTATACTTAGCAGTAAATTATGCATTGCAGAGGTCAAAAGGATAGGTTTTGCAAAGCTCTGATTCTCTAATCATCCTTAAATTGTTTTACATCATTCCACATAACATATTGCAGTTTATCAAGACTATTAATGCAATGTACAGAGTCAGTTAAAAAAAACAGCAACAATTAACCTAAAGCCATAATGAAGTTAATCAGAAAACTGATTTGTTTGAAAACAAAGACAAGAAAACTTTGACAGCAACAGTGCGTCTCTTTTGAACAATCACAACACCTGACAAAGGAAAAAAAAAATGTTCCCATTTAAAAATCACACGATTTTCTTAACCTGTGTTCTGAAGAGATATTATACAGCTAAAAGTGTTTGCTGAAGGTAATACAGGGAGACATTTTATAGCTATTCCACAAGGCTTTTCATCAAAAGAAAAATGTTACAAATACAACCCATTCTTGGCAATAAGGCCTTACCAGGTGTGAACACAATTCATAACAGACTACCCAAAACCAATTGTCTCTGGTGTTTATGCCTACTATTCCCATACAAAAACTGATCATCCCGACACTGCCCCCTGTTGATATGAACAGTGCAAATTATTGGCTTCTGCAGGCAACTCTGAGACATCTGTTTCCTTCTTTTGTAGCTACACCCTTTTTTCTTTTCAGGATTCTGTTGCCTGGAACTAAGCCATGATCTGGTACCAATCAAACCAGTGGCCTAATTTACTCCAGTAATAATTAGAAAAGTTTTTTGTATGAGGGAAGACATGAAGGGGTTTGGTTCAATATCATGCTGCATTTCAGGCGGCATCCTACTCTACTGTTCTAGTGATCTTCATCTGCAAACATTTTATCATTGTCTAGTTGTTCTAGTAACAGAACACATGTGTCAAATAAACAGTTAAAATTACGGCAGTGTATTTCCAACCTCATTGCACTTCTTGCATTTGCAGGATCACCTTGCCAGAATCTTAATTACAAATATCATACTACACTACCATTTATGAGCAGAAGTTAAAGAATTCTTGACCATCTTTTCATAGCTTTTCACTGTTGTCTCTGTTCTTGTTTTCTGTTTCATATTTGGATTATTAAGCAATTTCCCAAGGTACTAAGTTTTATGCACTGGCTATCAGTTTGTCATATCCTCTCATGAAACTCATCCAGTAACAAAAAAAAAAAACAAACAAACAGAAGTACAAACAATACATTCAACACTTTACTGGCAAACATTGACTGTACAAGGAGAGACTGAGATTAAAATTGGACATGACACTGCCCAAGATCCATCAATCCTAATATAAGCCACAAGAATTTTCATTATAGTGGAATGCATGTAAGCTGGTAATTTCAAGGCCTTTCTTCTATGTGTTTTGTTTTCTTTGCTTGTTTGTCTTAAGTGAACTGCAGAAAATAGTCTTATTTTTAAAAATATGTTTTGCAGAAGTAAATAATGTATTTTAATTACATACATTTTACACACAGAGCATGAGTGTTTTACATGGTTTCAATGATCCATGCTGTAACAGCTTCAACTAAGACAATCACATGGGCTTAATAAAGTCAGTTGTAATAAAAAAGAAAAGCTTTACTTTAAGAGGAAAATATTTATATTAGAAGCAATAATTATATCGTATTTTTCATCCCCAGAAGTGCTTTTTAAGTGTCATCTGGTGGTTTGCTAGAAAGACTGAGGGCCAGAATTGAATTTCTTCTCCCCACTGCCACCAACTCGCTGTGTGGCCTTGGACCAATCGCTTCTTGTCACATTCTCAGCAATGCCAGGCACCCATCCCAGTACTGCTGAAAAAAAAAAAAAAAACAAACCAGACCATCAGTTTCCTTGGGCCTCATTTTCTGCATCTGTTAAATGAGTTTAGTTACTCCATTTCGCAGGGCTGTCAGAAGCATTAGTCAGTATTTGTAGGATGTCTGGAGATTCTCAGATAGGAGAGTGCTACAGCAATCTATTTATTGCACTCTCCTTCCCATGCCAAAGAACAGGAGTCACTCTCTGAGGTGGAATAGAGCTGCCCTTAAAGTGTAAAAGTTAGGAAGTGGGATAAAAGTGAAGGAACAGCATTTCTCAGTTCTTATAAGCAATAACTATGCCCTACCAGCTGTATTGCAATAGCTCCCGAGACCACTGTCCAGCATGGATTCTTCCAAGAACCCTCTGCTATACAGGTACATTAGAGTAGAAAGAAGGCTACATAAGGAAACTTAATGCAAACTAATTAAAACAGTAATTGCACACAAGGCCTGCTGGAATGCACTGGATCAATTCTCACTGTCATCATTATAGCAGAGCCAGAAAACTTCAAAGGCGTTATACCACATTCTGCAACACATACAAGAATTAGGCTCCAGAACAACTTCTAAATATTCTTTCTATTCTCCCAGGAAAATTTGGTATTTAGTTACAGTCATCTAAGCCAAATCCTTATTCTGTATGGAAACATACTTGCTAGAATGCCTTCTCCCACGCCGCCTCCAGGCATAGAAAGGCAACCGATACGCTTAAGACAGTTCAAGCTACTTTCAACCACTAATTTTTCCAAGTTTTAATGGTATCCTGGCATGCATTAAAAAGAGAGTAGCCAGCAGGTTGAGGGAGGTGATCCTCCCCCTCTGGTCAGGCCACATTTAGAATGCTGTGTCCAGTTCCGGGCTCCCCAGATCAAAAAAAGACAGGGATCTCCTAGAAAGAGGCCAGCAGAGAGTCACAGTAATGATAAAGAGTCTGGAGCATCTCCTCTATGAGGAAAGGCTAAGTAACATGAGTCCATACCACTTGAGGAAAAGAAGACTGAGAGAAGGATCTGATTCATGTTTATAAATACTAAAGGTAGGTTGGGGGAGGGGGGGGGGCAAATGGATGAGCCAGCCTCTTCTCGGTAGTGTATACTGACAGGACAAGGAACAGTGGCCTAAAACTTGAAATGGGAAGTTCCACACAAACATCCAGAAGCATAACCTTCTTTACAGCAAGGGTGATAGAGCATTGGCACAGGTTGCCCAGAGAGGTTGTGAAGTCTCCTTTACAATGTAGTATCTCTTAAAAACAGAGCATATAGTTTAATGTATATTCAATGATATTTTTTCTGTAAACAGGATTAATCTTTGAGAAGTGCCACATACTATCACTTCCAACAGCTATCAATAAATGGTCATTCACAAAGGATCATTTTGACAGGATCACATTAGAATATCCTCATATTTGCTTTCAAAATCAGCTGCAACTCAGTGCACATAATCTGGCCGACTAGTGGACAGTAGCTTTAGAAAAAGATTACACCCTCTTCCCTAACTCAGCTTTTTTGGAATGCTTGCCTAAAGAATAAAGATTAACTTTGATGTCAGTACTCTTTAAAGTATATTTTCACTGACAAACATTTTGATGATGCAGTCTGAAATCCCAGAGGAAAACATTACCTGCACACTTGAAATCTCAATGTGATCTTACAGCCTCAATTCACTCACAAACAATGATAACATTCACTTCGAGGCATTTTCTGTTCCCATGGGTTGATTATTCATCCTTTAACAGTGCTCAGACCATGATGGCAAAATTTGGTCAACACTTCTTCATCTGAGTGTTATGTACTTTCCGGAGCAGTGCATCAATCCAGCATGTGATTATTCAGTTGCAAGTTTGTGGGTTTTTTTTTCCTGTTTTATTGTTGTTGTTTTCAAGAAGTTCAACTACCAGCTCACTCCTCTCTCTGTTTATTGTCTTTGGCAGTTCTGAGAATACAACCTCACATTGCACCTCCTGGTGAAGAGTGAGACCATCTTGTTTGAAGACAGAAGGAAGACTCTGACTCCTTGCCCATAATGTGAAATTTACTCTTTTATAAAATCAATCTCAATTTGTTCCTTCCTGCTCTAAAGATACAAGTGAAAGGCTGGCTTTTTTTTTTTCTTTTTTTTTTTCCACTCCAGTGTTACCTCACTGGCTGCAATGGAATTACAAACAATTGATACTAGCTCAAGAAAGAAGAGAATAAAGCCTCCCCCCTAATCACAAAAATGTTCAAACATTGTACTTCCTTGTAGCCTTTTGAGACATAATTCAGTTGGCGTGTTAACATCCAAAAAAGTGATATTTAAACATATTTTTTTGAACAACTCAATGCCCAGCTGGGAGGTGCAAGGCTATGATCAATATAGCAACCATAGAACAGACGAGTTTTAAGCACTGCCCATTAGGCTTTATAGATTGCTTTAAAGTGAGCTTTAAAAAAATAACAAGGAAAGCAATTAAAAAACCCACACCACCATTTTAGCTTTGGCAATCCGTTACATGATCCCCATTTTGGAGAGCTAAGGGAGAATAAAAACCCAACCTTTTAGACCTTAGAAACAGGTGAGTGCATTACACAGCTGGGCCCATGAATGTCATACTGTCCCTCCATTTTTGCTAATGGCTGTGCTCAGTCTCAAATACCAGCAGTGAACTGAATTTATCTCCAAAGGGTACAAATTCAGACACTGAGAAACAGAGCAGAGAGAGACAGACACTGACAGGCATTTACTCAACACAGTTTTTTTTTACAACCTGCTTATCAGTTGTGATTTTCAAAATATGACACTTCAGTGAAGAACAAATATATATATATATATATATATATATATATATATATGATGACCTAAGTTATTTATTTAGGGAGAAAAAATTACTCAGAATGCATGTTACTGGGGGATTTTTCAGAACTCTCTCTGTGATCCTATTCTCCTTTCAGAAGTGCCCTCAAATTTGTATCATCTGGAGATAAACAGAATCCCTGATTTGGATCAGTGTGCTTAATTGCACATATACAAAAGCACACATGGTGTAACAAACAACATGATGGGATGGTGATACAGAAGGCGTAACAACAAAAGAACTAACATCATACAAAGATGTTACAAAGGAAAAGTACTTACCATCTCTGAGGATCTCGGCTCACAAAGGAAGGATCTCCAAGCAGAGATCCTCCCCCTGTGGAGGGATCAGCCTTTGAGAGACGTCTAAGAGAGGTGCAGCCAGGCTCCATCCCTACTGGTCACACAGCTGAATTGCCTTCACCTGTGCTCCCAGGGCTGACTGGATCCTTTCCCAGGTGCTCAATCAGTGGTTCAGGCTGTGACTCAACAGTTACCATACGTATGGATAAAACAATGGCTTATTACACCTACCAATCCATCACTGATATATATAATGAAGCTCAAGTGTACTTTTTGATATATATAATGAAGCTCAAGTGCACTTTTGTACAATTTTAGGTAATAAAAATGCCATTTAATTTTTCAAGCCATAATATAGCTATAGGAAGTCGTAGGTGAAGTTAAAATACAAAGAAATCACCTAGAAAAAGATAACCTCACTAAGTGTTTGCCACACTGAATTAACACCAGAGCTGTGTACGTGATTTCAGAAATACCAGTGCTGTACTAAGGCTGATACCTCCTTTTGGAGTTTGATTCTGTATACTGTAACATACACATACGATAGTGTTTAAGAACAGTTGCATTCCTCTTGCACACCCATAAAAATGAATGTTTTACCCTTTGTTTTATTTCATTCTAGAAGAGAAAGGTCTGCAAGTAACAGCTCTAGATTTTTCCTCTTTAATCTGCTACCCTGACATTCCATACACACCAGCCCACACACACAGCCCTAAAAACACTAATTACAATAGAGCTCTGATAATGGTGGCTAGGTTTTGGTTTCTTCACGTTTTAATATATGCTAAGAAAGCTAAATAGGAGTTCCTGCTACTCAAGTGAGAACTGAGTGAGTTGTCTCAGGTAGCACTGCTTGTCTGTTACACTAGAAATGACTGGACTCTTGGAATAGAATTCATCCAATTCAGTCACCAGAAGAAGAGAACCTTGCTGGATGAGAGTCTAATGTAATTGTGAATGCTATTCTCTCTCCTACCATGCAACCTCCCTCATCCAAATGCCTGCTGTATATATACAACTTTCTCTGCATGATTCATGCATTCCCTCATACGTTGTCTGTTCCATCAGCTGTCTGCTTAGGGGACTTGGAGATCTCATCCTTGCCATTCAGGTTTAGTTTTTATTTTCCATTACCAGTGCAGTTTTAAAACAGCAGTCCTATACCTTGCTGATGCAATAAGAGCTATCTGTCTTTGTTCCCACTAACACTGTGCTGCAGTCAGAGCTATTCAGACCTCTTTTTTTCTGCAAGATGTACATATCACATTCAGTATTCAAGAATGCATGGCACAAACAGATTTTTCAAGACCATCCCAAACAGTCACAGTACCTCTGTTGCAGCATAATCAGTTTGGAATTACAACTGATTGCCATTATAATGAACAGATTACTTGGGGTCACATGGCTACAGACAAGTACTATCATGAGCTCTCTACATAAGGGGTGTAAAAATGGAGCAGTATTATCTATACAAAATGCATATCCACTCCTATGTCACTGTGTATTCACGCAGACAGAGATTAAATGAATTCACCACTGATATAAGGAAGTACAGGTTTCCTCACTTAAAACAGAGGATTAGGAACCATGTGAAGGATTATACAGGTAAGTAAAGCAAAAATCACATCGCTCATTTTAACTTACTCCTTCTGTCACTGAAAAAAACAGGATCTATTTCAAGATGATTTGGCCTGAACCCTATTGTAATCGGTCTTAGCCTTTTTTAAAGGAAGAATTGAGTTGTCTACAAAAGGATAAAAAAAAAAAAATCCCATCATGGAAAGCTGTGCTGTGAATCTAGTGTCAGTAAACAGCATACAGCTGTAGAGTGAGACTGCCATACATTGCTTCAAGTCAGCCAGCAGTGCATATGCTAAATGCATACTGATTTAAGGCTTGATCCTTAAAAAGACTGTACAAATTCAGTAGCCATATTCCAATCTACAGATGATATATATAACACATGTGTGAATCACCTTTTAAGAGGCAGAGCTAAATAAGAATTTGAAGTACATGGTTAAGACAATAGACAGTATTAACATAATGTTTGAGCCTATTCTAAATTCAGTGGTAATCCTCTGATTTTGATGACCTTTGCAATGAGCCTTAAGACTACAAGTTATTAAAACACAGAACTTAATCAAGTAATTCTGCTTCCTTGCTGATTCAATCACCTTTATCCTCTCCACTTCTAGATATTGAGGAACCAAGTGACAGAATTATCATTACTTTGCCATTAAAAGGAAATATCAGCCTTTTTTTCTTCCACTAAAAATGTAAGGATGTAAATATGTAATTTCCACTGCCACTTTCATTGATTGATCTAATTTTCTCCCTTACTTTCCAGAGCGTGGGTCAGGCAAATTGATATTCCATGCTTCCTTCTGTGATAAGGACCTCTCAGAGAGGCACTTAGTGACACAGTTGCAGTGTCATTAATGATGTGCTTGTGCAGGGACATCAGAAAACTAAAAGAATTGTTATCGGGTTTAGTTCCTTCTTCATCTATCTGGATATACCTAGACTTGTACTGAAAAGGTTTTGCATGTAACTATTATAATGAAGAAAAATAATTTCCTAATTCCGGTGCTATTTTTCTTTCCAAGACTGCCACAATATTGTGCGTACATATGTATCTCTATATATCTGTAAATGTGCTGAAAGAGATTCCCAACTCTTCTAACAGTGAGAACAATACATTAGATTTGAATGTCTGTGGTACTGTCAGAAATTACTTGAGGTATACAGTAAGACAATACAAAATCTTTCAGTCTTCAATAGTTTATACATTTCCTTTGTCTCTAAGGAAAGCTACACAGAGGATCTCACCCAGCAATCTCTTAAATAGCCTTAAGTTTGCTCTCTTGAAGTTCAGGGTCCTGAGTTTGCTTTTTGTTGGGCCTGTTGCCCTCAAGATTTCAAAATGCACGAGCGCATGCTCTCTGCAGCCCAGGATAGCTCCTATCTTAACTCTTTAATGAGCTCCAATGCATTGGTGAGCAATGGATCCAGAAACACATTTCCTCTGGTCCTTTTGTCTAATACCTGCATTAGGAAGTTATCCCTATTACACTCAGGAATCACTGGGATTGCTTGAAGCTTGTCTGAGTTGAATATCTGTTACCCTGCTAGAAATCAGTCCATGAAATTCTGTTCACGTTGACACGAACAACGTTGTTGTCTTGTCAGTGAAGAGGAAGTTCTTAACTTCAGTAAGATTCTAAACAGGTTCATAGCAATGGAGGAAAAGCTAGGGAAAGGTATTTATTCTAGACTGCAAGCCAGCCTCCTTCTTTCAAAATCCAAAAGGAGAAGAACGAGTAAATAGATACTCAGAATGCAATCAAATATGGCCAGGTTTTTTTAATTTCTGCCTGATGGTAAGGGATCTTGGTGTACTGACGGACTGTTGGCTGAATGAGCCAGCAGTGTGCCCAGGGGGCCAAGAAGGCCAATGGCATCCTGGCTCGTATCGGGAACGGTGTGCTGAGCAGGACTAGGGAAGTGATCCTGCTCCTGTACTCAGCACTGGTGTGAGGAGCAGTCCCAGCTCTCTCCTCGTAGGAGAGATGCTTCTGTCCTTCCAAGAGCTTGGTTGCTGTTCGCTGGGCTCTTTGCAGTGTGCCCAGGTGGGCTCTGTTGTACTGGGGAGCCCAGACCTGAACGCCTGGGTGTCACCAGGGCTGAGCGGAGCGGAATGGAGGGATGACCTCGAGCTGCTTCTGACGCTTCTCCTTTTGCAGTCCAGGGAAGTGATGTCCGTAGAGCTGAGACAGAAGAGCTGTGCGGTGCCTCAGCCTTCTCTCCCGCCGGCACTTTCTCCTTCTCATCTCCAGCCCTCAGCGCCTCTCGTGTGCCATGTCCACCAGTGACGAACACCTCGTATGTCTCTGGCAGGACCTCTGACGTTTGGCGTTCCACGAGCAGGATCCTCGGTGGCTCGTAATCCGCCTGCAGGACTCTGACGTCTCACGTAGGGCTGGCAAGATCTCGACGTCTCGTGTTCCAATGGGAAGATGTTGACGCCTTGAAAGTCCCCAGCAGGACTGAAGGTGGGCTGGGTGCTTGGGGCATTTCTAGGCACCTGCCCTATCGTAAGGTCACGGAGTGATTCTGACTGTCTGGCAACATCACAGGGCACACAGGTAGATGGAGATTTGCTTTCTGGTAGTTGTTGCATTAATAGTTTTGCTGTTTGTTTGCCAGAGTCCACCCACAGACTTTCAGCAGGGCTGTTTCACAAACACTGAGACTCATTGAGAATCTCTGTGGCTCTCCTCTGGACTCATTTCAACAGCTCCACATCTTTCTTGTGCTGGTGACCCCAGAGCTGAATGCAGCTGGAAGCTCAGTTAGAGTTTGGAGTAGAAGAGAGAATCACACTCCTGGTCTCTCTAGTCTTAATGTAGCCCAGGTTGCAGTTGTCTTTCTGGGCTGCAGGCACATACAACTGGCTCATGCTGAGTTCTCCATCAACCAGCATTCTCATTTACAATAATCCCTCACCAACTCTCATTTATCCTATGACATAATGATTTTATTCTATTTGTTCCTCTCTTGGTCTTGTCCTATCCTTAATTCTCATTCAGCTTGTACAGTATGGCCATTTCCATGTCACCTCTGCCCTCCCAGCTCTGTATATCCACAGCCATTCTTCTTTCATTACTGATGCATTTTTCTGATAGAGAACACTCTTGAGCATGAACTGGCTTTAAAACAGATAGCAAGGATCTATCTGCCACTGAGTATGAGTACTATATATATATATTGTGTATATATATATATATATATATATATAGTATAGAGAATAACCAGCTGCTATAGCAAATATTCTTGCAGTTTGTAGAGGTTAAGAAATACTAGAATCATCTCATTTCATCTAAGTCTTTCAAATATGATGAAGATGTAATAATATCTAAAAGATCCTATAACAAGAGACACATTCAGTATTGAAAATAGTTGCAGTTATAACTCTCCTTTAAAAGAAAAAAAAAAAAAAAAAAAAAAAAAAAGGGAAAATTCTTGCTGGTAGAAGAATGGTCTTTCCAAAAACACTAGCTGCTATACCCAAAAGAACTGTTTCTGTATGAAGATTATCACATTTCATGCCGAACTCCACTCATGAAACCTCTGCTTCATTACTAGGGAAAAAACCTACACAAAAACCTCAAAAGCCTCAAACTTTGCTTGAACTTTTGGTTCTGTATTCCAATGTTTGCAAAATCTACTGTTAGAAATGAGGTCACTTAAAAAATTAAAAAATACAAAGATCATTATTTTTAAAAATAGAAATTTCTTAAGCAGATTGACAATTATTTCAGATTGAAGAATTTTAAAGCTTGGTAAAGCTATGTACAACTATACACCAAGGAAAAATCCAGAAAGTTTGCAGTGTCTTCTGTCTATCACATATATCTGTATTAGAATATTTGACAACGGAATTTAGTAAGTAATATGAATTTTACCAATAGAAAGAATGAATAAAATCAAGCATTTGGAGACACACTGCCATGCATTATTGACACAAAATTCAAATATATGATGGATTGCTGTCTTTCATATGAATTTCAAAATTTTTTCAGTAATATAACTAATATAGCAAAGTAATATAATTGGTACATGTAATGTACTTCATGAATCAGAATTTGATGGATTAATCCACATAGATTTATAAATCACATCAGGATTTTCCCTCCCAAGCAGAGCTTGCTTTTTACCTACTTTTTTCCCACGGATTCTGAAACAAAATGTTACGAGCCTACATCTCCAAATGTTGTGTTAACTCTCCAGGGGTTTTCCAGAAAGCATTGAAAGATCACAAGAGCAAAGTGTGCAGTCCAGATGAACTTGGCAAGCACTCTCATGAGGCTATAGAGACTGGAACAAGTGCAAATATTAATGTAGTTCACATGCCCTTAACGGATGCACAATCAGAAGTTCATCTACAGCTGAAAATCCTCGCTCAGACCCAAAGCAGTGAAGTCATCATCTGCAACAAACTCCTTAAAGATTTGTAAACAATTTTTTTTGTCTCTGTTTCATTCAGAAGAATTTTTTAAAAAATATTTTTCTGTAGGAAAAAAAATGAAATGCTGATAATTCACTTTGTACTGTGCCAAACAGAGCTATGCTAAAGTATGTCACATGGTACACTGACATTACTTAACCTACTTATTCAACATGGAAGAAAACGAAGCCACGTTCACATACTCTCTCACGATAGATAGACGAGGACACTTGACAGGAGACCTTCTGTGCAAGTACGACTGGGAGACAATCTCAGGCCAGAGATGAAGGGTATGGAGCCAGGCAGAAACAAGAGTTTCCTAGGCTGTTAGTTGTTAGTCTTTTAGTGACACTTGTGATACTGCAGAGCTTAGTAATTCAGCAGGAACTAACAGAAGCCTTAACCAAGCTCTCTCCCGTTCTCTCTCTCTCTGTCACTCTCTCACTACAGTTCTTTCTAGTTCACTATAGTCTTTATTTCAGCATTTTAATATTGACAAGAAAAAGATCAGCAATCCTGCATTTCTTGATGTTTTTCAGTTTCCTGACTGAAAGTGACACCTGTCCCCAGTTAACCTCAACAGAATTTCCAAAAGTCCTGTGAAACTTTTTAAAGCCTACGTCAAAAGTTCTCAGTAACTGTGTCAAACTCCACAAAACCAGTGCTGTATTTCACTTATCCATTCTTTACCTTTAGAGACTCAATAAATTACACTGACTTCTTTGTCCCCTAAAGGTATTTTAACTCCAGCTTACTGACCACACTGATTATAAGGTAGCTGACACCAGCTACCTGTGAGAATTCAACAGCACTGTATATTAGAGTGAGAAGTGCAGGGCTTTAGTACATGGCTATGATTACTGTAGAGAAAAGAATCAAATATCCTTAAAACTGTATATGCTAACTTTACTGGACAAATTCTTTAAAACAGAATTTTAGAGGCTCTACATACACCTACAAGTAGGCAATAGCTATTTAAACATATTAGCTCCTGAAGACCTAACACTTCAAGGCAATTTTACTCAATTTAATACAGGCATTTAAAAAACTCTGGCCAAATAATGACCATCTATAAGCATCAATGGGAACTTTAAGGCATCTTTATTAGCAGCTATTCATACACATACACTGCTATAAATCTTCTTCTTTCTACTCTCCTATAACTGTCAAGTTTTGAACACTTCTTCACACGAGATTATAGTAGGAACAATAGAAATGGGAATGAGGACATTAAGATCATTCATTTCAGGTGGGGAAAAGAGGGTGGAAACTGGCAGCAAACCAAAAACCATCCACTGTAAAATCCAGGCTTAATATTCAAAACAAGTTTTTACTAGTACCATTTTAAATTAAACTGGAATCCTTTTTAATTACAGGATAATTTCCTTGAGACTTCTTACACGGCCCTATTTTTAGAGTGAATATGAGCCATTGTGGCAAACAGTTTTTCATTCTTGAAGTGCTATCATGAGGATGTGCCTGTCTCCAAGACATGAGTTACAGCACAGATGGTAGCTTGGGGAAATCCAGCTGTTATTTCAAATGCCCTGACACCTCCCTCCCTTTATGCCCCTGCAAGCTAAACAACCAGTCCTGCTCTGCTCAATCGATCCCAAAACAAGTACTTTCTAATCAAGCAAAAAAATTAAAAAAGAGTATCATTTACCTTTGCTGTTGACTTTAATTAAATGTATTTCACTCTGGTACTGGCACTCTCTCTGAACCTTTTGCTATGCAAATTTCAAGGCTAACTGCTATTCAGAGAACAACAAGTATACACTTGAGAATGAGTTGGCATCTTTTCAGTGCTACTGCTGTTTAAGTGCACTCTCAGGTGTTTATGTTATCCTTCACAACAGCCTCTTCCCTTTCCAATTAGAATAATTAGAGAACAACTAGAAAAGCAAAAGCTTTGTTTCTTTTTATCCACAATAGATCATATAAGACTATATTTCATTCTGAAAATAAAGCTCCTAATTTTATGCCCCAAGCAGCCTGAATACATGTATTTAGTTAGGAGACATTTGTAATGCAGCTATCAGCTGCATTCACACACCCCCAGAAGATCACCAGCTCTGCTGCTGCTCTTACAATTCAATACAGCAGGGCATTTCAGGGACTTTATTTTGAGATCTTTAAGTGTTACTGCTGTTACACGTAAACCAAAACTAGCCCCCAAGATTAACAATACTGTGAGCTTGTACCAAGTCTGACATCAGTTCCAAATCAACCTGGAAGGTTTTAGACTATTTCTGAACCAGCAGAGAGAAAGACTATCAATCACTCTCTCTACACAGCGTGTTACAAGTCCATTCACAGACCTCTGCTCATTCACTAAATCATGAATACAAGGGAAATTTATATCAATTACTACTATGCAGTAAAGAAGATGAATTGCTTCCTTAGACTTAATTTCCAGAAAGGGAAAGCTAAAGAACACCATAGCTTTGCCTATCAAACACCAAGTAAAACATCTCTCTCTCCAAGTAAGAGATTTGAGGAGAAACAACAACAGTATAAAAATGTAGGAAACAAACAAACAAACAAACCAACAACTATCCTCTTGTTGGGCTAGTACCTCTTTGTACCTGTAAGAAACACAGAAGTGGGAGTCTTCATCCTGCCTCCACACTGTGCTCAGCTGCAATACAGCTAAACATGCAACTATAAACAGGACTAAGATCTGAATTGCTGAGTGAGCTCTAATAACATGAATTACTTTCTGTAATCATTGCTTAACCATAGAGACTTCACTTGAGAAGAAGAGATTCACAAGTAGTTGTTCGTGAATGTAGAACAGTTTCTTGGAGTCTAGTGAGTCACATACAATTTTAAAGCAGCCTTAAATCCATTATTTCCATTCTCCAAATTATTTCTACCTAATTCAGCTCCACACCTTTAAAGACAACATAGAATCACAGAATCACAGAATTGTAGGGGTTGGAAGGGACCTCCAGAGCTCATCGAGTCCAACCCCCCTGCCAAAGCAGGTTCCCTACAGCAGGTCACACAGGTCGGCATCCAGGCAGGTCTTGAACATCTCCAGAGAAGGAGACTCCATGACCTCCCTGGGCAGCCTGTTCCAGTGCTCCGTCACCCTCACTGTACAGAAGTTCTTGCGCACATTTGTGTGGAACTTCCTATGCTGCAGTTTCCAGCCGTTTCCCCTTGTCCTGTCTCCACTCACCACTGAAAAGAGTCTGGCCTCGCCATTCTGCCCCCCACACCTTAGATATTTATAGACCTGCATCAGGTCCCCTCTGTCTTCTTTTCTCAAGGCTGAACAGACCCAGTTCACTCAGCCTTTCCTCATAGCAGAGATGCTCCAGGCCCTTCACCATCTTTGTGGCCCTCCGCTGGACTCTTTCCAAGAGATCCCTGTCTTTTTTGTACTGGGGAGCCCAGAACTGGACGCAGTGCTCCAGATGAGGCCTTACCAGGGCAGAGTAGAGGGGGAGGATCACCTCCCTCAACCTGCTGGCCACGCTCTTTTTAATGCACCCCAGTAAGCCATTGGCCCTCTTGGCCACAAGGGCACACTGCTGGCTCATGGCCAACCTGTCATCCACCAGGACACCCAGGTCCCTTTCCGCAGAGCTCCCCTCCAGCAGCTCATCCCCCAACCTGTACTGGTGCATGCAATTATTCCTCCCCAGAAACCCAGACTCTACACTTGCTTTTGTTAAACCTCATCTGGTTTCTTACTGCCCAGCTCTCTAGCCTATCCAGGTCTCACTGAATGGCAGCACGGCCTTCAGGTGTGTCAGCCAATCCTCCCAACTTCGTATCATCAGCAAACTTGCTGAGGGTGGTCACTATTCCCTCATCAAGGTCATTGATGAAGATGTTGAACAAGACCAGACCCACCACAGACCCCTTGGGGACACCACTGATTACAGGTCTCCAGCCAGACTCTGCACCACCAACAACAACCCTCTGTGCTCTGCCAGTCAGCCAGTTTTCAACCCACCTCACTGTCTACTCATCTATCCCACATTTCCTCAGCTTTGTTATAAGGATATCGTGGGGGACAGTATCAAATGCCTTGCTGAAATCAAGGTAGACTACATCCACTGCTCTCCCCCCATCCACCCAGCCAGAGACAACATCATAGAAGGCTACCAGGTTGTAGTACCTGCTGCCAACGTTTGCATTATGAGGAAATACAGGAAAAAAAAAAAGTAACTAAGTACAATTTTGGGGGAAGTGATTTTCCCTTAAAAAATAGAGCAGATAAAATGGAAAACAGAGAAGGATCATTTTCTTTCCCCAAGATTGCTGAAAAAAATGCCTTTCAACTTAAACTTTATCCATAAATTTGCCTGAGATTTACACCGAAGATTCTCATAGAAAAATTATTGACAACAAAGATTTACATCTCTGATGGAAAAGAAAGCAAAGACCTGTATTTCATTCAGTAGATCAGTGTTCAATCTGAAAATAGGTTCAGAGAAAATAAAAAGAAAAAAGTCTGGATTTTGGCTCCCTGTATCTCTTTTGATCATTCTTTACATAGAAGTTGGAAGGAAAACGCACTATTTCTATCATACCCTTGCAACTTCATTTCAGTGGGATGCATCAACATTTCCCATGTATTAAGCCAAGTTTCAAATTAAGCCACATTGCTTCCCACAACAGGAGCAAGGCTCTGGATTTCACTGCACTTTGAGTTATACTCAAAATGTAACCCCAAATTTCTATGTACTAAGTTTCAGTTTGCAGCAGCCCTGAAGCCAAATGCCATATGAAGACAAATGTTCTTCTATAAAAGGTCCCATCAGTCAGTGCAATCCTTGCAGGGATTACTGGAACTGACCGAGCTATGTCAGAAAAATCACTAGGTACAAATACAGATCTACCAACTTTCCTCATGGCACCTGAATGTACCTCCATGCAGCAGTACAAGGAGTGTGAACCCATGGCCCTGTGCAGAGCCTGGGAGAGCAACCCATTTCAACACATTTGGCAGGATGCCTGACCCACAGCACAATGGGAGCATTTCTTCATTTGGCTTCAGCAATAAGATTTGTGCCCTTGTGTAGAAATATGACATGAGATGGAGATGCTTCAGCATCACCACTGCCATCAGGGCTAACATAAAGATGTAGAGTATAATACAAGTGTCCAAAGAAATAAAACCGAGACTCTGTTAGGTAATGAAACTCTCAAAAATCCTCAGTACACAAAGATTGCTTTCAGAACACCAAACCCACTAAATAAAATGAAAATCTAAAATGAAACAGGAGACCGTGGAATGATCTTGAGAGCTGCAATCTTTAATTCTGTCAGATAGCAAGAGCATCAAATCCCAGAAACATGAACTGTATGTGGAAACTGTCCCATCTGCAGACAAAAAGTGTCATGAAGAGAGTCTCCAAAACAGGCAATGAGTCACTTTCTGTTAAATATCTTGTATTATTCTTAAATATGAGCTAAAAGACAAAGAAAACCACATAGCATACTACAAGAAGGAAAGACTACTAAGGGACTTCTAGACATGATGAATCTTCCAAGAGTAGAGCATCATTACAGTAATATCAAAGATAGTTATATCTTTGATGACAGTAATCCATAAGAAATAAGCATTTTAACTTCTGTTTAGCTAAAGCACTATACTATTACCCACACTACTCAAATGAGCTTAGCTCCGTAGCTGTGTCAACATGCACATTTTGACTAGCACATACTCAAGTTCATCTTCTCCTGCCTTGCCCCCTCACCTTAACTATTACTTCACCATGCAGAGTGGCAGTGCTTTCACTTCTGTTGGTTAAATTTCTGTGCTTATGACAGGCATAACTATTTTTAATAGCTTGAGGACTTTTCACAGTTTTCAAATAGGACAAAAATGTGCCTAATTTGCCTTTGATTCTTCTTCAGACATTTAAAGAGTTATGAAAAGTGTGAAAACACACCAGAAAATCAGAAACAAGGTATGTATACTGTTTTGTTGATATATGTTTAGTACACACAGAGTAGGAGGACAGCTGAGATTCAGGCCTCGTAATGACAACTTAGCAAACACCTAAGCACAAAAACTCTCAAGTTGTCCATATAATACTTACTAAAGCATCTATATTGTCTCAGAAATAGAAAATGTTGACAACTTTTGTTAACAAACACTTTCTTCCCTTCTACAAATATAGAAGTATTTAAGTTAGCAGAGTTTGTCTTCAGTTGTATTACCTGTATAAGTATTGAAGTCATTTTATTAAACCAGGGGAAAGCAGAAGTGAGTCCTTGGGCTTACACTGCAAGACAGTGGATAACGATAACACTGGGTTTGAGTTTGCTCATAATAATGAAAATGATGGTTGATTTCACTTCAGATGTATGGTAAAATTGCAGTAAGAGAAGAGTTCAATCCCTCACTTTTACGTGTTCCAGTGGTTTAAAACTACATTATGCAGACATAGGTCTGATTCTCCTCTCATTTACACCATCCATAATAACTAGCCTACCATCTACTTTGGCTGGTTGGATTGGTTTGATGTTCTATGAGTACAGCTCCAGGATTAAACCACTGACTTATGCAGGATTACTGCTAATACAGTCATAACAAGATGAGATATAGCCATGGTAGATTTGTAAAGAAGTTTCCTCCTGTGTAACCATAATTCTGCATACAAGTTCTCAGCATTCACTATAAGAGCTCAAATACATTTTGTATGTTCTCTGTAAAGGTGGTTTTTCATACTGTGTTTTTATAATATGAAGCTGCTTTACTTGCATATTTCTGGTATTATCCTTTGTATATACACATGCAAAAATAGTAACAATTTAATATATCAGGCAATAAACAAGTATTCTCTTGAGTATATATTTATCGACAACAGTAAGGATTTGTAGAATACATATGTGAATGATTCTATAGAATCATAATACTGATTGAAAAAAGTTCTTGCATGGGGGAATAACTTCTATGCAATTACAGTAGCTGCTTTTCTAACCTAAGACTTTCTTTCAAGATGATTTCAAAATGCTCAGAATAATCTAGCTCATGGCACTAATGTTTTTATGACACTGATTATCTAAAATTTCAGAAGTTGTCAAAACTTTTGAAAAAGGTACAACTTCACCTTTCTTTACCTTCTGTAATGTTAAAAAAAACTCAACAGGCATTTCAGAAAGTGTCTTTACATAACACAATTCTCCTTTTCATAGGTCGACTGAGTAACTGTCAGCATCATTCCTCAGTTCTGCTTTACAATACTTTTTCTTGACTAGATATTCTGGTGAGTCCCTTCAGTGTACCACTAGTATTACTGTACCATAAGCATAAAATAATGTTCCTATTTCTTCGGGCCAAGATCCACCCAGTCCACACTGTCATGTTTCCCATAATGGATAGTGGGAAAAAGCATAAGATTAAGACATGCATAGTTTCTCTTCACCCAGTTTTGGCAGCAAACAGTTGAGGAACTTTCAAAGCCGGACACCACCTCTTGATATTTGTTTAGAGAGCTGAAAATGAACATACTCTTTAACAATGTATGCTGGTTTTATTATGAACATCATCACCATAACTGACGTTTTCTTGGAAACTTTAACCTCTAGTCTAGTCAAATGATCACCTGACAATCTAACTTTTCATCTTACTGATTGTATGTTGCATTCATACAGCACACTTTTATTTTAGAAAAGTGAGTCCCAGTTGTCTCTCTTTACACAGAAAGAGAAAATCATTTATGGAGTCAGATTCTGAACAGTAAGTTTACCTCCTGTTTCAGCAATTATTGTGGAAATAGGGGGAAAGCCTCAGTATATTACTTGGAGATAAATAGAATGATATACAAAAATTTTCTTCCCAAGAAACCTTGCTTACATCAATATCTTTCCCAAAAGAAAACAAGAAGGATTTTTTATTTATTTATTTATTTTTTTAAGAAGTATCACATATCTTTCAAGCCAACTGCATGATTTTTTTCCTGATAGTACAGGGCCAACAATACAAAATCTTACAATTTATTCTGCTTACATACCTATCTCGGTTTTCTTTCTCTCATTGTTGTGGTTTTTTTCCTTCTTTTTCTGAATAATGATAAAATGTAAAGGTCTGCAGCAGCTGCCTATAAATAAAGTTCATCATTTTACTGAGAACAAGAACTGCCTAACTAAAAGAATATACACACATTCTGGATAAGTACAGTATATCACCAAAATGTTAGAGTATTAAGACCAACAGAGGCACTCCTGAAAAATATTCCATACTTCACTGGATTCCCAGTGTGGTCTCTGAAGTACAACCAACGTAAATCCACCAGTTTATGATGATTCAACTCTTAACTAGGTCAGCATTATTTTATACACAAAAGGTGTCGCTCTTTTTCTGTTTTACAACCACTTTTGCAGAAGAATTATGTAGAATGAACTCCAACACCAAATTCTTTAAGCCTCCAGCACTTTATCTTTGGCATGGGATTGACAGTAAACAGAGAATAAAAGTTGCTAAGAGATAAATTTCTCAGTTATTTAACTGCCAAATATTTGGTGCCTGAGGGCTGACTTCATACTACTGACAGGTTTCTTTTCCTCCAAAACTGCAGCTCTGAGGAATGTTTCTGTGTGATAAAATAAGAATGCAGGTACAAACCTCATTAGTAAACCTCTGAGAAAAAAGACACTGGAACTGTTACACTGAGTTCCCAGATTTTCACTTCTTCACCTTTATTTTCTCAGTTATTTGTATATGCAGTAGAAGATGTGTTCTAATAATGTACAATTCCTGAAATTTTGAGAACCAAAATTCAAGAGTTTTCACATCCTGAGGACGGAGTGAGAAATGGAAGGTTATTTCACTAGTGGAAATTTAGTTAACTACTGCCTTTTTGTTCCTGCTTTTTTGGTTGCTGTTTGTTTGTTTGTTTTCCATCACATTGTATCACTGATAACAAGAAGCCAAGAATTATTGGTTGCTTTTTTTTTTTTTTTTTTTTTTTGAGAACTCCATATACCCTCCCATTCTGAGGCTGGTGACAGCAAACGAATGCGATGTAGAATCCTAAGGCTTCATTGAGCTGTTTATCCTAAAATATCTCCCAGCAGTTGCAATTCTTGTGTACAAACTAACACTTCAAACAGAAAAGATTTGTCAGTTATCATTTTCAGATCATTTAGAAAGTCTATGAACAACTACGGTTGTTAAAAAAATTTTTTTTTGCTTTAAAAAATTTATTTGTTGCTGGGAAGCTGACAACTAGTTTCTCAAAAAAAATTCTGGACAATTTATTTATTTCTGGAGAATGTATTTCCTGTGTTGACCTCTAGCATCCAGTCTGACTCACAATACCAAGAAAATGGATCTATGTCTTCAGAACTACAATGAGCCAGCCAATTAACTCACATCCTGCATATCGTTTTCTTTATTCAGTAGAAGAAAACTCTATCAGTAGAATAAAAGTCCACCATTACTGACCAGTTCCCTGCTCCTCCAGCTGGCAGTCATACAAGATACGTATACGTATAGGCAGTCATTTTGCCCATTTCTCTGCCACAAGTGAGATGCTGGAAAATAGAGAACCATGGAGGAACAGTTCTAGTTTGTTTTTCTTTCTGTTTTTCTTAGAAATATGTTTCCTATTCCCTCATTTATTTAATGCAGCATTCATCTAAGCTATTTTATGCAAAGGCACCTGGTGGTGCTTTCTTCTGTCCCCCAAATTATGTATCTTATATTGGAATGTTCAATCTTATCAAAGGTAAAGCTTCTTTTCTTTACCTTCTTAGAAAGTACACGTTCCCTGGGCTATGAATAAAATATAGTAAATCAACAGTAAGCAAAATCTGTATGAAACAGGGAACAATTGTGCTGCACATAGAATTCAGTTTAAGAGAAATTGCAAGCAGCAAGGTTTTCTTAAAAAAGTAATTGTACATTTTGAACATAAGTTCGATGCAAGAGTCCGACTATATGGCGACGAAGGCTCAAACTATTCTTTATCAAAAATATCCAACAAATTCTGGAACACATCTAGTTCAAACTGTTAAACATGAGATTTTATAACATTTAATAATAGCAATTGATTTTAATGGTAGTATAATGTTTTTCTTTCCCTACATAATTTTTTTGTATTCACTTTTTTTTTAAGTATGTGTGTCAAATGTTCAGCTTGTCAGATTATATAATAATAAATGGCATGCAATAACAGCACAGCACTCAAATTTCATCACAGCTTGGCCAACTGGACAAAAAACATCTAAACAAAGGAAGCATAGAGGGGCAAAAACTAAGCAGAAGTTACTTAATATAACTGTTAAACACAATAATGCAATACTAATTTATATCATATGGGAATCCATAGGGAGAGAAAAATAGTGATGGAAATTAAAATATTTAGACAAGCAACAGAATTAATCCAAGGTTTTTTGAATCCTCATGGAAGGTGCTGGGCTTCCCATCTGTTGACTAAATATCTTCCTAAATTTAATGCTTGGGTGAGATGTGTACACAAATACATCAGTGTACTTTCGTTATAGATGTAGGTACAGCTTTTTAAGACTTGGTGATGCTGGGCCTTTATTAGTAAAAGACAAAGTATTAAAGTCACCATGATATGGGACCACACAAAAACTCACTGAAATTGTTTCATATTTATACCAACAGTAAAATAATATAAATGTTCTTAAGCTTCAATTGCCAATAGTATTTTCAGCTGTTAGTGCAACTCAGCAATTTATCTGGGTTACCATTTGTTACCAGCTGGAAGCATAATACAGTGAGTATATATTAAATTTTTCTGTAATGTCAGTGAAATAGGAACTCAAATTTGTGTGGATCTCTCAGTAAACGTGTTTCTTGTAATTTTTTCTTGTTATTTTTTGACATCCTTTAGCATTCTTGGATGTATTTCACAACAGTATGAAAGCAATTCCTATGGGTAGGTGGCTACACTAGATCATTGTGATGAAGTTCCTTCTTTCCTCCTCATGATGTAGTCAGCGTGTTTCTGGTTTCAGATCAGTTGAATCATAGAATCATAGAATCACAGAATTGTTCAGGTTGGAAAAGACCTTAAAGATCATCAAGTCCAACCACAATCTAACCATACGACCCTAACTCTAACAACCCTCTGCTAAATCATGCCTCTGAGCACCACATCCAAACGGATTTTAAACACATCCAGGGATGGTGACTCAACCACTTCCCTGGGGAGCCTATTCCAGTGCTCAACAACCCTTCATAAAGGGTAAAGAAGTTTCTCCTGATATCCAACCTAAACATTCCCTGGTGCAACTTGAGGCCATTTCTCCTCGTCCTGTCACCTGTCACCAGTGAGAAGAGACTTAACATTGCTCTCATTGCAATCACCTTTCAGGTATTTGAAGGGACCAATAAAGTCTCCCCTCAGCCTCCTTTTCCCCAGACTAAGCAGCCCCAGTTCCTTCAGTCTCTCCTCGTAAGGCATATTCTCCAAACCCTTCACAAGTCTTGTTGTCCTTCTTTGGACTTGCTCTAGCACCTCAATGTCCTTTCTGTATTGAAGTGCCAAAACTGAACACAGTACTCGAGGTGGGGCCTCACCAGTGCTGAATACAGGGGCAGGATCACTTCCCTAGTCCTGCTCACCACATCATTACCAATACAAGTCAGGATGCCACTGGGCACACTGCTGGCTCATATTCAGCCAACGGTCCATCAGTACACCCTTTCCATCAGGCAGCTTTCCAGGTACTCCTCCCCAAGCCTGTAGGATTGCCTGTGATAGCTGTGACCAAAATGCAGGACCCAACACTTGGCTCTACTGAAACTCACTGAGGTCCAGTAGAAGTGCCTAGTCCAAAGTTCTTTTCATTGTCTGTGGTAATATCTCTGTTTTCAGTGTCACTTCAAAGTAAAATAAAGAGGTTCTTAAATATCTTAGGTTTTTAATGACATTTTTGGTATGCCAGTACTTTTTTCAGACTTAGCAACTGGACTGTTTCCAACTTTGTCAAATAAGTGAATACCTTGATAAATATTCACTCTTTTTAAATCAGAGCTCAGACAAGTACCTATCAATACACAACAACAACAAAACCTGAAGAGTCATGTCCTTGTCCCTTAATTAGTTCATAATCATTCAGACTTCACACAAGAAAAATGTAATTTCTGCACAGGTGGTTCTCCTTGTATTAACCTCCTCCATTTCATCCTAGTTGTACACTGACATTGCATGTAAATTGATTGTATGCCTCAATGTCACAAGCTATCATAGTGACAGTAAAGTTGGCAGGATTATAACATGTCTGTGATCAAACTACATAGAAGAATAATTTAAAGATTACTACATCAGCCTTCATACTTAAAAGAAGAATACCTGCCATTGTGCCTAAGGTTAAGAAATCATACTATCAAATATTTGGCTGTTACACAGGTTTGTGATGTTTCTTATGCCGATAATCCACATAGATGATTGGTGGGATGAATCAGGACAGTTTACATTTTCCTTTATGAATGGGTCAAATATCATTTTTCTTTTTACTTATTATTTCAGAGTTAAGAAGGCTTTCACTTGCCTTTAAATCTGGTTCTGCTAATTATCTTCTTCAGTTTTTGGAGTACAATTTGAAACAAGAAATGCTTTCAAGCAGTTTTCAGGCTGGCCCAATTTTCATTCACTCGCAGGACAGAATGGGAGTTCCAACTTCACCTTGGAAGTGAACAAAGGAACTTTGTGATGGTCACTTCCAGCAGAAAAGTAGCCTTGGCAATTTTGAGAATAATATATTACCAGAAAGCATGCAGAAACTGTCTGTGAAGACACTAAAACAAAACTTTTTATATCACTGGGTTTTTAAGATGATTCAAAGCCCACTGAAGTCAATAGAAAGATTCACATTGATTTTAGGAGGCTTTGAATCATACTCAGAACTGCTCTTTCATTAGACTTTCATCCAACACAGTAAAATAAATCCTAGCAATCAATATATTTCAATAAACACAGGAGTACAAGTATGGATTATAAAAAGCTAAAACATGGATAACTAGAATATGTACACACACACAACAAAACTTAGTATTTCTTCCTGGTGTTAATTATCTGTGTGTAGTTCAAAAAAGTAGTTTTACTATAATGATTGTTGCCAGGAATGCTTTCCTAAGTCTGACACATTAAGGCAGAAAATTTACAGAAAACAATTAATGTATGAAATAGTTGCAGCAAAATTAAATCTACTCAACATTTGGCATGCTGTTTACTACAATAATAAATATTTTGTGAATATGACATTTTTGCCATTAACTTTGCAAAACTTCTACATTTCTGTATATAAATATTTGGAAATATAAATGATTTTTCTTTGGGCTTCAATACATTCCTGGTCTTTACGTACGCCCAGGTCAGATAAGTTTTGATTAAACAATAGTGGGTCAAGTTCACTCAAACTGATTGAGAAGATCAGCAGATGCATCTTTGTGCACATTTTTCTGAGGGACAGATGCATGTAAACTCTTGTTGTGACCTACCAACCGTATCTACACATTTACTCAGCCACTTTTCCAGCATATCTATTTCTTTAGTTATTTGTTGAATGTGGAATAATGACTTAATGGAAGACAATAAACTAAGGGACTAAATACAAAATTTCACAGTAGGAAAAGTGAGCAAGCATGTTGGACATTTTGAAAATAGAGGCTGCACTGAATTTGCAAGTATAATATCTTTAGGAATTTCAGCAATGTGTTCAAAGCAGTGCATTACATCTCTTTTTCAAGAGCTCAAATAATTCTCCCTCTTCTTGCAGGCCTCTTCAAGTTTAATGGCATCCTACCAAATTATGATTCTTCTCATAGCACAAAAATCAAAATGCTTTCTCAGATCCCCTAAGAAAAAATGAAGGAAGTTGAGATGCCCTTAAACTGTTGAAATAGTGTTCAAACAAACACTACACAAATTGCAGCCATTACATGGAACCTATTCTAAGAGATTGTCTTCTTAAAACAAAACTCAGTAGATCTTATCTTTGGGTTACAATGAAATGGCTACTTGGCTACTTGACTACTTTGAAAAGTAATCAAAATCTTATCGGAAGTGTAGAAAATCTCAACAAGCTGAACTGGAGAAACTCTAGTAAAATACAACTTCTAACAATCATGTCATGCAAAACTTTGGTTATCATACTGCAGTGGCCATTTTCCTAACAGTTCCTTATTAATATGAATGATACCACAGAAGAAAAAACTTTGTTTACACTGACTTTTTAACTAGCATTTGAGGTGTGCTTAATGTGATTTAAAAAAAAAAATTCTTTTGACAGTCTCAGTAGGTACACATGGATTCTCCAATCTTGTCTAAAATTCACATCTAAAATCCATAAACAATTTCCTAAAACTCTTAACAAGCTGAAACTCTTAATAAGAGTTACAAAGCAGTAGCCAGTTAGCTGGCTTTATATAAGAAGAGACATGATGATCAAAGTCTGGTCTTTTCATAATGATTGGCTAAATATACTCACAATCACTCCCATTGACATTTAAATTAAGGTTTCCTTAATTTGATGCAAATCCATATTAAAAAAAAAAAAAGAAAAAAAAAGTCTTATCCTGGTAAACTATATTGTTAGGTATCACAAGCATTTATTATTCCTAAAAAATAAAAAATTGTATTTCACTAATACAAGAACTTCTGCAGTGTATAATTTGGGTAATGCTTTTTTTCATCTTTAGCCATTCAGAAATAAGCTCAAATATGACAAAGAGAATAGCTGATACAGTTTGTTGTGTGTTGTGATAACAAGCACATTTTTGTAATGATACAACTCTAGTTCAGACGTGGACTCTTGGAGAAACAAACCTTGGACTAAAAATTCTTCGAGAATCAATATCTAGTTGTCTCTGTCTATCATGCAAGAAGATTCTTGATGGGACTGTAAACGTCAAAAACACCCATATGTCCTAAATCTGACATACATTTGGGACATTATTCTCATATAGGCTTCCAAAAAGAGGAAACTCCAAGTTTTTGGCACTATCAGACTTCACTAATGCTGGTTTTTCTACAGTTCCTACAATATGTCAGGATGAACTTAGAAATTTTCCCTGTGGGCATCCTTAGTGTTCAAATATTGAAAGTGTCACAAAACAACATATTCAAAAGAAATGAAATACAGTGTTTACAGTCATTAATGTAAAACAGTAAAGCAAAACCTGCATCTACACATATAACCAGCAAGTTCCCTCCTCAGATATCACAGAACATTTTGACTAACACCAGACATGACTTCGTTACCATCTGCTCAGTCTTAGTTCTTGTCTCAAGACTTCACTCAAACGTACACTGTCCTGATTCGGTCACTAACGATCTGCAGCACTGCACAGCGCTTTCCAGCGCTTCCTATTGATTCATTTTGATCCCCTCCCTACACACATGCACATATAGGTCACCACATCCAGTAATGTCACAACTTGCTGTGATCTGGAAGGAAACAACCCCCCAGTTATTTATGTATAACTCAAAATGTAGTCATTCTAAATTACAGAGATCTCAAGGTTGGCTTTTAGAATAGATCACACTTTAACATAACAAAACTGACAGATAGCAATTAATAATGTACAAAATAGTAGCAACAAAACTTACTCCTTTCCCACCTACTAATTAATAATGTGAAAGCAGAAGTAGAGAAGTGAGTTACCTAAACCTTTCTTTCACACAATAACTGCCTTCTCTTCACTCCTACTTAGCATCTCATTGGCCTCCAACCATTCACTCTGCCTGATGCAGTCTCCTAAGGATACTATAATTGTATCTGCCCCTAGAAAAGCCTACTGTGAGAAATAAGAAATTTCTTAGTTTTTTTTCTTTTTAATTGCTCCCGTAAGTGAATAAAAATATCTTTACTTCTCCTATCTTCCAAAATTCAAATTCTCATTCGAAAAATATTTCACTCAGTAAATCAATAGTGAAAACTGTTGTGTTCTTAGCATACTCCTTCCATGTGAGTAAATTTATTTCCTCCACATGTTTATATTCTGGTATAAAAAGTTCATAGTACATAGTCCTGACAAAAACTGAAGAAAGCATGGTCATTCAGTTTTATAGCTAAACCGTGAGACTGGTATGCAAGAAATTATTCTTCAACAGGTCTGTTTGGGTTCTGTGCTTGTATCTCAGCAGATTTAACTGCATATAATAGTAAGGAGATAAGCACTGGAGCTGAGAAGTAAAAAAAAAGAAAAACAATTTAAAAACTCGGAGTAAACTCAGCAGTAATTGCACATGTATTTGAGAATTCTTTCTGTAAGGATGAGAAGTTGCATTTCAATAAAAAGAAATAATGATAAGCTTGACTGTGAAATATGAAGAAACATTAATGTCGTAACTGAGCAGGTGTTGCAAAGTTAATTAGGAAATCTCCTGAATGTTTCTATGAAAACGCAATATCCTATTATACATAGAGACAAAATTATGTTTCAGAGAGAGCTGAAATTGTGTTATCCAACAGCACTGCAGTCTTCTCAGACTATTTTCAAACCTTGGGCTATAATGACCAGCAAGATTGAACAGTTCCTTTTTCACTGTATTTAAGAGATTTCAGATAAGATAACCAAAGGGAATTAGGATAGTATTTTCATGGAAAAAAACTTTTCAATTACCTCTGTAGCCAGATAATGTTACTGTGGTATTCAAATTATTTCAAAGTTATGACCTAGACTAAGCAAAATGAACACAGTATTAGAATTTAATTGGAAGAGGAATATTGTAAAATTATACATAATAGTTGTTGTATAAGTAAAAATTCATAGAATGTAGGGCAAAGATGTTTTCTGAGGGCCATGATAGATACTGCAACAAAAGTACGTGGTAGAACCACTTCTCAGAACATGCAGAAAATACTGCCAAGCACTTGAGAGCCATTAGCATCTACTTAACATGACAGAATTAGGTCTTAGGTGTCCTTGCTAAGGTCCCTAGGTACTGCTAAAGCAGATTGCAACAAAGGACTATGTATATCATTTGATAGAAGTCAATCACTAAAATAAGGGTTAAAAGATGTTCCTTATTCAAACTTAGGATGAAGGTTCAAGTACTTTCTGATTCTGAAGTTGCTCTTTAGGTTACTGATGTGCCTCATTTTAACCAGGTTTTGAAAACCACAAAGCTTCTTGTTGAGCAGTCTGCTTCAAACGTCACTGCAGTTACATACCTGGATCCCCCTGTGCACATGTGAAGTGAGTTTTACAGTGCATACTGCATTCCAAATTCTGAAGAGAAAGTAAGTACAAAAAGTGGAAACTGAAGTCTGCTGCCTTTGGTTACACAAGGCTATGAATGAAAGTTGATAGAAGAGGAAGAGAGAACAGTACAAGCTATTTTTAAACTATAGAGTAATGTGGGCTAACATACATGAATTCTGACTTGATTTTATGTCATCCAAAAGAATTTAAGGACCACTATATCGACTTCCATACTTGGAGGTTTTGAAGGTGAAATTTATTTGAACGTGTTAGAACAAACTTTTTTGTGGTAAAGAAAGTTTTGAAAAGGATCTGCCCCTGGTCTAATGTGTCCCTTTCCTGTTCATTTGTCTTCCAGTCCAGAAACTTCTAGTAATCTTCTGGGTCACAACAGACTCTGCACAATCCACTTTAAAACTTTCTAAATCCAAAACCAGAACTGATAGTCTAACTCACTGCTATTCTAAGCAAACCTCCCCCAGTCTTTCTTACCCCTCCCCTCCTCTCTAGCTTTTAGGATGAAACATTTCCCTTTTCCTTCAGGATCAAGTTTACAGCAATCAGTACAAGGCAAAAAGTCAGCCCAGCCTTTGCCACTCATCCACAACTCAGCAAAGGAGCGAAGTATGACTCACACATGCACAGAACTTCAAGAAAGCACAAATGCAGGAAGTGTTTACTAAGGTAAACATATTGGCTACATACTGCAGCGGAAAGGTCTCTTTATGAAGCAATGTTTTATGAAATGGTATCATAATGCACATTTATAAACAGAATTTCATGATACACAGCCTGTGCTTAATAAATATGATGACTCAGGAAATATGCCTTTTCCATATATTTAAAGAAATCATGCTGCCAATTTTCAAAGCTAGCTACAGAATCTCAGTTCTTTATCCACATTTTATGGACTCACAGAACAGCTGAGTTTGGAAGGGACCTCTGTTGACTATCCAGAGGTGCAACTCTGCCCTGATCAAGCAGGGTCAGCCACAGAAGGTTGCAGCATGTTCAATTCTGTTTTGAATACCTCTGAGGATGGAGACTCCACAACCTCTCTGAATAACTCATCCCACTGTTCAACCACTCTGACAAAAAAAATGCTTTTGTTGTTTTTGTTGTTGTTTTGTTTGATTGCTTATTTGGCTGGTTGCTTTTGTTGCTGTTGTTGTTGTTTCAGATTGAATTTCCAGTGTTTCAGTTTGTGCTAATTGCCTCCTCTCCTGCCATGGTCACCATTGAGAAGAGTCTGGCTCTACCTTCTATACACCCTGCCCATATCTATAAAAAAAAGGTGAAATTCTCCCTTCTTCAAACTATTCCAGCTATCTCACTCTCTTGTATGACAGATTTTCCAGTCCCTTTAATTTAAAAAAGCTTTTTTTTTTTTTTAGATGTGAGAAACTATTCAATTTAGGGTAATGCAAGTTAAAACCATTTTGTGCTTTTCCTCACAAAAACAGCTGTATGATACTTGCTGCCTCATTTTCTTAAGCACCTCAACTTAAGATTGCGTACGTCCGGGTCTGGAATGTGTGGAAATGGGAAAGACTAGAGATATAAAAGATTACCAATCCCCTTTAATTTATGCTTTCAATCACTTAATACAGAGCTATAATTGCAATTTTAATCACATGTGTTCTGTGTGTGCATTGAATACAGAGGTCTTCATATGTCAACTAGCACCCAGTAAAGCTGCAGGGATTTTTTCCACTCTAATGTATTCATGTTAACATGTAAAAAGATCCATTTTAAAGGCTCAGAAAAAGAAAAAGAAAAAGAAAAAAAAAAAAAGGTAAGTGACAGCTTCAACTATAACTGTCAAAAGCAAAAGGATATGAAATTCCAGCTTGCCACTAATGGCAGGGTACTTTTTTGTTTTGCCTTCAAACACTTAAAAGAAAAACCCTCTCAAGGTGGGTGGCAAGCTGCTATTTTGTGCCCTGTGGATTACTGTCAGGAAAGATGCCACCAGATTAGGCAAGCAGGTCTGCTGAGAAGAGCTGAAAGTGAATGCCAATAATGTTCCCCTTTTAACATAGCTTTACTCTGGATTTTATGTCTTTTTATTTTGCGTGTTTTAGCAGGAGCAAGACTTGCTTTATACAATACATTTTGTATTCTCTGAAATCTTATTTTGAATGTTTAAAACTCTCAAGTACTGGAAGTGTTATGAACTGTTTCCTTCAATTTCAAACATAATTTCATATACTGTAGTGTAGTGGCAATTCGGTCACCATTATTTACATAAAACAGAACAAATCACAGGGTAAAACACTACTTTCTCAGACTAAGACTTGCAGAGGATGATCCTAAGCTATTTTCAAAACTGACACTTTCAAACTTGCTTAGGAAACATCCTGTGAGTATACCCACCAACCTGGAATGGTCTCAGCTACATTTCAGCATAAAAATTAGGGTTTTTCAAATACCAAAACCTAAAATAAACACAAGTATTCTCAGAATTTAAATATGAGAAATTAAACAAGGTCAGTACCATTCCACCATTAACTCACTTTTTTTTTTTTTTTTAATATATGCTACAGCCTCATATATATATAACATAAATCAACCAAAAAAATAGGCTGGAGCCAGTAGGTAAGATAGACATCAATCATATCAAGAAAATTCCACTGCAGATGATGAAGCTGCATGACTGTAAATCCCTTTGGGAGATGAGAATCTCATCCTGTATTTCCTGACCAGTTTAGTGTCGCAGTTCAAGGTGAACAAAGAAGCTAGAATTGAAGCACTATTAAAAATAGATGAAAATAAATCATATTGTGGTATTTTTAATCATTAAAATGGAAAAATATGCTTTTAAGACACTGATAATTAATTTACCAATACAATGCAAATATTAACCACGAATACTTAATATATAGGAGAGAACAATTAATGAAAAAAAAAAAAGAAAAATATTACTGATGTTGGATACTCTCCTATAAAATATCAAATTGAATCAAATCACCAAGTCTGTATTAAATTCAGTAGTTAAAAACCAATTCTTTATGAAAATTCACTCCAGCTAGCAGCACTTTTATCTGTATTTCTATTAAAGTGCATAATTTTGTCACAGCAAAATGTTTTCAGTCATATCAATTTCAACTTAATTTCTTCTGGCAATATTTTGAGATCTGGTCCTCTGTTTATCAAAGAAGAAGAGAGAAATTAAAAGCTCAGATTTGTAATCAACTACTTAAGCACAATTTTGTTTTACAAACACATTCCAGAGGCCGGCTTTCCACCCCAAAAGGCAATGCACTTCTTACAACCAAGCAGCAACTAAAATACAAGTGGGTCAACTAAAGTGACATTTTTATTAAAATGATTTGGAAGTATTGACACAAGGTGCAAAACCAGAACATCCTAGGAGAAGTTCATCTCCAGCTGCAAAAGTATCAGAGACGACTCCTGCATCTGCCATCCTGCTTCTGGAAAAGCCACACTGGAATAAACTAAGAGAACAAGTTGGCTGTGGTAAACTCTGTGCAGCCCATTTTGACTATTGAGAGCAGTCACATCTAGTTCTCCATTAAAATCTACTTTCACCCCACCCTGTTATATCTTCTTTCAGTGTCACCTGAAATTCTGCCATCTATGCCCAGCATTGCTGGGCATCCCTGGCAGTTCCTTACCCGTGGCTGTGCCTCACCTGACTTTAGGCTGCTATCCTCCTGGGTTTCTCCCTTCCTGCCCCTCACTGAGGGGCCGTCAGTATACATCATTATTTACAGCTAAGTCTGTGCTGCTGAATTTGATGGCATTTTTGTCATTAACTTGAAAGGAAGTCAAATTCATTATACAAATGAATTTCATACAAATTGAGTCTTTAGTTTCCTTTAACCACTTAAAGGTAGAAAAGTGATTAAGCAATGACAAAAAGTGCAAAGTTTATATGTGAATGCACAGTCCTAAACTTCATTACGTTTCCACTAGCTTGACCAACTCTCTAACAAAGAATGAAATGGCAATACTTCCTTCCCCATCTGTATCATTACAAGAGCACACTCTCCAGGAAAGCTCTAAGGATTCTGTTCAATTTTGTTGCTTTGACCACTAGCCTTAGGGACTAACATCTCCATAGGTTTGACTTCAAGGTAACACCTGAGCTGAAGTGTTGCAGGAACAGAAGACAGTGCTAAAAATCATTGGGTCCAACAAACCCCACTTAATCACGGGAGCAGGAAGGAAGGAGGTTGCAGGAGGTGGTTCTTTGATATTTCCTTTCCAGAACAGAAACCTGAAGTTATCCATATAACTGCTTTCATTGTCACTTGTCCTGAGCAGAGGATTTGTGCACTTCTTGCTGCACAGCTACAGATACCACAGGTTAGAAAAGGCAGAGGATGCCTCAGCCTGCAATGGTGGTAGACTAGCAGACAGAGAAAAATCCTTTTGTTTGGATGCAGGAGGATTAGCTGCTGCCTTTGACAAGATGGTGGGGAAAAGGGAGATGATCTCTCAATTATTCCGGCAGTTGCACTTCCCACCACCTCTGCTTCATGCTGGGGGATGTGACTGCATCTGAATACCAGAATACCAGTGTCTTATATATTCAGAGCTCTGGTGGAAGAGAGATTGATTTTATATCATAGGAAAGATCAAAGCTATTTTTCCTTTCTCTCTCTCCCTATTCCTCTCAAGTTTAATTTCATTTCTTATTTCAGATGTGATCTCAGTATGTATATAAGTATGTCTCTTCATGTCTGTCATTCTACCTGTTCAATCCTCACGTTCTCTCTTTAAGTTGCAAAATGTAACCAGGCAATGCATTTGAGTCTTGGTAAATGGGGTGTGTCCAAAGGCAAATATTAAGTGTTATATTATTGGATTATGTATTTATCATTCTATATATATGAGGGCTGCTCTGAAATTAATGCCTCCTGTTTTATTATGTTGGCCAATCTCATCAGAACAGTAGAAAGCCAGCTGAAACTAACTTTTTGCATTTACAGTTTTTTCTATTAATTACCATGTCCATTCCTTCTGTCCACATTTATAATTTAGCATATAGTTCTGCCTTTTATCTTCCATATTATTCTTCATTCACAATGCTACTTTACTTTTCAAACTGTTACAAAATGATCCACTATCAAATTCAGTCACCTCTCCTTACAAAATGAATTATATTTGAAATATTTCATCAGATGCAAATTAAAAGAGGGAAAAAATGAAATTTTAGTTTAGAAGGATGTTGGAAGGAATGATATCATTTTCAAAAGCTCTGTATATTTAGTAGCTACTAAATGTATAGCCATCCTAAGAATTATGTCTGCCAGGCAGGAAACTTTTAATTTAGATATATAATATATATATTTTCTCCCCAACATTCTTCTAGTGATACTCACACAAATAATAATAATTTAAAAGGCTTTCAATTTTTATTTAACAAGGTTAATAAATAATTTTGTAACAAGGTTTATAATAATTTTACTTAACCTTGTATTAAGAATATCACACTTGAAATGCCTCCTTACAGGAGTGTTTAACTTGTAAGAAATTGTTTCACAAGCAAATCTTTCATAGCCTTTGATAGCATTGCTATGAAAATGATTCTCTCATTGCCTGTTCTTCTGCCTTACTTTTTAAAACTAATCTCAGTGAATATGAAGATCGGCTTCTGCTAGTGGACAATAGAAAGCTAAACAGGAAATAAAACCAGTACAAAATACCAAACAGATAAATGTATGCTTGCTGTTTTGTGGTTGTGTTTTGGGTGTTTTTGTTGTTGTTTGTTTGTTTTTTGTTGTTTACGTGAAAACTTCTAAAAAATGGTTCAAGTCATTTAGTATAGCTTCACGTATTTTTCACTAAACCACTTCCATAAAATATATTAAAAGCAGCATGAACATTACAAAACAGATTTCAGAAACAAAACATTGTTTCTTCCACCACTAAACTGTCAGGCAACATTTCAAATGTACACCTAACCAAAGTTGGTAAGCAGTGGAGGCCTAGTTTCATCTTGGCTGTAAGAGTTCCTTCTCTGCTGCTCAAATGATCAGTCCTCCTACACAAACCTATTACATATTTTAAAACAAAGTTTGGTTAACTGAGATTCATATTTTTCTGATTCTGTTCTCTAAAATATCTGCCTGGACAAGCTCTCCTATGAGGAACGAATGCAATATAACAACCATGACTGCACGCCTCCCTTTTCTAAAACTTGGCATCGTGGTACCCAGATGGAAATATGATTTACCCAAGCTAGATTAGAAAGAAGAATGGAAATTAAAGAAAATTAAAATTCAGCTCCTATAAACTGTTTCCAAATATTAAATTAAAAAAAAAAAGGGAGAGAGATATGAACAAAAAAAGCAGAAAAAAAACCACCTGTCACATACAGACTTCCCCAAAAATAAAATAGCTCTGCTGTGAGATGCTACATCATCTACTTTCCTTTTTAGACTTCTCTATGTAAGCTCAGTCGATCATCTACTGCCTTATTTAAGAAAAGCTACAGTAAATGAACCTTATTTGCTCTAATATTCAATTCAAATCTGGAAAGCAGATATAAAAAAAATCAACCACTTATTCACCACTTATTCACCAGTTATTCATAAGTTCAGAATTTCTTCTGAGGACTCTTACCATCCATCCACTGATTTGCTGATTTAAGCAAGCATTTGAAATAGAATTCTTGACAATTTTATTGACAACTATATACAAAACTAACAGTGAATAACGGTTCTAGTTGTTAGCATGATGCATGTATTTCAGAGCAATAGAAGGGGATATATTAAAACAGCTTTCACAGTACACAAAGCAAGCTTAATGTTGGAAGGGAGTCAGCTTCATCAGGAATCAATTACAACAAGGAGCACAGGCTCCTTTTGGGAAACAAAACAAAAAGAGCAGGCTGTGTTTTAATGCACCTGATAACTTCTCTGTGGAGGAGGAGCACCATTTAATGAAGTCTGACCAACACCTACTCTTTCTTCTATTATCACAGAATAATGATGATGACAGAACCTGAGCTAGCTGTGTTTTTTGTTTTTGCTGCTCCAGAAGTAATGCCTCTTATTTTATTACGTTGGCCCATTTTATCAGAGGAGGATGTTGGGTGATGGCAGCAGAGGTTGAACCTTCCCGCTAATATTCCATTACATTTTGTTGTGTGACAGATGGCAGCAGAGGGGCAGCCTGACAGAATGGCATCTGACATAGAAGTGTGAATGAAGAAAAGATGTGTCATTGAATTCCTCCATGTGGAAAAATGGCACCCACTGACATATATTGATGCTTGCTGAACATTTCTGGAAAGCGAACAGGGGAAACCTCAGCAAAGTGAGGCAGTGGGTGGTGTGTTTCAGCAGTGGTGACAGCAACAGCAGGTATCCTCCACTGCGTGGATTTTTACAAGCATGGCATGCAGGCTCTTGTTAATCACTTGCAAAAATGCACAGCTAATGGTGGTGACTGTTGAAAAATAGTTTTTTAGGTGATAATTTGGTCTATCAAATAGTTTTATTGTGCTCTTTGTTGTATTTTCCATGGAAATAATTAGGAGGCATTACTTTCAGAGCAAAATATCTATTATGGAAATTCTTACTTTTGCAGGAAACAATCAGCAAGACGCAGAGATGCAGTAAATTACATTTACTGGATGTACACAGTAACACAGGGATAGAAATGTAGGTCTGAGAAAAGTTTTTGCTCTTCCTGTTCTTTGAAATATTCCCATAAGGTTTGATGCATCATACATGGTCAAAAGCCTTCACGCCTTTTGTCTAACGGATGACACATCTGACAGCTCGTAGTCTTGTGTTGATGTCCTGCACCACATTCAAAGCAAACTTCCTTGCTACTTTGTTGCAAATATATTTTGTACTATGTGAAGAAAAGAGTCTCAAAAACAGTTCTATTTTCTGTCTGAATTCTCCCTACGTTTCTTATAGTTATCTGTTTATGTCTGAGAACATTCCTCCACATTTTAAAAGTCTCAGCTACCCTGAAGAAGTTCTGTCTCCATTGTTACTTCAGGATTTACATCAGAAGAGCACTCTTGGGTAAAGGTACCATATGTCCTGACCAAAAAAAAAAATAGAATCTGATGCAAGTATGAAAACAGAATAAATTTTTTCTTCACATGGCATAGCTGTATCCTCACTATTGTTTCTCCAACTTCATATTTTCAGCCAACATAGGGGGATATAAAGCATAAAGCAGACTTCAAATTGGGCATGTATAAAACATTTTTTCACAACGAAGAAAATTTTCTCCATCTAGTTCTGACCTTTTAATTCCTTGAGATAAGCTGATATAGATGACTAAATCTTTACAAAGTATTACATATACAGTTATATTTTTTCTTGTTATTTCTTCTTCCCTATGTTCCTAGCCCCTCCTTTTGATGGTGTTTTGTAGTTTTATATGATTTAGCCATCTTTTTCAGGACCCAATCAATTTTCACATCAACTGCACTAATTGGCAACAGACTTGACACATTTCTTGATTGCATGCTATAATGCTTAAAACAAAGCTCTAAACCTTAAAAAAAAGAGAGAGAAAATGCAGTAAAAATAAATGTTCTCAGGCAAATACTGTTAAAGTAGAATTCTCTGGGAAGCAAAAGAAAAGGGAAATCAAATTGCAAAAGACCACCCTGTTGTAGTGTTATTTAAATCCACAGGTTTTACTTAAGAAGTTTTCTACTTCTTAGTAGTCACAAAAGCACTTTAAGCCTTTAAAGATACGTAGTATTTGTTCTATTGCCACTTAATAGATTCTCTATTCAGATAACTTTTTAAAACTGTATTATTAAGTCAGTAAAGGTGCAAATATTTAAATAAGCTTTTATGAATTACTATCAATGTGAATCACTCCAGGTGGATATAATTTTTTTGTTGATTTGCAACTTCATGAAATTTAGCAAGGAAAAGGCATGAAGACTAACAGTTTTGAATATTTGACATTTCATATACAAGCTATTCTTTAATATATATTTATGTCTTATATAGATGCAAAACAAATGAAGGTTAGCTTCTTTATTGGAGTTCACAGGCTTGTTCTTGCTTTGGGAATGGTTTCTAGATCAGCAATAATTTCTTATTTTATTATCAAAACATCAAAAAAATACTAATTTTTTTATTGCATTGTAGTATAAATTAAATCCAGAAGCAGAGCAATGGAGGATTTAGATTTAAAAATTGTGTTGTCTTAGCCAGCTATGAGCATCTTTGACTGTTCTTTTCCTTACAAATTTCCTTCTCAATTTTTTTCAGAATTGCACAATGAGGTTTGGGTTATTTGTTTCAGTCTAGGTTTGTTTTCATTTTTGTTTGTTTTGGTCTTGGGGCAATAGGAGGGTGGCAGGAAAAATAAAACAAATGAAATCATCCCCTTAGAAAATCTTCTTTTTGACTGATTTAAAACTAGGTTTCTTCAACTTGTAAATAATTCAGGATATTATATAGATCCGGCCATTAAGTAATTATACAGGCTTCCCAAAGATATGTAGCAGGGAAGCAAAAGTTAAAGGTCAACAGAAAGGTTCAAATGTGTTATCTGTGCAGAATTATTCTGACACTGCAGCAGAATATTTATATATCCCTGTAAAGAGTGAAGGGTATAACAATATCTTCTACTTTTACACTTCTGCTTTGATGAGGAGGAGCTTGCCCATTGAGCACAGAGCAGATGGTTTATGTGTTCAAAGGGAATGTTCACACCTCTGGCAGAGAGATGGTTCCTACAGCTCTACTTTACTAGGAACTTGATTTGATGGAGTACTTTCAGTCTTCTGAATGTTATTCCTCAATAGCAAAATGGTGGCCCATGCTGCTATTCACCAGAAACTTATTTAGAGACATTTAAAACAGCTTGGTTCTTACCTCATTCAGAAGTGCAAACAACTAAACAAAAAAGCATTTTTACCTAAAGGATTAAAATTTATGTTTGATTTCATATACACTTCCTGTATGCCTTTAACTCCTTTTTCAGTTCCAGGATTTTAACCAACACTTCATTTTCTTCTGTCAAGAAGGAATCTTTAAGGCAGATAAATAGAAATTCATGCCACAGGAGGATTCTGCGGTTAATGCTGAATGCACTACTAGCACTTTTCCCAGCGATGAGAATCCTGATGGTGCCAGAATGTGAACACATTGTAGCATGTAAGCTGGTAATGCTGAGGAATAACAATTTAAAAACAAAACAAAACAAAACCTGACAAAGTCCTTTAGAAATTATAAATAAGGAGTTATACAAGCTATACATAAGATGAACTTCATTTATATTGGAATCCTAGATTTTTAGGGATTACAACGAAGCATTTGAACCAATAGTGGGAACTCTATCATTTGAGTGCACGTATAAATTTCCTGAGTCTACAAAACAAGAACTAGTAATCTCACGAGACAGCCTGCTTTTGGGAGATTGCCAATCCAGCAGAAACCATGTAATATTATTTGACTAACCAGCATTACAGTGTTCTGGATTTAGATTCGGCTGGTGGTTTTGGGGGTGTTTTTTGTGTTTCTTTTTTCCTGCTTCTGCATCACTGGGGATGTTTGAGTGCAGAGGAGCATGAAAATGGGAGAAAAATAAAGCTAGGAAAGGGATGGAAAACAAGTACTTTTTTTTTTTTTTTTTTTTTTTTTTTTTTTGTCTGGTTTGGTTTGCCTCTGACACTGGTTCAGATTAGACTTGAATTGAGGCAGGAGGACCTGTATATGATCTTATTTTATCAAAGCCACTGAATTTTGTTTTGCATAGAAATGAAAGAAATGTTTGAAATAGGAACTAAATACATTTTCTTTTGCATACCTGCTCAGTTTGATAATCCGAAACCATATCTTAAGGGTTTTCTAGTCCTCGTCAATTTCGTAAGATGTTCCAGAGAACTCAGTTTGGGCTTAGGTTTGCTCAAGCTGCAATTGCCTGAACATTTCTTACCAATTTGTACTGAGATCTATTATTATTCCTATGCTGGTCATCACAGAAGACATTCTTCATGCAAATTTAAAACATGTTTGGTTTTTTTTTTTCACAATTCCTCTAGAAAATATTCAATTTAATTATGTGATACCTTCTTTAATTATTGCAGTTTAAAACTTCCATTTATAATTCTATAATAAAATTTGAGAGAACTATGGGCTTTTACAAGAACTATAACAGATGATTGTTAGAAACTTGGAGATACATAATCATTTTCCACAAAAGTCTTCAAGATTTTTCCATATTGATGTCAAGCAAATGTTAATAATCTTTCCAGTACGGAGCTGATTGTGTATATCACACAGCACTGAAATAGTACTTGAAGGAAAACATCAGTCTACTCTAGTAAGAGAAGAGGATTCCTTACGGACTGAACCATAGCGACAGAGGAGAAAGAGTGACCTCTCCTGGCAATGAGAAAAATCTAGCTGTTACCTATCAGAAACAAAGGCTGTCGGCACAAAGAAATAAGTTTTATTTGAACAAGTTAAAGTGATTTTGGTTTTCTTTATTAATCAAGCATTTTTAACCTCATTTAAAAAAATCAAATTCTCACCTGATTTTAGGAGTTCAATAAGAGTAAGCTGGAAATGAAATTATAATATAGTTTAGTAAAGTTGAGTGAGGATAATTATTAATAAAATGTAGCTAACACCCTCCAAAACTGCTTTCTGTTTGTGGGGTTCGTGTGATTATTTGACTTTATTATTTTTGATGTTTTGCCCATCAAATAATGAATGTACAGTTTGTGAAATGTCAGACATAATTAGAACAAATAAAGCTGTAGCATTAACCCCCAAAAAGACTCCATACTCATTAGGAAGAATTATCATCCTATAAGCCATTTGCTAACAGCAGAGGCAGATATTTTTCAGGTGAGAAAGCTGGCACGCAGGTAATAGACAAAGTTTCTGAAGTCAAACAAAAGTGGTTGAGAAATTAAAATTACAGACTGGTAAGTGTCTGTGCTCTGTTAAAGGTTTCTACTTAGGGGTCTTATCGAAGTGCTCCAATTTAACAACGGGATTCGTTGATAAAACAGGACCATATTCAAGAAAAATATCACTTATCAGCTTCCACAAAGTAAAATGTGGCTCCTTCTTTAAGTTAAAAAATGTTGTACCAAATCAATGTCAGAGTTGATTAAAGTCACGGAATATTTGTACGCAATGTAAGATATTGAACTCCCTGTTTCACTCATTCAGCCTTGTTCTGTATGCTCCACATTGCTGTTACCGCTCCAAGATTTCCAGGTTGCCTAGAGGACTCTGTTTATTCAGTTGTTCTCTTCAGCCAATATAAAGATGGTGCCCCTTTTCACTTAGGAACAAGTTATTTGTTAGTTTATACAATCACCTAACTGCTTTTACTTGTGACTGACAAATATTAAGACTGTATTCCTAACATACAACCGGTACAACATTGTAAGTATTAGTTTGGATGTATGCATAAAAGCCAGGTCAAATAAAAAATATGGCTATCATATATGCATGTTATTAACATCCAATGGGAACACCTGGGAAGTCAGAAGGAACTACATATATGAGATAGTAGTAATGTAGACAAATAAAAAATATGGCCTTTCACCTAGCTTCTATGATGACAAAATTGCTAGATCTATGGAAGAGAATAAGATACACAAGGTTAAACCACAGAAGTTTCCACTGAAAACCAAGATCTGACCTCAAGATAACAGCACAACAATGAGAACTTAACAATGGAAGAAGTTGTAATGCTTTTCTATCAAAAATCACAGTGCTACACATAGATTATGATGTTTGATTGAGACTTCACTCAATAAATCATTTTTTCTGTTTTCTTCAAAGAAGAGGCAAACATACATATACATACAGTATTGGAGAAATGTGATATTCTAACAGGATTATATTTTGTAATTCCTACTTTATTCTGTATAAAACATTTTTCATAACTATTTTATTGTTTGGGGTTTTCTACAGTGGTCCCTCAGAGTTCAGTTTAGAAATCACATAGTGACTTTAACTTGGACAGCAGTTTCAGAAACCTGTTTTCTAATACCTTCTTTGGACTGTCAATGAGAACACTGTAGAGCAGACCTTGTGCTCCTAAATAGATATAGGAGATGGTCTTTGAGCTACTGTACTTTGAATTTCAAGGAAAATCGCCCCTTTTTGACCCCTGCTGTTGCTCTGCTCACAGAATATATTAAATATCAGATTTCAGATGGCTCCTTATTTAAGAAAATGACAATCCAGACACTTGGGATATTCACTTAGGATATTTTGTGCTTTACACAAAGCAATGAGGACTAGCTTATATGTAAGGCAATTTCCACAGTAAAAACAGTCTCTGTAATTTTAAAAACACACTGAAATAAGGTAGCAAAATCCAAACCCTCATCTAATGCTTACTTTATATAATTACTGTTGGTCATTCTATTGGTAAGCTTAGACAAAGCTAAGACAGGAGAAGATATAGCACTTACTGTAAGAAATACCAGGGACAAATGCTGCTTCGTATTCATTCCCTGAGCATAAGCATCTACTACCCTAGAACTATCTCAAGTTTCTTGAGACCATCCCAGATCTTGTCACAGTGACATGCAAGGAACATTGGCAGCAATAGGGGTATGTTTACCCTTCACACTTCGCACTTCATAGCCAAGAGAACACCACTACAGCACCAGTGATATTCAGTCCCCACAGCAACTGAGAATTTACATTGAGCTACAAAGTGGGAACAAAATCTAGAACTGGAGAGTCACACTTTCTCAAATGCAAATATTCCTTCTGGATTTGTAGGTGCCCTATCATATGGAGCAGCTGTGATAGTAAAAAATTTCACCTGAACAGAAAATGGAGTTAAACTTTCATGCCAGCACATTTCTAAGGAATGTGCACAAAAATGAAAAAACACTATAAACACCATGAATAATGTTTATACACCATCCCGATGCCAAGTGGTCCTTAATATTATCAAATAGATGTGTTAAAACTAGAAGACAGCAGTCCTCAGACATGAGGAGATACCTCAGTTCAGTAAGAAAATCTTCTCCACTGCAGATTTCTTCCAAGTATTTCTTTAAGGATGTAGCTACGCAGGCTATGGACAATATGAGGACATCTGACTGAACTTGTTAGGAGGAACAGCAGCAGCACAACGAAGTTTTAAAAAGCAAGATAATTGGGTCATCTGCCACAACTGACTTCCTCTCTGATCTTTCAGAAAACTCAAATGGAACTATCAAAGTTCAAAATACACTCCGTTTCAAAATTTTAATCCATTTCATTACTACAACACTCTGTGAATGCATAAATGTTCTTTGAGAAGAAAGGAAGTTACAGTTCAGCTATTCTTTTTCTCTTGTAGCAGAGGATGCCATGCACCACACAGAGCGACTTTTGCCCAGTTTTGTGTATTGGTAGATGAGGTTCTCTTAACTCACACTAGATCCGCTTCCTCTAGTGAGTGGTACATTCTAGTGACTTCCATAAATGTGAATCTACATCAGCCTTAGTAGAAGTTACACCACACCCTACTCCAGTATACATCTTATCTTTCTCATTCCGAAGGCAAGAATACTGATGTTCAGTGGTGTCTCGCTCCAATTTATAGGAGGGAGAGGAGGTTCTTTTATTATCTATATACCCGGTGTGAGATTAAGAAGCAACGGTTCAAATGTTGGTCCAACCAGTTTATTACAAATCTTAATCAGGGGAAATGGGGAAGGGGAGAACGGACACTATTATGATTAGGGTAATGGGGGAAGGGAAGGAGGGCGATAGAAAAGATAGAAAAGAAGAAGCAAGGAGTCTTTATAGGCAGCAAGAGGGAGATAGTCACCACCATGGATCCAGCGAAGTTCGTAGTTCCGTCTTTGATCCTCAGTAGCGGTGGGTCGTCAGGCAGAGTTGTCCTGTTGCCAATGACGACGACGACCATGGTGATGATGGCCCTTTTTCAATGCTTCAAAGTGGTTGAGTCAGCTCTTTTTGGAGTGACAGCTCAAATCCAAGGTGGTTGAGTCAGTTCTCCTTGCGGTGGCAGCTTCTGGCTCTGGGATCTCAGCAGGAACCTCCTTTGTTCTTATCTTTCTGGCCTTGCCAGCAGATAAGAGGAAGCAGGGAGGCACCAACTTGCATCTTGCCTTCGCAAGATACAATGGTATCATCCCCCAGCCTTCCATACTTAGCTGGAACGGTTTGGCCACAAGCCAGATCTTCCGCTCTTCTACAGAGCAAGCAGCTCTGGGGGAAGGGGCTTGCAAATGTTCCCAAAGGGATATCGATTGTCACACAGTTAGCACCCATCAGCTGCCTCCTTGACAAGTCACTCAGAGTCTTATCACAAGAAAAACCTCAGGAAGCAAGCTTTGAGCCAAAAAAAAAAACTAAGAAGGATTCTCACAAGTGGGTGGAAAGTAGGTAAATTCATTAGTGGTTACAAAATATATTGAGATCCTGAGCTGGAAAGTTCTGTGTAATTGAAAAATAATGTATTATTTGCTTTGGCAATAATATTCTATTTTTAATCTGGTGGTGAATAATTGGCAATTGCCCACCAGAGACCAGAAAACCTGATTATTTAATCATAATAACTATTTTTATTTCATGGATTAAATATTTAAATAAAGTATATGATGGAAAAGAGACACTTAAAGGCATGTATGATATGAACTTTGCTAGCAGTAAAACACCTGTGAGGAACTAAATATATGAATATAAATTCTAATATATTTGCTAGGCAGCAGTTATCATTGTTTTGTTCAACTCATATTTACCATCACACCACAATTGCGGGCCACGGTCTTTAAAACAAATGTTAGACAACTGCACAAAATGGAGGATGCATTCAATATTCCCCAGCACAGACTCCAATCTTAATTTAGGCTGAAATATTTAATCATTCACTTTGTCTTTAATTGTCATAAATTGAAGTTTAAATCCTTCACTTGTCATATAATCTTTCATGAGGAATTATTTTAAAAACTGAAATAATTCATTTGTACCTTGAATTGCTATGAAAGTTAACACTGTTAAGAAAATAAAAGTTTAGAAGGCAGACTATCAGCTTAGAACTGTCTGCTTAAGATTATACAGAAATCCAATCAGTTACATTCACTTCTCTGAGACTGAACCTGCACCAAGTTTCCCAATAACTTCCTAGGAAGGTTTTATTTAATCAAGAACAAGTTCCGTGAAGCCCCAAAGGTCACAGTTTAGAAGGATTACCTGACCTAGACTTTGTATAAAGCAGATGGCCCTGCTTTATGGCAATTAGTAAGCAGGAACTGTGGTATCTTGTTATATCTTCTGATTATCTGTTTATATGAAGTTATGTGAAACTGGAACCTCTTTGAAAGTCAAGCTGTGTGGAAACCATTTAAGACTATTTTATTTCTAATTATAGGCTTGATAAAACCATTTTCATGCAAGAGTAGAATCAGTGCAGAGACTGTCAAATTCCTGAACGTCCATCCATTTGCAAGTGGTCTAACTGTTTCAAAGGCTATCAGCAAGATAACCTTGAGATGGGGAATGGGAACCTCACTTTAAAGAAAATGTAAAGCTCTTCTACAAAGTTTAAGTCAATCTGACCATTCATCTGGGCCCGTCTTTAACTTCAGACTGACTGCAGTAGTCATTAGCTGATGCTGGTTGCTTTAAAGATGCATACCTGCTACCAAAACCAGAGACTGACATCATTATTTTTGTACTCCCTTGCATTTCCCATCACTTATCAAGATACCTGAAATTAACATAAACTAGTTTTTAAACTAATTCTAACTGGATCTTACAGTGTTACAGAGTGGACTATGTTTGCCATGGCAGTTATACGCAAAATGTGACATCTTGTTTTCCAGACTTTAACACCTTATAGCATGTCTGTGTGGTCAGCCAAACATAGTCAGACATTGCACGTGCCAGCTCTGCCATAGCTATCATGAGGCACATCTACTCTAGAGGAATAAAACCACAATGAAATGTCTCTAGGCCTGAACTAACACATCTAGACTTCTTGTGAGCCTTAGTAGTTCAGGCTTAGCACTATGCTAATATAAATATTCTGTCTTAATATAGCTATTCAGTTTCCACGCCAGCTAGTTTAAACTAGGGTTTTTCAAGCATGGCTGGAAGAAGTGTAAAACTACATTCAGTTAATGCAAGCCGTGAACTAAACTGTCATCACTCTAAGTACTTGACCTTCCACTCATTTCTTTGCTTCTCATAGCCTGCTAGACTTAAAAAACATTAGTATCCAAGACACTAACACAATGCTGTACAGTGGGAATTCTTCCTTGCGTATCTGCTTTTTTCATCACAAATCTTAGGTTTTTCCCTCCAGAAGAAAGAAAAACAAAAAAGTATCAACTGCAACTTTGTGACTATTATGTATGAAATAGTTGGGCAGCCTTAGAAGTCCAAATTGGTCTTAGTCACAAGTCTAGAAATGTTCCTGTCATAAAGGAAAGCTGCATCCCAGTGGCATCTCAAATAACTTTAAGAAAATGTTTTAAACTTTTAAAAATTCAATCATAACAATGTTTCCACTGGATTAATAATGTCCAGTGTGGTGAGGAGTCTGTACAACCCATGAAAAGTGATTTCTTGGCTTAAAGTTGGAGACATGATAACAAAAACTCTCAAAAGGAAGTAACTTTATTTTTACTACTGCATATGTGTGGGCACCTCTGTGCCCCAAATTCAGAAAATCTGGACTAAAAGAAATAAGAAAACAAACAAATAAATACTAAACCACAACAGCAACAAGAAACACATAGCTTTAAAAACGAGAGACAACATTCTAATTTACTCTTGGGGCTGATTTCTGTTACCCTCATAAATTCCAGAAATGTTTTCTTGTTCATGTAGTTTCACTCATTTTGCTATATCTTATTATAAGCCCACTGGGAGCAGCAGTATTCAATGGGAAATTTCCTCTGCACAGGTAACAAGGAGTTTTTATCAGGCCTTTTGAGACAAGCCCAGCACCAAATGAACCCTTTCCAATAGTATTATTACCAAATGGTAACTGTTGATGTCAATTGGATGCTCAAGAGGAATACAGAGTTTCCTGAAAATATGGCTTAATAACATATTTTGAGAAAGGCACCAATGATAAATGAGAGGATGAGCAGAAAATGTCCACGATAAAATTGGAACATACATATAGGGTAAGTGCTTTTACAACATAACCAGTGAAAGGTAGTCCTAACAAATATTAAAGATAGAAGATAGCTTAGAAATGTATTGATGGAAAGAAAAATGAACATGGTAACTGTGTTCACAATCTTTATAGTCAAAATGACCAAAATGGCTGGAGGCGATAATGATTCAACCACCTTGGTTTCTTGTAAAGTATACGAAAGCTTCAAAGAAATCTAGAAATTTAGTTCTGACCATCTTGTACTTCCATGTGATGTTATTTCCATATCATTTTATAAGAACTGCATTGGTAAGGCTATTAATTTTGTAACACATTTCATAAATGCACACCTCTGATTGCATTTTTTCCTTTTTTAGCACATGCTTGATTTCCTAACATCCTGTGTGCAACAGATTCTGTCACTTCTTGCTGCTTTAAGGAGTTCAATTCAATTACTCCAAACAAGCAGTAAAAGGTGAAATTTCCTTGAAATTTTGTGCTCAGTATATTTACACTTCTGCTTTCTGCTTTTTGAGTTGGTTAGTTTCTTTTTTTGCATTATTGTTATTTTGTACTTACAGGTTTGTACAATGTAGAGCTAGCAATAAAGGTGCCAACAATCCTCACCTCTATGACGATATACCCATTAATCAGAAAAAAAATATCACTGCTAAATAGGTCATAAAATCATAGTACTCCAATCCAAAAAGCTGTGGGATCAGATAAAAGCAGATAAGTATGTAACATCTGGTTGATTCAGAAGAATGAATGCAGATGTAATACCCAAAGTCAGATCTAGACATCTGCAGTTCATCACCTTTGCATCCAAAGTTACATGTATGTACTCTTTCCCATTGCTTTACTTAGCCTGACACTTTCCTGCTTTTTGACATTTTGAGCTCTTTAGCACAAGGATACTCCATCAGATTTAGAGAAGTATATGAAGATGAAAACATACCTCTGTGAGACCTATATGGGAGTCACACCTCTCTGACCATTGCATATCCAATACTGTATGTAGGTACCTAACAGATTTCATATTCTTACTATCTGTCTCTATAATATTGAGTATAAATTATGAGTTGAGCTGCATTTGAACACATGCTCTTTTGTCCTGTTGTGCAATCCCATGACAGTCATGTTGACCTGAGTCAGCAGCACTAGTTGCATGATAACAATACTCAGGTGCTTAACTGCTTCCAGGCTCAGAAACAAATTTAGAAAGAGACTAAACCACTTTGTCAAAGGATTTTTAAAAGGACAAGTTTAAAATGGAAAAATGGGTAAAGGTAATGCACCCCAAAATTAACCCATTCCAGTGAGGGAACTACTAAGTTCCCTATTTCTATGCATTTTGCATTTCTATGCAGAAATGTCAACTTTTAAGTCTTTGTCTGACATTCTTGATACAAACTACACATTGAGAATTCTGCATGTATAGAATTCCTTCTCTGTGATCCTGAACTGCTAAATAAGATGTGACATCAAGCCTTAAACAGTTCCTCTTTCCATGTCGAATGCAGTCAGTCACAGAAATACAAATCATAGATTTGAGGAAAATGTTGGACCACAAGTTTTGACAGTTAAAGTAGGTCTGTATCAGTTTGATGAACATTAAGGATTTTATTTACCAAAATACATGGAAACTCAATCATTCTGCTATCTGTGACAGACAAAGTTAAAACCATTTCTGTAAATAAATCTTAAAAGAGTAGGAGAGGCCACAAAATGGAGAAAGGAAACTCTGGAAACAAAGATGGGCTATTTTCTAAAGTCTTAAACAGAATTTGTGAACTCTTTTTAGTCCAATTAATTGTTTCTGAGTTTTGGTTGTTTGATTGCTTTTTAAATCATTTTCATGCAATTCTGGCTTGTGGAAAGGATCCTCAAACCAAATGCCAAAATACCTTGAAAAGACTGTATACACTACTTGACTGGGAGCGTGATATAAAAGAAAAATCTCAGAAAAGCTTCCTCTCTTGTGATTTTCTATTTAGTTCTGTAATTTCAGAACAAGATTTTTCCACAGTGTAAGAATTCAAGTAAGCCCAGAAACCTTAGACAAATTAGATCAAACTTAAAAGATTTTCCAAGTTTTTTGGTGTTCCTCCTCAAAGTTAATTTCCTCAAATATTCATGCAATAGAAATGTAAATAGTAATATTTAATGTTCTGCAAAAACAAATGTAGACAAGGTACAACAGTTAATGATAAATGAGCAGAACATAGAATCAAGTCAATAAACAAATGAAATGCAAATTAAAGAAAATACTAATCAAACACTTACAACGTTCCATATAAGTGTTATGTGCTATTCAAAAATCAGCCAAGCATTTGTTAGCATCAGCCTAGGAAAGAGGGACTAAGTACTGACTCAGATTAAAAGCCTCTGAATTACCTATACTTTTAAACAAAAGAGTTTTCTTTTACCACCTCTTATCCAAACGCTGACTGAGCACGAATTTCTGTAAACTTAATAACATCTGACAGAACATAGCCCAAGGTGATACAAGAGCAGACTGAGGGAAAGACAAGTACTGCAACTCTATCCATACAAGCACATTTTTAAAAGACAAACAGTATTTTCTAACAATCAATGAACCTCTTTGTTTCAGTGAGATGGAAGGTGATCACTAATAGAATGAGATAGTCTGTTAGCTCTCATATATATAGCAGCCCTGAACTCCAGAAGCAAGACTCATGCTGTTAGGCCTCTCCCCAGTAAGGATGCTTCTCCAGGTTGACTGGCTCCAAAAGTAAAAAGGAATCGAAACTCTGAATTTCTCAGCTAGCCTTAGGGCAATTTAATGAGCAACTGGGGACATAACGTTCACATGCTGGTTATCACCTGTCCAATGTCAAAATACAGTCTTTCCGGGAGAAAGCTGATTTTGTATCAGGGACTGTAAAGAACTTAAGAGTCATCTTATAACATACCAACCCCTACCAACACAAGCAAACAAACAAAACCACAAGGAAAAAGAAAAGCAATGTAAAATGCTCATCATCTGAGCATGGTTCCTCAGCATCACTATCACTTTGCCTAGAGCTTCTTTCAAGCGCAATAACTTTAGCAGAGAGACAGCAGAAATATTGCAAGGACATCACTGATCTGATAACACTCCGGCAACTAGCTTAAGTTTCTTTCCACTCCATCAGCAGAATCTGTAGCAGTTCTTCTTCATGGCTTTACCCTTTGCCTTTCTAAATCTAGGCTTACTCATTCTCTGCTTATAACATTAACACTAGTCACACAAGCCAACCACAACAGATGATGGGGATACAGGCGTACAAGTGTTGATTGATGGTGTGCTTCCTAAGTAAGCAGAAGAAAGTAACAAAGATGACCTTGAGACATGATTTATGTGTGTTTGGCAAGTCAGTCACACACATATGCTGTAGACTGGCTAGATACAAAGAAACAACAGATTTTGGTCATCTATTGGAAAAAGTTTTGCTCAAGGTGAAGAACTGGTTCATCACATCGGAAAGAGGACAACATGGAACAATTCCAGCACTGGAACTAGATGAAGAAATGTATTTCATTTTATTTTGGGCTGTTTAAATCACAAGTAGATCTGAAGATTTTCAACTAATACGGAAAACAATGAATAAAGAAGCAAACATTGCTCAGAGGAAAGAAGTACTGATTCTGATTACTTTTCAAAGACAGAAAATTTAGAAATGTGTGATTAAAATAATAGGATGACTGTGGCTTTGTCAAACAAGATAGAAGAGTTCGAAGTGTTTACCTTTGCTGTGTAAGATGAGGAACCTGAACTCATTTTCCATAGCTTTTGCAGCAGAAAAAATTGCCCAGCAACAATAAAATTTCATTAATCAATACCAGACCCAATTTTATACTCATAAATTTATTAACTCTTGGCTCTTAATGTATAGACATAAATATATAAAATATTAATGCATTTACAGGTGCTATCCAGGTGGAGATTTGTACTGTCTACATGGGGTGTGCAAATGAAAGGACACGAGTCAGTAGCAAACTGTCCAACAAACATTTTCCTCATGTACAATTTTATCTGGAGAATAAATGTCTGATGTATATGTGGAAATGTGAAATGGTTTACAAGTTGGATTTGTTTTTATGGAACTTTTGGTTTACTGTGTGGTCAAATATGAAGTCACTATTCCTGTGTATTAGCTGTTTTCTGATCTCTCTCCAGCAAAACCCAGAGAGGTATTTTCATGGCTAGAATGAATTACCAAAAGATTTCATCATGCCTTAATTTATACATATACATAAGACAAAGGATTCTTTAAATCAATTATTTCATTCATCTTAATTTTATTTTGCCAGTAGAAAAGGGGCTATTTGAAAACAGTCACATAAAAGTTCACTTTTTACTTAATTGAAAAAACACAACCAATTTTTATTGTTTAGACATATTTGAATTTAATTTTTCAGTATAATAGTTTTTAGCACTTCCCAGTTTCATACAACCCAGCCAAAGCTATTAGATCAGAACTCATTTTTCTTCCAAAGTGGCTGCATATCCTAAGGCAGAGGTTTTTTTTATTTAGTTACAGTCAGTGTGCTATCCCAAATAGTCTATATTTATGTCTATACTTTACTTGCACCTCTTGTTCCTTCACACCAATATTTACCTGACTTTAGATGGAGTTACTCCTACTTTTTATCTGACATAGAGGAGAATCACACAGTCTTTACAACTAGCTGAAAGACTGCATTAAAACCCTTGAGAACTATTTGCGTAAAGATACAGTAACTGTATGACTTTTCGTCTTGGAGGAAGCTCTTCGTCTTGGAGGAAGCTCTGCATTTTGAAGGAAGTTCAGTAACAATATCTCATGAGAGTAGTTGTTATTAATTGCAAGTTATGTATAGCTGGAATTTATTGAAGCTCTGAATTTACTGCCAATTGCTGCTGTATATAGTCCATAATTTGGAAACACAAAACTAGATGCGTTTCCCAAAGTCACTGCATCTAATTACTCACAAATCCTGGCAAATAGCAATAGTAGTATACAGGTGAGTAAAGAATAAAAGCATGCATGCACCCATCTACAAAAGCTGCAATACTGGTCAAAAAGATCTTTAGGAGTTTTCTGCTGTTTCACACACTCCGTTTCGCTGGATTTTGGAACACAGTTCTGGTGCTCTGCTTGGGCAGAGGAACATTCCCAAAAAAATAGTTTTCCCCATGAATGAGAGGAACTGCTCAAAGGAGCTCTTCAATGAGAGCAGTAATAATGGCTCACAGTGCTAATGTTGTGGCAACATATGTACAAATAGCTCAAGCCTGTCTCTGCTCTGAAGTCCCTACTAAGAGTATTCATGCAATATCCAAAAAGATGAAATAGAAAGAAATAGATTTGTTTCACGAGCTGCACAGATCTCAGCAACTTCCCTTTGATACTTTCAGATGAGTAACTTCCAAAACCACTTTTCAAACAGTTGTTTTGTTTCTTTGTTCAATATGTGGCCCAATGGTGTCAACAGAAACCAGGTCACTTTCCTTATCTTTCAGTAAAAAAAAATAGGTTTCATTTGTTTTTCTGAAGTGCTGGTAATGTTCATTCTATAAGATATCATGATGAATCACTGCTAGATATTAGTCACTACCCCACAGTTCTTAAGATATCAAATTTAACTGACTGAATTTGTGCTGTTCAAATTAATTTAACAGGATTTTTGTTTCTTTCTCTTTTTACATGTACAGGTCTGCTTTTCATTTTTCTAAAAAATCTACACTATGACAAAAACAGACATTAACACTAGAATTAGCATTTCATAGCAAGAGATATAAAAAACAAAGTGAATTAACTCTTTGCCTTCACAAGAAAATAGCTCTGACCCTCAGTTTTTTTTGTTTGTTTGTTTGTTTGTTTTTTATGAAGCCTTAACAAAATACAGTTTTATTACAAAACAATGAAGGAAAATGTAAATGTAATGTAGTACTTCAGCCTTTTCAAAGCATTTTGAGTTCTGTAACCATTTCTGGCATGGGTATTTCTGACAGCATTTCTGCTAAGTGTACTTCACCACTGTTTAGACAAGGTTATTTAACATGATACCTGCCTAATGCTGCTCAGTAGGTTAAAGGCTTTATTCTATTAGCTTACATGACTCTGCTATGAGGTTTCTGAGAGCTTTTATGACCAGGTAGTAACCTCACATTCATTATAAGAGCTACAAGTTTACAATCTCAGAAATGTTACTGCACCTTAAATTCTGTCCTTATTTAGAACTTCCTGTAAAGACAAGGGGGTCTGCACACAGATTATATATGATCTTCACCAACAGCACAAAGTTACTTTCTTAAATTTGGGGAAAAGTGCTCTCAGTGGGAAGCATTATCATTTTAAAGGGAGCAGGTTGTCTGCCTCATGCATGGCAGGTGTCCAGTAAGAGAAAAACAGTCTTTTAATGAAGAAATCACTCAAATACTTGACACCTTCTCAATCCCCAAAAATAAAGCATAATCAACAACATATTTGTTGGACACTATTTATGAAGAATAGACATATTTCTATCTTTCAAGGAGAGATCTTGGTACTTCATGTTAATAATAACACCATTACATGACTCGGGGAAAAAATGACTGAGAGCCCTAAGGGGGAGGGAGAAAGTAATACACAGTAAAACCAGTACGCTCTGGAACCTCACACCTTTTTTTGTCTGAGCATTGCAAAGTTCCATGACAGTAAGCAGAAGTCAGTTAGAAACACCCACTATTACAGGAGGAAGCCCCAGAATGTAAATTACATACAATTCATAAATTACTACTAGAGGCATGTTGCACCGCAAAAAGACTGCCATGCAAAAGTATGGGTACAATATTTATGATCAAACCTCAAATGCTTTACTTCCTCTGTATTATTTGTACCTCAAAATATATATCCTTACATATTCTCCACCACATATGAAGTCATTAGAAGACATTATGAAGTCATACTTTTACATCATATGCAGTAAAGCAAATCGAAAACTGCATGTGTTTTCCTGAGAGGTACACAAAGCATTTCTGTAAATATTTAGCACATATTTTCTAGATATATTTACAATATATATCCACTAGCTTACATATTTTTTGAGCTTATAAAATTATAAAAACAAAACTGTTTTTCTTTAAAGGCAAAATGCCTTTTTTTTTTTTTTTTTTTTTTTTTTAGTAAGCAATAAATACATATGCTGATCTAGTAAGATCCTTGGATAAAACACCATTATACCAAATATGATAAATCTGTGTCTGGAGGACAATGAAAGAGAGTCAGAAAAATCTAGATTGCTTTCAATAAAGGTGTGTGTTTGATCCAGATGTAATGGGAGTATTTTACAGTCTTCACACCACTCGTTCTGTTGATGGGCAGGCAGCTTAGACTTTGAGTTGGTCCTGGAGGAATTTAGTTAAGTAAATGCATCCCCTTGCCTGAGAGATGAAAAGCCATTTTCTATACCACATGATCTCTCTGTGGCTTTCTTCCACAGCTGTCAGCCATTTCAATATCTCTGCATGTCAAAAAGGCAAATTTGCATCTATGGCACATGTTAGTAAAAAAAAAAAATGATTTTTTTTTTCTAAAGAAAAACTGGAACATCGAAACAAACAGGTATGCATTATAACTCATACACCTGGTTGTGAAATCCTCAGTCTACTTTTAAAATAACCAGAAAGCTGTTTTGACAAATATTCTAGATAACTTGTGAATAGCCTCCATGCTCAAATGTCCCTGAGGTTTTCACCAGTATGTCCTATAAAGCACTCAATTCAGACTGGGAACAGGAAGCCTTGAGAAAAAAAGGCAAGAAATGAGTCCTGGCATTTAACTGAAATCAAATGTCTTTGTATTAATCACTGTTTCCAGTTAATTTTAATATCTTCCTTTCACATTCCAGACAGTGCTCATTTACTAATACTGCACTAGTATCTAGAAGTTATGTGAACCTCACTGTACTAGGTAGAGCAGAAACAGCCTTTTCTCCAGTAAGTTCAGGGTCTTAAGAGCCAAAAGGACAGAAGTTAAATATGATTACATGGCACACTCAGAACAAAAGGTGCAATTTCTACTCTTGTTCTAGTCTTACCTACAAGACTACCCTAATTTTCTCAATACACAGAACCAGAAAACTTTCTTATTAGCACTTATGCCTTATATATAATGATAAATTGAACACTGGCAATGCTTACAGTACTTTCTAGTAACTGATCTGCAAAAAATGATTTTATAGATAATTCAAGCAAGGAAGTGATTTTCAGCAAATATTCTTTGCTAGTACATATAAATATTATTCCTACGCAAATCAGAATCTATAGTTAAGTACACTGGGCTCATAGCATAGCTAAACATTCTTTGTGCAGCATAATTCATGAAAACAACAGCTCTAGTTTATAATTCACCAATTTTTCCCAATGTAGCAATGAACCTCAGTTAAGAACAGAAGATTTAATCTCAAGTCTAAAGCAATTTACGCTGGCATCAGTTATACATAGCAGCAGAAATAGCTAAGAGCAGATGAAATCTTCTGTCCTTGAAGTGCTAGTTGTCATCATGATGATTCTGGCAGAGTAACAGAATAAAATCACAGGTTTGTTCTAGTACTCCTCTATTGACTTCAGGCTCACTAACATAACGTAAACCTGGTCTCTGTTGGTGGTGTTGTCTGCCACAAACGTGTTGCTAAACAGACTCTAACAGAGTGTGGTCTTTGCTGTTCCTGCTCACTTTCAAGTGAGGATACAGTATTTCTGAAACACTTTTGAAACAATAATACGTACCATGATTTAGATTATGTAGGCATTTCATATTCTGGAAACACGTATGTGCTATAGAATTCTTTCATATTCAGTAGTGAAAAAGTTGTAAAAATTTAATCAAATATATGACATTTGTTGTTCAACATAACTTACTGAGATTCTGTCTTTAATCAAAGCCATGGCAGATAAGGTTATCCAGTAAAACTGAGGAACATCAGTCTTCCAGGAAAACAATCCAGAGAATGTAAAAGAATTTCATGACAAGGGGAGTGTTTCATTGATATAGATCACTCTGTAGGGATCGGTTTGCAGCCTCATGGACAGAGATTTCATTATTTAGATAACTGCGCCCAAGTCTTCTTCCAAGCCCTCCTCATAATGACCCCGACCTAGAGCCAGCAGTTCAAAAGCACATCTCATGAGCTGGATGTCAAAGCATTCACTTGTGCATTACCTTTGTTATCTGTATGGTCAGAGGTCAGTTTCTTTAATTTTAGAGCAACTACCATGTTATGGTGACAAAGTTAATCTCAATTAAAACGTGTAGTGGAAAATTAAAGATATGTCAAATAAAACAGATGCAATACCATCATAGTTAGGACTAAAGGAACTGTATTACAACATTAGGTATGATGCAAAATCTAAGGCAGAAGGTTCTTTATATGGAGACAACGTGCAGTATTCAAAACAAATAATTTGTGCCTGATTTTATGATGCATGTGTAATATTACATTTACTTACTGTGACAATTTTCCAGATAATTCAGTCCTTTTACATTCTCTTTTTTGGTGTATGGGTTTTTAAATTATGTTAAGTCCAGCAGTTGGACTGCAAAAGGCAGATAACAGCAACAAGCTTCACAAAAATGAATTAGAAAAAACATGAAAATCTGTGTCTGAACTTTGAAAGCTTTAGATTTATAATTATGCTCAGTTTAATTGATTCTCCAACTGACTGGTCAGACAGATGGATAGAGCTAAGCTGTCTGAACTTCTGTAATGCCAAAGGAAAAATATTCTTAAAATTTTTTATAATACAATATCCTATATTTTTCTTCCACTCTAGTTTTGTGGACCTCATCTAGGATGAGTCCAAGTCAAGCTGATTTTCTGCATTGTCTTGAGAGGACTAGCTCAAATGCTAACCTAAAATACATACCACAACACCTCACCGTAAGAATTGATGAGGAAATTGAACACAAAGGACTGTATCCAAAAGAAAGCATGAAATAACTATTCCTGTGCTCAAGTTTGGAATTACAACTGTAATTCCCAAGAGAAGTTCACTTTCAGCACAAGTCATGATGCAAAATAGTCTATTGCCCTGAGATGTTTATTGTAGGCCCCTGGGGAAGAGGTATCAAACTTGACTTTTTCTATTTTCTTAGATTACCTAATGATAAAGAATTTAGTGTAGAAGTGCTCAATTTAAACATTCCAGATGCTGATGAAATTGTCAAAGAAGCTACACAAACAGTCATTTTATTTAACTCTCACCCAGCTCAGAGCATACTGCAGTGGTTTTTGAAGTCTGTTATTTATTGACCATGGAGAAAAACCAAAAAGATGGTAACTTCAATCTTCCAGCTCATAATGCCTAAATATGCATCCCCTAAATTTTGTAGATCTAAGGCAGTCTAAGCACATTTCAGGGGAAAGCCACATGCAGGTTTCAGTCATTCCAAACACATGGCTTTTAGGTCAGTGCAATTAGCTGAAGAAAATATATTAACAGCCTAAGTCTAAAAACTCTCAGAGCTTCCAACAATACTAAACAAACATAAACATAGAATACATATTAAAAAAAATCCCTTCACTGTTGTGACTTCATGAAAATAAAGCAAAAACCAAAAACTCCCCCTGCAATTTCCTATTACAGTACATTTTCTAACCTGCAATAGGTACAGAACGTGCTGTAACTATGCATACTAAATAACTATGTCACAGCAGTTTAAAGCTAAACTAGCCTTTTGTTCAAGACTAGCTTGAGATATTTTACTGATATAATTTCAGTTTGTTTCTGGAACAAGAAGTTGCCAGTGTTAAATTTCACTCATTTGAAGAAAGTAAAAAGTTTCATAATTATCTTTTTTAATAAATTAATTATCTTACATATATGATTCTGGGCCACAAAGTGATGTCTTAGAAGATTTGTGAAGATTTTGAGAGTGAGATTTATTGTTCTTGCTCCAGAAGAAAAGGAGTAGTCATATCATTTCCAAGACCAACCTCCAGCTTCAAACACAGCAACTGGTAAATTCTTAGCCACACAATTCTGTTAACTCCATACATCTGGAGTGCCCTAACTTCTCTGGCTTGGATATGTGATATGTGCATTCATTTTTGCAATTCTGGCATATTGTTATATTTTCAAACAATAAAAAACTTATCAAGATGTTCTGTTCGGGTACTGCAAAAATAAAATAAGAATTCCAAAGAATGAAATGTTTTACTTCTGTTGTGAAATAAACATCTTGTTTACCCCAAATATATGTTTATCATGTACTATAAGACAGAAACTAGAAGGATGGCATAAGAGGAAACAAATAAGGAAGCTAAAGTCAGACCAATCCAGTATATAAAGGACAATTCACTTCAAGTTTGAGTGAGGTCCTATATTGTTTGATGTCTTTAAATAGAATTTCTTTTCGAGAGTTGTAGTACAGCCAAAACTTAATCTGTGGATCTTAAGTAGATAAAATCAGTGTGCAGAACACAGCTGATTGAAGTTCTTGTTGGGCCTTAAAAAGAATTCTACCTGTACAACTGAAGCAGAGAGAGGACTCGGTCTATACACAAAAACATTATTTGTGCAGTATTTGTAACAGAGCATGAAAAAATTGTCTCTGGACAGAAGTATGTTTCATACTTGCAAATGCTCAGAAATGAGTATGGTAAAGGAAATACACAGAACGTCATCAAATATCTATACAGCTAGCCTTTTACTTACACATTACCCAGAGATGTTTTTTGTAAAATGAATGACCTCAAATCAGGTTAGGAATTCAATAATTCTCAGTTGAGTTTGTTAGTTATAATCACAGGCAGAAGAACCTATTAGCAGGACCACTGATAGGCCCCAGGAGAAGGAACATTTCTCCAAACAGCTAGGATTTGTTTGCATACTAGTTTTGCTAGGTTATTTTTGGCCTATTAAATAACAGACATTATAAGAAAGCATACAGTTTCATGCATCTCCCATCAGAACCATTGGCTCCTCCTATTTGTCACCCAAATTGCCTTCAATTCTTAATGTAATACTTAGTAAACCACGCTGACAATAGCCGGAAAAGAGCATCCATTTGAAAGAGATTCAAACTGTGCTGCATTCCAGAACTTGTTCTGCAGTGCTGTGCCCTCAAACACTCATCTTATTTATCTTAATAAAACATCCGTCTCTATTTATCTTAGAGGTCTTATTATTAATGTCTGATCTGAACAAATCTGAACAAAAAGGAGAGTTTACAAACTAGGTTAACCATGGTAAGGCCTATAAATCTTTGCTCTTCATGGTAAAGCAAGCTTTGCAAAAAATAATTTTGTTAAGAAATAAAACATATTCCTTTATGCCCTCGTGCTTTCATTTCTTTAAATATAGAGGAGTCTTGGTGTCATGTTTTACCTTAATTTCTCTCCCTCACTTGCTGTTACAGTTCTCACTGTAGGGAGTCTTTGCACTGGGCCTTTGATGAAGGTTCTGTTTATGATTCTCCAAGGCCACAAATGAAAGTAAAGTGTGAAGTATACAGTAACAACATTTATTTCTTCACTGTCTTTAATTAAGAGGTGGAGACATCTCCTACTTTGGGGGCATCTGTATCACCAGTCCTCCAGTGGAAACTGTGCATACACAGATGGAAATATATAAAAGGAGAAACTGGGCAAAGAGGAGGAAAGCTTATCTTCTGCAATAGCCTCAAGTTTAGGGAATGAAAAGCAATATCCCTTTTAGTGGGAGATAAAAGGATGTGAAGTTGGCCACTGATACTGAGTACTCTACCAAGCACAGTTCAGTAATATTTGGACAACAGGGCAAATTCTGATAGTAAACCAATATAAGTAGCTACAGATGTCCTTTAAAGCAATCAAACAAAAAAAAACCCAAAACAATAATGACCATACACCAGGAGATGCTGCCAGAAAAACTGCAGCTGCTGTTAATAGTGAACTTAAAAACTGATATTGTGCATTAACTGGGAAAAAAAGTAGAAATCATTCTCCTGATTTCACTTCATCTTAATTATTTTGGTAGCAATAGCCAAAATTATAATGGGGAAATAAAGTTCCTCAGTCTTTCAGGTATCTAAATCTGTGGCAAGAAAAACTTTCACAGGTTACAAATTATTCATGTCTACAGTCTTAAATAATGCAACCTATATTTTTTAATTACTCATCCTAGTGTGTAATACTGTGTATGGGATATTTCTTGGAAATTATCAGAGACAATCTTAGTAATCAGGAAGGAACCAGTGTCAGCAGATAAAAACAGAGAACAAGAAGATGAGAGAAAGCTAGTTTTGTTCAGGATAAGCTAAATCAGCAATAGCACACAGTTGTATGCATATACAATTCTTGGCTCAATTCCTCATGTAAGGCAGGAGCAGCACTTATCGCCATTGTTTTGATCTCAATTATATGACCTATGGCACATAGGAACTTTCCTTTTTCTCCTAATAAATTAAAGGTAATAAGGTGAAACTAATCAATGAAACCATACAGCCATATGGTACTGTGGTCCTAGATGGTAAGTTTATACTCTGAGAATCTGCAAATTAGCTGTCAAAATAAAAACCATTTAAAAATAGAGATAAAAGGATTGGAACACGTTGTTAAAATTACAGATTCCCAGACCCATTAAAGTGAAATAAAGGCAAATGACAATGTGACTTGCAATTTTATCAAATTCAGTAAAAGGTCCATTTCTTTTTTTCATCCAGACAAAGGTTTGTGATCCTGAGCACCCCCCAGTGTCATGTGTTATCTAGAAAACCATACTGTGTCACCAGTAGATAAACATCATCAGGAGTCCAGTTTCAGTCCCAAGGGAAACTTCTGGGACTGCCTTTGGTTCACGGCTGGGTCAGGTCACTTAAAGATTTCATTGACCTGAACCTGATCCAAACCAAAGGATTGAAATTCCTGACCCAATCACCCCAAAGAGCAACTATAATGAATAACTGGAGTCATATGGTATTGCAAGCATATGCTTGGAGAACCATGCCTGAAACTACTTCAGGAGAGCACTTGCCTTTTTTTTTTTTTTTTTTTTTTTTTTTTTTTAAATCAGGAGATCCCCACTATTTACCATGGTTTTGACCTGAAGAAGTGAGTTTTATGGCCGGAAAGCTACTCTGCTGATTTTATTGAATTAGTCTAATAAAAGTAAGTGAAATGTAACAGCGTTTTCAGGACATTCCTAGCAATGGTTTTGAGGTTTGTAAAACCTCATTTCCTTAGTGTTTCTCTTTGAAAACAGTTCTTAAAGCAATCTGAAACCCCTTACCACAGCAATACTGTTACTTTTCATATTTAAAAACAAAAAAAAAACAAAACAAAAAAAAAAAACCAAAAACAAAAAAAATAATAAACAAACAAAACCACACCTAAATTTCTGGCCAATTTCACTTCATTGTAAAAGAAGTTACTACAACAGACCTGCAATTTGGCATCCTGGCTGCTTTAACAGCTCTATCCTGTCAGTAAGAGGCTACTGAAATGCATCTGTAACTTCAGAAAGACTTAAAATAGCTACTGCACCAAAATCTGTAGAGATATTTCTTTTCAAAATGCAAAGGAAAGATAACTGCAGCTGAAAAAGCACTGGCACGTCCATAAACAATTTTGACACACTGTCATAAAGAAAAAAGATTCAAATATACCTTACAGGTAAAACTTCTGATCGTTTAGTCACAGATTAGGAGATAACAGGGTTATCATTTGTATTTTGGAATTTTTTGTTGGATATTTTTGCTTGGTTTTGGTGTTTGTTGTTGGTGGTGGTGGTTTTTGTTTTGATTCTGCTGCCTTACCAAGATGTGACTTCATACTACACATAAAACTATACTGCTACAGAATGAATCTTCACTGAAATACTTTGGTATATCTCACCTTCCTCAGCATATACCAACACACACATATTCCAGACCAAGATAATTTCTGAAGCAGAACAGAGTGTATATGTGTAGCAAAACAATGCTGTGCAGAGATAACTTGATAGCTCCAACTAAAGAAAGTATGCTGTGAACAGTTGAACAGCAGGAAACAAAGCAGAGGACAAAGGAGAAGAAGTCTAGTTTTCAGGAAACAACACAGCACACCATGCAGACCTTGACATATAGCAACTGGGTGATGCTCATCACAAAAACACTGCTTAGACAAAATAATACTGCCTTCCTCTTCATGGCTTCTAGGCATCTTCCCACTTCATCAGGACTAAGTTTCAGCAACTGTACATTCCCCTGCTCCAAAGGTTTTGCCACATACAAGGCAAATCATGAAAAATAATCAACCTTCACTGCTGAACTTGATGCACAAATACAAAATTACTATGATTCATTTATTTATATAAAATACAAAATTTCACACAAATTTCACACAAAATCCAGTATTTAATGTAGGGTTATATTTTTACTTCTTATTTTATTCTTTTAAGTATTTCTCTCATGCCAGAGGATGGAAGGTGATCATTCCTTATTGACAGCATGCAGAACCCCTACTAATTCTACTGATCTAAAACGACTAAAACTTCAGCTATGTGACAGTACGAGATATCTTGCATTGACATTGGTTGAAGCTTCTCAGCTCTTGATTTTATTAATCTTTTACATTGTAAACCTCAACTATGTTCTAGGTATTCCTTATATTTATTGCTCCCCTTCCAGCTTACAAGCTTATATGTATGCTTTATTTTATTGTCTGTTTTTAAGTTTCTTATTTGCAGGGATCTTTCTGTTAATTGATTAGACTTGGTTTCCAATTGGCTTTATAATATGTATTTCTAACTTTGATCATTAGACTTGCTTTCTTTATGCCTTTCTTGTTGTAGGAACAGTGAAAAACAACATCCAGGACTGCTGGCACTTGTAAATTGATCTACTTCCTTTGCCAAGGATTTATGATAGTTTTCCTTAATGGAGATTCAAAAATTTACTTACAGCACTGACATATTTTGCTTAATGCAAAGGCCTGCAAAGGCATGTGAGCAGCCTAAAATTTAACATTTTATACTTACATAGACAATACATAAAACTCCTCCACTCATTAAATTTTATTATAGTATGATGAAATTGACTTTTGCCTTCACTCCTAGCAGCAGATTGGTATTAATTTACTGTTTCATTCATCCTTCATGACCACAACTGTTAGAATTACTAATTAAGTGAATGAATTCTGAGTTTACTTGACAGAAATTCTTATTTATGCACACACAGGGCATATCATTTGTTGGGAATTGTATACATTTCCAGATTTGTAGTCATATAAGTAGTAGTTCAAAATACGTTGCTATGAAGAACATTGTGCAAGTTGTATATTCGCGGCATTCTCATCAGTTTGACCACAAGCCAGCAGTGAGCCTTTGTTCCCAAGAAGTACTTTGGTATCCTGAGAAGAATTAAAAAGAACACGGACAGCAGGTTGAGGGAGGTTGTCCTCCCCCTCTATTCTGCCCTGGTGAGGTTCAATGCTGGGTTCCCTAGCTCAAAACAGGGTACTGCTTGAAAGAGTTTGGAGGAGGGCCATAAAGATGATGAGGAGCCTGAAGAATCTCTCTTATGAGGAAAGGATGAAAGACCTGGAGAAAAGACAACTGAGAGGTGATCTTATCAATGCTTATAAATATCTAACGGTTGAGTGCTGAAAGAATGAGTCCAGGTTGTTTTTTTTTCCAGTGATTCATAAGAACAGAACAAGGGGCAACAGGCAAAAAGTGAAACGCAGAAAGTTCCATTTGAAGATGAGAAAAAATTAATTGATTGGGACGCAATGGAACAAGTTGCCCTGAGAGGTTGTGGAGTCTTCTTGTCTGGAGACATTCAAAACCCACCTGGACACTTTCCTTTGTAACCTACTATCAGGAACCTGCATTAGCAGGGGGTTGGACTAGATGATCCCCAGGGATCTCTTCTGACCCCTATGGTTCTATGATTCTGTAATAGCGAACATGCATTTCTTTCAACTGTTAAGGTTAGGAAGTAATCAGAAAACTGTAAACTCAGGAAAGAGAGAAAAGCTTTGAAGTATGAGTAACACAATTTGGATTCTCATCATGCCTCTATGAACTTACGATTATCCTGTGTTTCCATTCTCACTACAAAACAGCATTACAGTGACAGAATCATGCTGAGGTTTGCATCATTGTGAAAGCCTTTTGAATTTTCAGGAGGAGAAGACAAAAAAATTAAGTGAAAAAAGGAAAAATATGTTTTTAGATTGTAAAGATACAGCCAATGTAAGAAAAAAAATGTTTTGAAGAACCGAAATATGTTACCAAAGTTTATTGCTACTTCCTACTACCAGCATACATTGACAAAGATTTGAAGAATACTGTCTTAGAAGATATTTTTGAGGACATTCTCCTCCTTTTTCCAGCAAAAATTCTTATAAAACAAACTCTTAATTTAATCTGCTTTCAATGCCATTCCAAAAACAATTTAAAATTAGGTATGAAATTCCTGTTGTCAGTTTAAGTTCCTTTTTCAGTTTAATGTGACTGCTAGGTATGGTTTTTAATGAAAGAAGACTAGCTTGGAGAAAAATTTTCCCCAAATTTAAACTCTCACTAAAGGAGTAATTACAGAACTCAACTCCTCCTTCTTTAACATGATGAATGACACTTTGAGCAGCAAAGTTACATATATTTCAATAGTTCGGTGGACAGGTGATAAATACTGCTTATCCTCACTGGAAAACACTGCCAGACTGCAAAGTTCCAGTTTATGTCTACAGAACATTCCCTTATATATATAAAATGCAATTGCAATTACTATAAAGGTGCCTGCAGTGATATCATCAGACTGAGGCATCAGATGTCTGCCATTTTTTAATGTTTTTAGCAGTAGTTAAATTTTTCTTAAAATCTACCTCTCATCGAAGTGGTCTGAGACAAGAGAACCGGTGTTTAGCAGTGAAGAAAAATGATCTTCAAATTCAAAAACAAGTTTTGACACAAATCACATGTTATGCTGGCTTTCATATATGCTAAGCACTAAAACAAGAGTTTTGGATAAAATATTTATACCTTTACTACTTCAGCCTTGAAAGTCACCACAGACCAGCAAGACACTGAACAATACTGTGGTAGAGCATACAGATACAAAACTCCAGATCTTGCCCCTTTATTATAAATTATTAGTAACGAAGAGATAGCACGAGAAATACTTTCTCCAAATCTCCAAAGCTTTTGCAGGACAACATGGTCTTCCAAGACTCAGGATTAGGAAGAGAAAACTGATTACCACAAGTTGTCCACAGCAATTTCCAAGAACTCACACAAACACGTCTAAAAACTGTGGCAGATTTCACTCTCGGAAGCTAAGTCTAAGAGATTATTGCAATAGGACTCATTGTTCAGCTGTAGTGAGTGCAGGATGTGATTTTCAAAGCTTCACCAGGACTAAAGATACTAGCACATACTTCACATATGCTTTTCAAACTTTCTACCTTGAAAGCCTAACTCTTACAGTTAAAGTCCTCATAAAAATCCCCTGAAAACCTAGCAAATAGTTACCAACATGCCAATATACAAATATCCCAGATCTTTTCCTAAGCAGTTCAGCACATCGCTAATTGAAAGTAAATACAGGTTTTAGTGATTTGAACCTCTATAAACCCCTTTTCAATTCAAAAACTGGAAATCTTCTTCAGGATAAAAAAAAATAGTTGCATAGAATCACTGCAGCAGAGCGCAATTGAACTATCTCCATTTGTTTGTTTTAGCACTTTGTGGTTACCTCAGTTCTCAGATCCAGATCAATCATTTGTTAAAGAGAAAAATGAACAGTCTTGGATGCCTCAGCAGAATACTGATAAGAAACAGTGTCAGCTCATTTTAATCAAGGATAAGAACCAACATAGAAACTATTATTATTCTTGGAAGAAGACTTGATGAAACATATCTCGAGGTGAAGAGGAAAATATGAAATTTAAAAAGATGATTCCTAACAACTCATTCATGCTACATGTTTTTAATTGAATATTTCACTTTTACTATTTAAAATAACTTGCCGTATTTCCATATACAATGATAGAGTATGTTTCTTTTCATTCTAGCCTTAGTGTTATGAATTGAATATTTTTATTCAATGCTCAGTATTGTATTTATTCAAAATTACACCATTCCAAGTCAGTTGCTCAAGGAATGCATGAGAGATCTACAAGTTCATTACAAGTAGAAGATAGAATAAAGTGAAAAAAAAATATTAAGTCAGGACAACTTTCTTCATATCTGGAGTAGAATACCTTTAGAGCCGAGTTTAAAGGACTGTCACATTATAATTCACAAGAGCTGTAAATAACTGCAGACCTTTCTTCATTCACTAGAATAAAGGGAGAAAATATTCCTATCAAACTTGTTTATTGCTTTTATTTACATACAGTAATATCTTTCATGCCAATCGCGTCCCACTTGGAACCTGCAAAAGCATTCCCAGTAGCACCCCAGTATCATCAGCTAGTTTCTAGCATTCACAAAACACTGCTGCCAGCCACATTTACAGATCAACTTAAAAAAAAAAACCTGCAAAACCAAAGAACAGCATTATAAATACAATTGCAATCCTAACGATGCGATCAAAAAGTATCTAACCTGTGCCACGTGAAAGGAACTCTGCTCTGCAACTGATAAAAGAAAGAATGTGGCACACACTGAAAGTGACTGAAATTACATTCAGGGACAGTGCTTAAACTACAGCTTATTGGCATCACTTTACTCTTTTCAGCACACATTGCTAACAATGCTGTATCTCTATTTGCTTTTTTCCACTACAGTTTACTACCCTAATCCAAGGGTAGCACAATGCATTGTCTTTCTACTGCACTTTAACAAACGTTTCTCTTGCTTTTCCCACTGAAGAACTAGGGAAACTACAACAAAGTGGAGTGCAGTGAAACACTGATTGATATGCAATAATTCTCACCTATGTTAAAAAGACAAATCATGCATAATAGAATACATACATATATATGGTATGGATTTATACACAAACACACCATGGATTTATCAGTGATGTGACTGTATTCACAGATTTACTTTTTACCTGGTCCACAAAAAAGTTTTGGCCATCACTGACTGATACAACTGGATTGATGTATTTTGCATTTAAGGAGTTCTCAGTAGAGGAAGCTTTCATCTTCATATACTGGAGTTTTTCATAAACATCTTTAGCACCTCAAAGCCGTCACAGCCCTTACCATCCAAAAACATAACTTCCTTGTCATAATGACAATTAGTGAATCTTTGTAGCAGAAGCTTGGCAAACAAAAGCAAAGGAATTACTCCCAGCTGACTGCTGTTGTTAGATAAACGGATGTGTGTGCTCAAAAAATTTCATGAGCTCTGAACTCTCAGCCTCCCAGAAAATGCAATTATTATAGGAATTTCACTGACTACGTGTTCTGAAGGTTGCAGATTCAAATCCAAAACGAGGACAAGATTCAATCATCGGATTTTTTTTTTTTAAATCCACCTCAACAAGTAGCGCATATATTCCTCAGTGCAGCTGTATCAGGCGTTATCTGAGCAAGTCACTTTTTTCTCCAGTGTTATAGATAATGAGAAGGAACTACCAGTAAATCAAGCAATCAAATCTTAAGAAATTTAAAGCAAACAAGCTGAGGCATTATGTCAGCAGTGATCCTATTGGTTCAGGTAGTTATCTACTTCCCAGACTCCTGTTAAGAATGATATACCAAGTATTCAAGTACTTGTTATTCAGTGTATGACAGGTAGGACTGCTGTGCAGTCCTTCTCTTGTGTTTTGGTTATGGTTTGTTTGGTTTTTTTTCCTTACTTTTTATTCCCTTTTTTTGATAAGATTACTTTTTCCAGAAACTTATAAGAGCAACAGTACATTAAAAAAGAAAAAATGGAACAAGGGAATTGTACAAAATGAGTGAATCAAACACATACACTGTATTCCCCTCTTTCTATCTGACGAACCATTAAATATCTGTCAGCTGACTTCCAACAACCAAACTAAGTAGATCATTCAAAAGTAATGCCTCCTATTTCTTTCCATAGAAACTACAAAATACAAAGAGCACAATAACACTGATACAACAAATTCTTATCAACAAAACACTATCTTGCAGCATAGTCACCACCACTAGCTATGTATTTTACCCAGTATGAATAAGAGCCTGCATACCACACTTGCAAAAATCTGCATCAGTACACATGATAAACTGCTTCATAGCTGCTGTGATGGTGTCATTGCTGAAACGCATCACCCACAGCCTCACTATGCTCACATCCACTGTTTGGTTCTCATAAATGTTCAGCAAGAACTGATGAATACCAGTGGATGCAATTTTTTTTCTGCACAGAGGAATTCAGCTCTACACCTTTGCTTCATACACACTTCCATGTCAGATGCCATTTCATCAGACTGCGCTTCAGCTGCCATCTATCACACAGCAACAAAATTTAAGAGAACTCTGGTGGGAAGGTTTGACCTCCACTGCCATCCCACCAACTGATGTCATGGGCCAACAATAAAACAGGTGGCATCAGTTCTGGAGCAACCCTTGTATTACGGAAAAAAAATCATTATCCTGGTAATAGCTCTTACTAGAATAAGAAAATTAGTAGAAATTATTGATCTGTAAAGTTGTCCAGAGAAATAAGAACATAGTTTAACCTGAATAAAAAGCAACATTTTGGGGGTGGTTTTCTCCCCTAATTTTTCTAGTTTGAGCTGGTGATCGTGTTCATCTATGTAGGAATTACGTTTTTTCTCTCGTAATTTACATTCTTCAGATTGGAACAAGCTCAACTTTCCTTACTTCACTGATTTCATCACATATTAAAGATTCAATCACTGGAAAGATACTTCCTGTGTATGACTCAAGTTTTTTCCTTAGCTCAAAGAAAGTGTGCAATTATTAAGCTTTGATCAGATTTTTAAAGATGCACTTTGATGCTCAAGTCTAGAAAAGTTCCATTGAAACAGGAAACATCAATTTAACTTGTTAAAGAATAAATACTTATGATGGGTTGGAGGGACAACAAGAAAGGATTGCATAGACTTTCCTTAGTCTTCATTCCTAACAGCTTTTTTCTGGATAGTATCAGTATTTCTCCTCTCTTTCTCTCTCCTTCTGTCCGTAACTAATTTCCACACACTGCAGTAACAAGAGCTCTGCTAATCGTACATCAGTGTCTGCACGTTCAGCATTGCTGCCCCTTGATTGGTGCCCCCCGTTGTTCTACTCTCTGAGCAATTAGCCAGTCTGCTAATTTCACTTTCTTCCATGTAAACCATTTTATGGAGGAGAGTCACTAGCTGTTACAACATAAGATATGGCAGCTTTTCTGTATCCCAAACCAACATCACCACCTGCTCCACCAGTGCTGTGCAATTCAGTGTGAAGGGATATTAAGAGCGAGTAAAAAGCTCTGCCAGGGCAATTTGGACTAAACCCAGTTTTCAGACCTTAATGTTTCCTGCAAATCTGTCCTCTTCCTGCAGATCTGGAAAAAATGGATTTCTATTGCTTTGCTACAGAGAACTGTTTGTACTGATGGTGAGACCCAGAAATTCTGTCTGTAGAGAATTAGAGCATGAGAAAGGATGACAGCTCAGCCTGGATTCCCCATTTCTCCCCTCAGACTCAGGTTCTTAACATCCTGACCTACTTATTAGAAAACTGCAACAATAATTGCAACAGTTGTAATTAAGTATTTTTTCCTCTAATGTTACCTCAGTCATGATATAATGGAAATAAATTGTCTCTAACAAGGACACCAAAGACAAAATACACAACCTGTGGGGAAGACCATGGTTTTCAAGGTATTTACTCTGTCTAAGAATCTGAAAACATGTTAAATGCATTGCACCCCCAAGACCACTTCCATTCAGTGCAAGCTTTTACTCAGTCTTTGAACCACAAACCTCATGAGACCCTAGAAAATTTTACGACACCACTAAAGCAGAGGCTGCGTAAGACAACTACAGAGAAATCAGACTTTTTTTTTTTTACTCACTTTAAAGAACATACATATAAATGGAAGAGCCATTTCCTTATAACCTAGGAATTCAGATACAGTACCAAAACTTCCATGTCAGACACCATTTTGTTAGACTACCCTATGCTGCCATTTGTCACACAGCAGCAAAATGGATTAGAATACTGGCAGGAAGATTCACCTTGTACTAACATCTGCTTCTGATACCATAAGCCAAAACAATAAAATAGAAGGCATTATTTTCAGAGCAGTCCCCATTCATTTATTAATTTGAAACAAGCTTTTTCCACACTAGAAATCATTTTACCATGGTGGAAAGTACTGGATTGAAAAATAAATTCTGACACGATGTCTAGAGGAAGGTGTAGTAGGCTTTTATGTGTTCAGTGCATTTTTAAAGTGTGAATTTCATTGTAACAGAAAACTACTTGCACACTTAAAATATCAGCATTGTGGCAGGAGAATGACATCTTCATCCTGAGAGCACTGTCTAGGAAGTGTGTTCAGGAGATGAAAAATGCACAAATACAGCAAAGAAGAACTAGCAATGACTGGAAAAACATCTGAAATGATCTGCAATTTTCCTTCAAGAATGGCATTTTCGTATTTCATTACATCTCATAATTAATAGCTAAATTATTTTTAGTCATCATGTGGTATTTTATTTATTAAATTGATGTAAACACCAAATTAAATTCTCTGCCAAGGAATTAAACAAACAAAAATGCTTTGATGAAGAAAGCTGAATAAGTAGTGAAGAACAAATAACCAGACAGAAAGAATTAGAAGCAAGCCATACATTTTGGTAGCCTGTTAAAGATTTAATTATCAGTTGAAAAGCATACAATAATAAAAACATCTGTAATACTGAAAAAAATTAAGGGAAAGTATGAAGTCAGTAACACTTTTATTAAAAATGAGTCCCTCCCACACAGACAATTAAACATTTACAACTAAGCTACACTACAGAGAATTTCCATCTGCAGCAGTGGTCCCACTATAATTGTTAGTTTCATCTGTTTCCTCTGTTTAAAGAATAAAATCCTACTAATAAATAAAAAATAAAATAATGTAAGACTAGCATGAACCTGGAGTGCTGTGGACTTAATTCAGATAAGAACTGAACTTTAAATGCCTAAATAAAGTCATTCACAGAGGCCTCATTCTAGATACAGTTGCTATACCACTGGATTGTCTGCTCTTGAGTAGCTGGCACAAGTCTTTCTCATTACACGTTCTGGCAGGAGTTTGCAGGTCCCGCCTTCATGGCAGCAAAATCTCTGAGGATAATTCTTTCCAAAGAAGGCTAGAGTTGTAATATGTGCTAAAACCATTGTGCCTTCATGTCATTCCACAAAAGTGGAGCAGCAGGCTAAGAGAAGCTTTCTAGACCATAGTGATTGGTGTAAAAAGGAAGATTTTTATTTTTTTTTAAAGGATAGGATTCTAGCATTCCTGCTAACACAGCTCCCTCATTGCTGCTATCTCTAAATGATATGCTGAAGGATAGCTACAAAGATGACAGGAAACCTCCCTTCCCAAAGATCTACCCAGAGAAAAGAATGGGCAACAGGTACAAGTTGCAGCATATTCGGTTTCAGTTTTTACAGTGAGAGCAACTGATCACCTGAATAAACTTCCTACTCCCCTTTGAGTTTGTCTAGGTGTGATTAAACAGGATGGTAGATAATCTCATCTAGGCTCCTTCTTCTCAAGAAACTTTGGACCTGATGATCTTCAGTGGTCCCTTTCAACAACGGCTGTTCTGTGGCTTCTATGTTTCTTTTAGCTCCAGCTTATACACAAAGTCTTCATAATTTATCTCTATCGAACACAGTAGATTAGCTCTTTATTTCAAAAACAGGAAAGTGCTCCTAAATCAAGCACAAGTCAGCACAGGACATTTTTACTTTTTTGTTGTTCTTCAGAGTGTCCTCCAAAGAGGAGACAAACCAGTCCCTTTAGTAGCTATTTCAAGTGACTCATAATAGCCATAATCTGCTAAAAAGGCAATTTGTTTTAAAAAAAAATTCAAACTTAGATAAACTTGGCTTTGGGCAGTTGACCTTAACTGTTCACAGTTCACAGATAATCCTTCCTATGCTTACAGGCATAGGAACACAACTACACAGCTCATCCTCAAACCTCCTTACATTCTCTACAAGCAAATAAACAGCCCTCAAGCTGCTGCCTCTCGATTCAGATTAACAATGCCCAAAATCATAGTCCCATTCTCAGCATGTTATTTCAGACTAATCAATTCAAAATACTTTTATAACTTACACTTTGGGAGCATAAGCAGGGAAGAAAACCAATGGTAATACCTAGAAACTCCCCTTACAGTTTCTGAAAACTAATTTTCTAAGTGAATCAGCTACTGTAAATGAGCTATTTCTCCACTTCAGGTGCAGTTCTCTGGAAGGTATCTGCAGTCATTGAAAAAATATGAAGATTAACTTTTCTTTGAACAAAACATCCTGGAATAGAAATTCACCACCTGTTCTTAGTAGATTGTAAATAAGCATTGAAAGGATCATCTGTATTGGAAATCCCATTTTCTGATTCTACTATCAGGAGGTAAATCAATGCCGTAAGTTACAGTGAAGCACCATCTGATTTAGCACTTGCCTATGTTCCAGTAGCATGCCAGTAGTGCATGCTCTCATACCAACACCCACTCATCATGCAAGTTGCATAACAAGCCTTCATCATGGCAAAATGGACATCGATGTAAGCCATTATATTTGTATTTATTAATGATCCTTGCTGAGGAACTTCAATACATGATATATAAACCAAGATTCCTTTTTAAATACACGTAGTTACTATTTTTCTCCCCACCATTTTTTTTTCTTTTCTCAAGGAAGCATCTAGGATCAAAATTAAGATTGATGCAACCGCTGCTCTCATTCTTCACTTTCATCTGTGATACCATCTGACAGTCATGTGCAACAAAAATTGAAAGCAACAATGAATGATGTAAACATCATCAATGTTTAACAATGTCTTAATATGGTAAGATTGTATTACATTGCAAGAACCACATCACTTTTCTATCAATGTCCGGGCCACAGTTAGTTACAGTACTTGGAACTTCTTTTCATTGTTATCAAGGCTGCAAGAAAGTAAGGACAAATGCTTCTGTACTCAAAGCACTTACTTTATTAAAAGCCTTTCTAATGTGAAAAATGCACACACAGTCACTCTTGCAGCAGCTGCATTACTGCTATTTTCACCACTCCAAGTACAAAATGAGATTACAAAAGGGGTTCAAGAGCTGGATTTAAATCCAATTCTGTAGCTTCTGAATGTGTGCTAATGTAATATCATGGGATTTAAAGGTAAGGGCCTCAACAGCTTAATCCGCAGCTTTTTCAAACATCTGGGTCATTGGCAATGTCACTGCTTTTATTCTAACAAAATTAAGGGGATAATAAGTATAATCCCTAAGCAGCTACTTGCCTGCAAGTCACCAAAAAAATGCACTTACAGCAATGAATCAGCAGCTGGTATTAACCCTTTCAACACATGGAATGCACTGTTACAAGAAAAGCTGATGCCTTCAACTCTATCTAAATAATGGTATAAGATCACAAAGTAGAGATCAAAAAGGAATGCCACAGTCAAACTAACACAACAAACAACTCCAAGATTGCATTCTGCAAAGGTAGAGAACTGAGGAAAAAAAACAGGTACATACTCCTGGTGTAACAGATTCAGGCACTGGAAAAAATGACTCAGTCTAAATTTACCAAGATTCAGACCAAATAAAAGGCCAGAAAATCTGGCTATTTTATGTTATGTTATTTTTTAACAGCAGCAATACATTTGCCATCTAGTGGCAAGTTACTAACAGCAACTTTAACAGTTACAAAACCCAGTACCTGGATTGATTCATTACTCAGCTTCCCACTCCCTTTCATTAATAGGGTAAGCAAGTGCTGGGACCAAAAGAAAACTCTCAGCGTACAGAAACTCTCCTTCTGCCTTGCTCTGATAAAGACACTTTTAAGGAATGATACTTCTGTATTGTTTTTTTCCAGTTTTTCTAGACTATTAGGAAGAACATGGTTAGTGTCACTGGGTTCTGTGTCCACATGCAGGCATAGTGTGGAAAAAGCATAATAGTTCAATTGTAATGCACATAGTTGTGGTAGTGGCTATATCAGAAGATGAATTATTCAAATCATTACAGGACTGAGTGTTTTTTGCAAATCCTTCTTAAAGAACTCAGCTCGCTAACACAAGAAAGCAGCAAAACTGTTCCTCCTAACATCAGCTATACCAAAGGAGAAAAAAAAAAAGATATACCGAGTGATAAACGGGTATAAATCTTCCCTGGAGCCTTCTCAAAAGCATGCTAAGTGTGCTTCAAAGTGTAAGCAAGTACTGCTGATTTTTTCATGCCTTTTTATCACATCAGGTATTCATTTATCCACTATTCTGCTACAAACAATAGTGAGAAATGCTAGAATGAATTCCCTATTCATATTACTCTTATCATGTTCTCCCTCTTTTTCCTTCCCTATCTTTGCTCTACCTTCACTTTTTGGAGAACCTGCACTCTGCCACACTCTGCCCAGTTCTATGACTCACGAGACTATTTCAAGAACTATATCTCAGGCAGGTTAATACAGCTGTGCAAAGACTCCATACATATGTAATGATGGACCACTACAGGGGCTCAGCACTTTCCTGTTCCGCATGGTAACAACTGAAAATCCAGTAGCAATGAATAATTCTCATTTCTGTTTGGTTTCGTTCTTTTCTTCCATCTTTTAACTCAAGGTCTTGGCAAAAGAAGCATCACTGAGCATGTTATTCAAAGTAAGATGTAGTACAATATTCTATAAATACTGCCATCATATTTTATGCACTTCATGTTCTGTGTTTTTTTTTTTACCAGGATAGAATTTTAATATTTTTAACAGTCCCTACAGTACAATGACTTTCCCACAGAAATGCTCATGCCTGTTACGCATGAAATTAAAAGTGATTAAATATTGCATTTGTACAAATGGTACCTCTTCATATGCATTTCATGCATTAGTCCGCATTACACCTCACAGGGTTCCATTCTGCCTTTTTTGTTTAATGTTCCCAATGAAACAGAGGTAGAATAGCACCTTCAAATGTGCTGGGGTTTATGTTGGTTTTTGTTGCTTTTTACTAAGGCTTCCTGAATTTCTTTGATTTTCCATTTATATTTGTCATTATAAACAGCAGCATTTTATTGTTTTTCAGATTACCAGTGATTTTACAGAACTGCAGCTCATCTCCTGATGCCTTCCGTTCAGCCTAATTAAGTTATACAGCATGCACAGCACACGTTCTGTGCTTTTGCATGCTTGCCTGCCAAACAATCGTGAGCACTGGACTAGAGCAGCAGTCCTCAGCTCCAACTTGGTGACAACTTATTAGTAAAGAAATCCTCACATTAGAAGTGTTCATGTTGAATCTATAGCCGTCATAATGATACATAACTCACATGTGCATGAGTGTATGAGCATTTCAAGAGACTGCCAGAATATATGACCTTTTTAATTAAAGTTGTCCCATAAGTGGAATAACATAACTCCTTGCAGTGAAAACTAATATTATTTACAATTTGTCATGTCTCTGTGACTTTTCCAAGCTGAAACAACAATCACAGCTGATGTAACAGATCCTGCTAATTCTTCTTTTCGGTAAGCCAATACTGTAAAAATGGCAACAGTCTAAACTGACACTTCGGTTAAAAAAAAACTCTTACAACAGTGTCTACATTATCATGATACTTCCCAAAAGCAGATGAGCTAACATGTTAGAGGTCTTGAAACACTCAGAACATCCAAAATAATAGAAACCAAAGGACAAAGCTTCCACTAAAAGAGGAAAATTAACTAACTAATCTATTCCATTCTGGACTAATAACAAACATGAAAATGCTCCCTAATAGAACTGCATGATTCAGAAAAATTATGAAGTGGCTTCAGTATAGACACATGTAATAGCAATTTATATACCTCACTGCTACGTGCTTCTATAGAACAGAATGTTTACTATTGCTTCCATCACTTCCCACCTTATAAGCAGTGCAAATAACATCCAGCTCCTTAGATTCAATATGATTCTATTCTCCCTGAATTCAAGTGGTTAAGCAGCACCTTGCTTAATGTAATCAAGTCAAACACTTGATGCTAGAATTTCTGCACAGATCAATTTCTTTCCATTAAACTTTTCAGATTTAAGCTACATGCACCTTCTCCTTTGAGAAAGCGGGATGGAGAGGGCTAGAAATGAAAGTCCCAATATTCAATTTTATCTCATTTTAACCTTAATAGAAAGGTTTAGGCATAATGCAATCTCTTCTATCTACCTTTAATTGACTCCATATGATCCAAATTCTTTCCATTTTTGAATATTAAGGAAAGAGATATTGTCTAATAGTCCATTGTGGCCAGCTAGGCACAAGCTAGATTGGTAGTGTAGCATTCCACAGGCAGTAAGGTCAATGTAAAGTTAAAATTGACATAAATGTTTCATACAGTAGAGAAAGTGAAAAGCTTTCAGTTCCTATCCCAGGAAAGATGTAAAAGAAAATATATTAAAGGCTACCTGTGCAATGCAGACTTAACTAGATTTGCACACACGGTCAATCAAGATAAACAATAAGCTGAAGAACCATAAGAAGTTGGACATTTTTTGTTCTAGAACAAACTGACCTGCCAAACAAATTAGAAAGACTCGAGAGAAGCATGAATGCATCATAGAGATGCATCCTTAGTATGCTGTACTCCTCTCAAACTTCATTCTAAAACAGGTGAAAAAGTCTTCTCTGAAATTGTCTGCAAGTTTTAGCAGACCACTTTCCCTATTGTATAACCCATCCATGTCAATTCTAACTTTCTTTTGACCTTACTGATTGTAGAGAGTTGATCACTCTAGCTCAGTCTTTATCGTACAGACTGCTATCAGTAACTGTATACTGTAGACCAGACAGATTTCTGGTTTAATAACTTTAGTCTTGGTACAGAAGCAACATCCCTGCTAGACCAGTGACAACCATGAGGAAAATCGACTCACTGTTCACACTTCCTTTTTTCCTCTGGATTTTCCATTTACTCCTAAAAAAATATTCTGAATAAAATTGCAATGATTCAAGGATTCACTTGAAACCAGCAACTCACATCCCTTTAGCCACAACATGCTAACTGCTAAGCACTGCTCATTCAGCTCTGTTAGGTTTAAACTCTATTGTTTTTCCCTCTGATAGCCTCCACGCATTATAAAAATACATTCATTCTCTCTGTAAGTGAATAAATTCAATTTCATTCATACATAATTCAGGTCTCATATATGAATAAAATATTTCTAGAAAGTACCAAAGGAGACTTCCAGTTTTGATGGCCTATGTTCATCCACCAGTAGAAATGATTAGGAGAACATATTGTACATCTACGCTTTGTCACATAGATCTTTTCTTTCTGTAGAAATCTGTGTATTATAATTTTCATCTCCAAGACCCCACTTATCAGCCTGCCCAATATTTCAAATAAAAGATTTCTCATACTAAAGTCATCCAGAGCTTAAAAAAAAAAAGTTGGGGGAGTTATCCCAGCAGGTCTCTTTTGTGTAGCACAATACAACTGTAACTACGGAATATCTGCCACCTACTCCATCACCGGTTTGAATGGCAGCTGCTCCAGTGAAACAATAGCAACTATGCAGATGCTAATACCAGACAATAGCTTGACATGCTGAACCATATTTCAGCTGCTACATTGTGCTTGAAATCTGATTGAAGTGATAATATTGGAATGACAGTTGGAATGCCATTATCTCATTTTCTTACTGCATTTCAGCATAACTTCACCATATTACTTAAAATTAAAACTGACTGACCACCCCATAGTGCTACAATAAAAAAACGTGCTTTTATACATTGTTTTGCTTCCATGTCACTTGCATGTTAATCTCATTAATATATCTTCCTAAACTCAGTAAGGGGACTTCCTTTTACAAAATGATATTTAAAAACCATTTGATACTTAACACTGCGAGACATCAAAAGAAGGCACTGTTTTCAGATTGTGGACTTGACTGAGAAATACCATGAAGAAAAAAAAAAAGAAGCTAAGTCCAGATAACTAGAAAGATCAGTTCCCCTTTCAGAATAACAGAACCATTAAGGCTGGAAAAAGACCTCTAAGATCATCCAGTTCAACCATTCACCTACTATCAATATTGTCCACTAAGCCATGCCTCTAAGTACATCTTTCCTTTGCTTAAACACTTCCAGGGGCAGTGATTCTATCAGCACCCCAGTCAATCTGTTCCAATTCCTCACCACTCTTTCTGAGAAGAAATTCTTCCTAATATCCAACCTGAACCTCCCCTGGAGCAACTTGAAGCCATTCCCTCTCATCCTATCACTGTTAGCTGGGAGAAGAGGCTTACTCCCCCCCCACGTGTCACAATCTCCTTTCAACAAGTTATAAAGTTGTAAAGGTCTCCCTTCAGCCTCCTCTTCTCCAAACTAAACAGTCCCAGTTCCCTCAGCTACTCCTCATAAGACTTACATTCTAGATCCCTCGCCAGTTAACATCTGCCTTTATAGAATCCATGTACTATCATTAAGTCTTAAGTCTATAATAAGGGTGGTGGGGCACTGGAATAGATTGGCCAGAGAGGTGATGGAAATCCTGTCCTTGGAGACATTCAAAGTCAGGATGGACAAGGTTCTGAGCAACCTGACTAACTGCAGGTGTCCCTGTTAGTTGCAGGGGAGTTGGACTAGATGACTTCTAAGGGTTACTTCTAACTCAAATCACTGTGATCTGGAATCCTGAATTACACAAGTGTCAAATGTCACTTTATGATGACTGAATTGTCATAATTATGATACACATCGGTGAAGAATCATGTATTTTGGTTGAAAAGGTGTTTTTCCCCCCCCCCCCCCTTCTCCTGATTTCAAGACTTTTACTTTTTAAATTTTGTGCATGCACTGCTATCTCATTGCTATTAGGCTTTAAGATCACATCATTCCTTACTTCCCAATTTCAAAAGTTGATTTTTTTAAACTAATAGTTCTGTGCCACCTACTCAGTAACAGCAGTGCTCTGAGTTTATGAAATTATGATCTAATAGGAAAAAAGCACACATTATACCACAAAGTCCTCCTTCAAAAAAGTAACTAACCTATTTTGTGATTCTAGCTGCTCAAAGGTATTCATACTCTGAACTATCACCAGAACTACAGTGAGTTTAAATAAACAAGGAAGAGTTTGCTGTTCTGGACTTACTTATCCTTTAAATGCCTGGTGAAGACAAGAGAAATTAAGTAATTTATTTGTGTATTCAAGTCAGCCAGCGCTAGAATTTCAAACCAGGTCTCCCAGCATTCTTTCCAAACACAATGCATTTAAGAACTATTTTTTTTCCCCTCTTAATTAAAAAAAAAAACTTCAATCAAAATACTTAGAAACTCACAGCTGTGTTCTGCTGATTTACATGATCTATGAAACTGTAAGAAGCTGCACCAAGTCTTCTAAAACTTCACTTAGAAGGGAAGTTTGTTTGTGTTCTCTGAGTTCCTACAAGAGTTGTTAGACCAAATAAAAATTTTAATCAAAAAAAAGATCAACCTCTTATGCATAATCCCTTCTTGTATCAGCAGCTCCTAGGTTCATTTACTATTAGATCCGGCCAGAAGTACCATTTACTCAAGTTTTACAGAGCAATTTACATGGGTTTGGTACTGGAAAATGGAGGATGACATCATGGTGGCAGAAAAGTCGTTGTTATTTGTTATTAATTAAAAAAAAGAAAAACATAACGATTCCAAGGAACTTCACAGGATACATACTTGAAAAGAAAAATGCAAGCAAGCAACTGTGAATATACTTTACACTGTTCATAGAGCTATTGCAAGTATTTCACTGACCTGGAAAACAAAGTATATTTTATTAATATGGACATTTAAACAGCAGCAAAACCAACTGCTGACATAACTAGGATCTAGGTTTGCAACAAGCAAGTTAGTACCACACCAGGCTCTCTTAACCACAACACACAAAATTATGATTTCCACATGTTACCATGTTATGTTATTCCACACACAATTGAAACGCACCATATGGCAGAAGCTTATTTGTGGAGTTGGACTGCCCTTTTCTTCTCTCACATACAAACACATTTTTATCCTCTTTTTCAACTGTTATTTATGGAAAGACATTACAATCCTCACATTACTGCACTCCTCACAGCAAGAATCCTGTCTGCTTACAAATGTCAACTGGTTTGTTAGCACAAAGAGGAAAAATGCAATTCCATCTGACTGGTAAAATAAATAAATGCCCTTTCCACAATTCTAAATCATTCATCCCATGTGAAACTACATAGACCATCCTTCTGCTTGATTTATGATACTCTGCTAGCCACAGAATTACTTAGCAAAATAAGTTTGGATTGATGTAAAAATCTCTCTTCACCAGGAGAAAAAAAAAAATGTAAGTGCCATAAAAAGAAGACATTAATTTAGGAATAGTTGAGCTATCATTGACTTATCAAAATAAAGCTGGAGACATAAATCAATTCTACTGCCTGGACAAAGATAAATCAATAAAGCTCAGAAACACATTATTGATTCTGTAGCCATCTCTCAAAGGCTCTTCATTTGATTCCTCAGCCATCTGCTTAATTGAAATGATAATTCTGATAACTTCTGGTAGGCCCTGCGCATGCTGACTTTGAAACAGTGAAATACAGATGGCACATGACCTCCTATCAGTGAGAATCCTAAATATGTTATCCACATGATTAGTTTGGACAGATACATTTTATATTAAACAACATGCTACTGTCCAAACTCATTCTTACACGACCTTTAGCAGGTGAGTCTTTTGTACAAATCCTCCTTTACAAGTTGTTGGACAGTAAACAGTTAAAAAGAGTATTTGACATTCTTCTTTCAAATACCCTTCCTCTCTTAACTCCTGCACCAGGGATGAATCATCTGAATCGTTTACTTTTATTTTCCCCTTAAGTTGTACTTATTAAGAATAAGGACAGTGCATAATTTGTAAAATGTATATTCAGTACAGATATTTTAGTTTGCTGTTAGATTCTGTGCAATAAATCCACAGGAGTGAATAACAGTACATTTCTATAATAAGACATAATACTGCATGAGAATGTGTGCAATCTTTCTGCAAACCTGCAGCTAGAAAAAACACTAAATAAGGCTAAGCTGCAACTCTGTAGTGATAAATTATTATATTGTGCTCACATTTTAGAGAAATTCATTGTCAAGCTTTAAACAAATTTGGATTTTTTTTATGACAAGATACAATGCAGATATCCTGTTTTACTTTTTAAGAGTTCCTCTTCAACATCAGGCTACTATGACCAAATACACACACGTACACTGCAAAATATAGCATTCAACATATTGTACACTTTTTCTAGTGTTATAATGAAACAGAACAAAAATGCACATCAGAATCTGAAGACACCTTCTGAAAATTATTAAACAGTCAAGCTCATTTTGCACCAGCTTTTCTCACCCATTTCACTCCCTCCGTACCATGGAGAGCTCGAAATCAAAACAGTGTACGTGGCAATTCAGTCATAAGGGTCAACATTTGAAAACTTGCTAGTTTTTTTTATTATACAATAATTTCACACACACACAAAAAAAAAAAAAAAAAAAAAAAAAAAAGAGTAGGACTACGCTATCCAGAAAACCACAGAAAATAAACATATAGCAATTTCAAAAGAGATCATAAAATAATAGTTACTTTATTTTCCCTGTAGGAACCATACTAAATCTGTGTTATATCACCACTGGGAAATACAGAATGACATAAAGCAACATTAACTTCTAGACTAAAGGTATGTATATAAACACAGTCTTTGACAGCATAAACGTTCTATTTCCAAATAATGAATTTGACTCAAATAAAAACAAAGGTATTGGATGTACAGCTACAACCTACTCTGTAACCAAATGACCATACCAATAATCTGCATAAATAAACCTGGCAGTGTTCTGCTAGTAAGACTGGAATTTGCACTTTCCATAGTTCAGAGCAGCACAAGAAGCAGTGAAAATTGAAGTTTGAGAAATCATGGCTGTGCATCAAGAAATACACAGTGGCGAGTGCTGGAAGCAGTTACCATTCCCTCAACAATAGGACTCATCTCAAAAAGCACTTAATTTTGCTTTCAATAGGCAAATGCTTGCCAGAGCAGGCCATTATTCACTTGTAGAGAATATCCTGAAACTCTCCGATGCTTCAGTTCTCCATTGTAACAGTCTCTCAAACAGTAAATTATCTGGAGCAACACAAAACTTTGAAACATATAGCTGTACGGAGCTAGGAGATACAGCAGATACAGCTGGATCTCTCTTCAGAGTGTGAGAGGATCCTAGCTGGTCAGCATTAGATTTCTACACAGGCACAGGCTTGTATCCTCTTTGGAGGAGGCTATACAGAAATTCTCTGCCCTCTCCAAAAGCATTGCAATGGATCATATTTTCCTTCTATAAAATATGGAGTAAAGATACCTGTGAAAAAGACAGAAGGAAACAAACTTTTTCATGAAGTTGTTTAGGAGAGGAATGGATAGGTTTTTCTGCTGTCTATTTCTCCATCACCCTACCAGAATAAATCTAGAGCATTTTGGCAGCACTTGAGCTAGCTGTTAGACACTGTTGAATGAATCTAATTTTCTTATGGCACTGTCCACTGTAAAGCACAATGTCAGCATAAATGGGAAATCATGCTTTCTAAAGGCATCCTACTTTTTAACTGCATTTCCCTGCTGGTGTTAAATTGTTACTATAGCTAGAAAAGAATTTTGCTTAGAAAAGCAGAAAATGAAAAATCTGCAACCTCTTACATTCCCATTGCAGTGTTTGCAATTGAAGTAGCAACCAATATTTGAGTGTATAACATCACACCAACAAATTCTGTAGCTAGAGGATAGATGTTAATTTAGTACCATAGTGTGAACTATGTGATAAAGTTTCTCCCTGTTAACATCAATGAATACGCTACTTACATCACGCAATGCATTTTATTTATAGTGATAATGTAACTAAATAAAGTTATATAAGGAGGAATTTTGTTTAAGAAAAAAAAACACAGGATTATTTTTCATGGACTTCAATTCTTGTTTCTATGTCTTTATCTTTAAAGAAGACAGTTTTCCCATAGATGAAATTTATCCACTGTTTAGTATGTAGGTCACATGGAAAAATAATGGTTCTTGTATATTTCCATGGAAACTATAAAAAGATACAAAAAAACCACAATAACACTTTGATAAAGCAAATTCTCAGATCCAAAGCGTTTTTCAACACAGTCACCACCATTAGCCGACTCACACAAATGAATTATTTAAGACACTTTTCATTTTGTGGTGTGATAGCTGGGTATGGCCATCCAGGACGTGGCTTATCTTTCACGTCACTGTTGCCACTGCTGAAACAACACCCACTGCCTCACTGTGCTACATTCACTGTTTGGCCTCCAAAAACATTCAGCAACCATCAGTGAATGTCAATGAGTACCATTTTTTCCACATGGAGGAATTCAATTCCACCTCTCTGCTTCATACACACTTCCATGTCAGACATCATTCTGTCAGACTGCCCCTCTACTGCCATCTGTCATACAGCAACAAAATGTAATGGAATACTGGTGGGAAGGTTCAATCTCCACTGCCACACCAACAATATTTACCTCTAACATTGTGGGCCAAAATAATAAAAACAGGAGGCATTACTTTTGGAGTAGCCCACTTACATTTTAGGATTATTATTACTGGTCTTGTTTGTCAGGGAACTGAGCGTTTCTAGAAGGGGAAGGGATAGAGAATGCTACAGATTTCGTATTCTGAATAAACACTGTCTGAAAGAGCCTTCTCAAGCTCCCTCATATAAAAAATTCAATCTGAAAAGTAAATACAGAGGGAGATAGAAAGAAATGTTCTCATGCAACGCAATGTGTACTCATATCCAATTAAAGCTGATAAATATAATTTGATGATGCAAGTAAAAGAAATACCAGTTTGTACAATAAACATTTTGAGAAATACTTGTTCATGTAAATTTATCTTTTCCTTTGGTTATTAATGACCATTGCAGTCAGAGAATATTGACATGTGCATGAAAGCATATCAAGTAAAAATTAAGTTTTTTATAGAGTATCTCTGGTTTGTCTCCACGCTTAGACTTAAAAATGCTTGCATTCTGAAATAGATTCTCTAACCAGCTCTGCCACACATCTGTCAAGGTTGATTGATCATCTATAACATCATTCTCCTGTAATCTCACCAAGAAGCAGTGACAGCACAGACACCAGTCCTTGAAGGAGATTTACCTCTCAGACCGGTTCTGCTGATTACACCGCTTCTGTGCCACCCTCACTGCCCATACAGCAAAACAAAATCAGAGTGAAAACTTCAACTGGACCACCTGAGTGGCAGAAGTTGAGGAATGAAATAAAAAGATTTCTGAAGTAAATGACATTAAGTCTCAGTACATAAATAAAATCAGGAAAGGGTTTTCATACTGCTTAGTCCTGTGCTCTATTTCAGCAGTGCACAGGAGCTGTTCATCCTTCACAGGATAAAGGGCCTTACAATTCAAAATCTACATAAGAAGATATCATGCAAGATTATATGCTTTGTACACAGCCAAAACACCTGGGGGAAATGAGCGTGTTTTCATTCCTTTTTACACTAAGTTTGCAGAAAAAGTACTTTGAGGGATCTAAGCAATGAGCCAGTCAATGCCAATTCTTACACAGAAATAGTCTTTAAAAAAATAAAATGTGACAATCCCAGTGTGGATAATTTCAAAACACACACCCTGGAGCTTTTGTTTCAAAATGGTGTTTCATTTACAGATCAATCTAAATTAAAAATGTAGAACCACGAAAGAGTCATTTAGCAACTAAACATTTTTTCCTCTCTTTTCTACAAAGGTGTGCACCATTTCTCACACAAAAACAATTTAATCCCCCACAGGAACGGCTGTTTTACTCTCACAGTGCCAAAATAATATTCGCATAGAGGTAAAATTTTGGTTTGGAATAGAATACCTTAAGTTATACAAAGAACCAAGTCCACTGAAAGATTATCCGAAATTTGAAATTAAATACTACAATAAAATCGGTGCCTATATTGTACTGAACAAATGATAGAAGCATGAAATGTAAACTGATGAAAAGATAAGCCCTCATCCATTTGTAAACATAACCATTTGAAATAAATATTTCTAAAAAACACCAACCACTCCATCTCTGAGATGTCTCCCATTAGTGGTATAAAGTTAATACCAGTAGATAATAGATAATATGGACATCATCAGCTTGAGTAGAAAATTAGAGATTTCAGTTACCAAATATTTTTGTAAGCATTTTGAAGAAGCATTATCTAAATTCCTCCGAGAACTCTGTACTAAAAAACAAAGCAATGTTTCAACTAAAAAAAAAAAAAAAAGCTTTAAAATTCACATTGACCAGCTGAACAAACAAAAAGTATAGCATTGCTCTAGTCTTCATTGAATTGTGTCATTTTGTCTAACAAAAAAAGCACACAGAAAAAGGCACTACAGAAGCAGCAGGTGTTAGAAGGGTATATCAGTATACTGCTTACGAAAGATGTGTTCAAAATTTGGCTTATGGAAGATGTTCTGATGGGTTAGCTAAAAGCAACATAGATAACATCTTTTTTTCCCCCTAAACAAATTCTTATGGTAATTTCAAATAGAATTCTTTACTCCATATTCTGTACATATTGTTTTTGCCTGAGTACATAGAAGAAATACAAGACAGCTACATTTCAACTGCAAAACAACTGAGGTGTCAAATACAGCTGTCCCCAGCTGTATTATTTTCAAGCAGAAGGCAAGGATGTCTCAATCCAGACCTTCAGCTGTCTAATGCCTGGATGAGGAGCTACGAGATAAGGTTTAGTGCTTGTGGTACTAATAGGAATGGGAGGGTGGTTGGACTAGAAGATCTTGCAGGTCGTTTCCAACCTTGTGATTCTGTGATTCTGTAATGAAGTTATACAGCACACCATATTTAAATGAATGCTCGGTAGATTTATCTGTTTCACAGTGAACTTTCAGCAGTGTAGTAACCAGCAGATAACCTCGGGTATATACAAACTCTTCAATAGTTTGTCATTCTACATAGGAATTAAGTATTAACTTATTCAAATCTTAGGAATTTGAATTTGGAAAGGTTTCTTATTTAAAATGAGCAAACAATGACAGTATAAATTCTACTGAGAAGCACTAATAAGATGAAAGCACTTTAAGACTCGTCTTTCATTTAAATATGACTGCTTTGCGATTGAACTCTGTGGTTTAGATTTGTCAAGTTCAGTACTACATTTAGGTAATGAAAATGTCTATTAATACAGAAAAGCACTGAGTTCTCAGGGACACACTAATTTCACTGATGTGCATGGAATTATCAGTTGTACAAGAATGCTTGAATTTTGTATGTATGTACTTCTGGGGAAAAAAATAATGGTATTAATGAGCACTATTAACAATTTTACTTCGAATACCAGAGCATACTAACAATGTGATACAACTTAGATGGATCAGACACACAGTACAATGAATGACAAACAGGAACAGAAGAGAAATTGCTGGGAACTTAATACACTGTGCTAACACGCAGAACTTGGCTCAGTTCCTGCCTATACAACAGTCTTTTGACAAGTTACTGAATCATTCAGTAGGAGAGTAATTGGGGAATTGGCCTGGCTAGAAAACACAAGCTAAACTGGCAGAGGACAGGAAGAATAGTGACCATTTAGCACTTTGTCTGCTCTACCAGCACAGAACTGAGATCATTGCAAAACTGTGTAAAGGCCAGAGAGAAAAACTATAAGGTACATACTACCAAACATGCTGAAAAATCTGCCTCAGAGAGGTTTTCTCAATTTTTCTTAGAAAAAAATATTTTTGAAAAATACAATTCTACAAATAAAGAATTAAAGCTGCAAGAAATACAAAGAATTCCTCAGAAATCAAAGGCTGAGCACATACATTTTATTTCCATAATCATACCTTATTATTCAAATAAAATAGGACTTGTGTTTTTATAGGTCCTTTGATAGAAGCATATTGACTACTACTGAGTACAATGCTACTTAATCTAGACAAACTGAATTCATTAGAGTTGCTGGGGAAAAAAAGAACACAAGTTCTTAAACTACAGCTTAAACATAAAAAGGTATAAGAGTGAAAGTCTTCAGCCTTTTGACAGTCATCCGCAAAGCTGGCTCTGAATTTTAAATGAAAGTGGCTATACTGCTAGTTGAAAATAAGTTCCCCAAGTGATTGTTGATTAAAATATTGAAATTAACACTTGAGAGAAAAGATCATGTAAAATATTTACTCTAATAAAAATAGATTATTATGATAATTAATATGATGTAAAAGTGAGATTCTTGCAGAAAAGTTATTTAAAACATAGCATATACCTTAACACAAAAATCAATTTTCAGAAATTATCTTTTGCTTAATTTTGCTATGTCATAACATTTGACTGATTAGGGGCCTGGAATATATCCCATATGAGGAAAGGCTAGAAGAACTGAGACTCTTCAGTGTGGAGAAGGCTGAAAGGGAATCTCACAATTGTTTATAAATATCTAAAGTGCAGGTGTCGTGGCTACGGAAGCGGACACTATTTGGTGGCATGCAGAAATAGAACAAGTGGCAACAGGCACAAATCCCCAGAAGGCCAGGATAGCACATCCTGCTTTCTGCACCAGAAGGAAGAATGGTCCCCTGTGTTCCAGGCAATTCCTGTGACGATTCACCTTAAGACTCAGCCCCTCCTCTCATTTTACCACACAAGCCCAATCAAGACCAGAGCCTTCAAGAGCACGTGCCCACTTCCACAAGAGCATAGAAGAGAATACATCACATTTAATTCAGCATTGGAAGTTTACTTCCCAGAATGACCTCTACTTTATTATTGCTTCAACATATTTGCATATTACTTTATATAAAATATTAAAGTCAAGAAAAAATAAAGCCAAGATACAGGAATCAAGTGAGTAAGCTTATTTGCAGAAATTCCTCTATGCGGCCTCCTCACATTACAACAACTAAAAAAAGAAAAAGACTTTTCCAAGCTCTTCTGAATTTCCTGATCTTTATTAAATATCCCCCTTCCTTTCCCTCAGGCTTTAAAAATTATATTTGCTAAATTTTCCCTTTCTTTGGTCTGACAAACATTAGTCACGGAGGATTACAGATAACTTTCAATTCCCCTCAGTTTTTCTTAAGAGACCATCCTGCTGTCACTTGAATGATGTAATAATATTGTCGGACGTAATGATTCAAGCCTCAAAAACCACTGCAGAAATAAAACATCAGCTTTCAAAAAGTTGCAACATAAAAAAAAGGAACCCATTTGATGGGATAAATTGATTACTGCAATAAAACCCATCTTCTGAGAAGTAACAAAGTTGGTGTCATTAAAAAGGAACAGACAGAATGAAAAAAAATCAATCTAGAATGTTAATGAAAACATCTACTGCAACAAGAAAATATGGTAACCATCATCACCACTTAATTCTGGATTAAATAAGTTTTTGCATACTCACAATCTACTGAGGATTAAGGTGAAAATGGACATATCTGGTAAGAGAAGTCACTGTTGTAACACATCATGCTGAAGTGCATAATGCCTTTCACATTGATTTGCAGTTATCAGCATTTAGTAGTAAATTGATCTTGGGAAGCAGGTGGTTAATCTTTCCTTTTCATTGTGATCTGTTTGATATGAAAAGGAATGTTATCACAATTTAAAGACCAGGATTATGTTAATTATAGTTGTGTGAAGGGCCTTGAGGAACTCGTTTATCCTAAAAAGAAAACAGAAGTCCCCAGAAGCTCTGACACCTATATATCCATCACTCAATATTGTATTATATGCTATACAGTAATTATGATTTCTCTAAAGCTCCTTTTACAAGTAACAAAAAAAAAAAAAAAATCATAGTTTTCTTCAGTTTACACTTTATAAAGTATTTTGTGTGCTACTACAAGGACTTTAAGTTGTTAGACAATGGAATCTGAAACTATTTCTCATATTTATCGTTTTAAGCTATGTTAAAATAACGCATATAGTCACTAAAATTTCCCTCAAATTAAGAATGCTTCAAACCATTGTTTGTTGCTTATGTGACAGTCATTTGATTTGGGATCAATTTTAAATATATTAATGTTAATTATCATACATATATATATAGTTGTGTATACATATATATAACATACATACAACATTGACAATGTCATTGTCATTGATGTCAGATTTGGTCTTCGCATCTGGAAACAATACCAAATCAGTTACTTATACAACAGCAAGCATCCATTGCTTGACAAACATTCGACAAAATAATGCAGGAGACTTTCACAAATCTTTCCTTGCAAGAGATTATGTATATAAAGCTAGCAACGTTTGTAGGCTGCTCCAAAAGTAATGCCACCTATTTATTTCCATGGAAACTACAATGGATGCAAAGAGCACAGTAATACTATTTGGCAGAGCAAATTCTCAGCTATAAAACACTCTTCTGCAGCATAGACACCACTATTAGCTATGCACGCTCTCTAGCAATGAACAAGAGACTGAGTATCACACTCATGAAAATCTGTACCAGCAGAGATGAACTGCCATCACTGTCACTACAATTGAAAAGCACCACCCACCACCTCACTGTGCTCATATCCATGGTTTGGCCTCCAGAGGCACCTGTGTCAAGCAATGGCATTGATGTTTCAGGCAATTACAGGCAGTTGCAATTGTCTGAATCATGACAAAACATTACTGGTTAAATTTGGAGAGCCCTCAATGATAACAGAAAGGTATTCAGGAGTCAAAACATTGTTTGGAATCAGTTAAGACTGACTCTAAAAATTGTCTAAATCACAGAATCATAGGGGTTGGAAGGGACCTCCAGAGATCATCGAGTCCAACCCCCCCACCAAAGTAGGTTCCCTACACCAGGTCACACAAGTAGTGCCCAAGCAGGTCTTGAACATCTCCAGAGAAGGAGACTCCACCACCTCCCTGGGCAGCCTGTTCCAGTGCTTCGTCACCTCACCTAGAGAAGCTCTTGCACACATTTGTGGGGAACTTCCTATGCTGCAGTTCTGGCCGTTACCCCTTGTCCTGTCTCCACACACTGCTGAAAACAGTCTGGCCTCACCACTCTGCCCCTTAGATATTCATAGACCTGGATCAGTTCCCCTCTCAGTCTTCTTTTCTCAAGGCCAAACAGATTCAGTTCACTCAGCCTTTCCTCACAGGGGAGATGCTCCAGGCCCTTCACAATCTTTGTGGCCCTTCACTGAACTCTTTCCAAGAGATCCCTGTCTTTCTCATACTGGGGAGCCCAGAACTGGACATAGTACTCTAAATAATCTAAATAATAATTACAATATTATTATAATATAATATTCATATTATATATAATAATATTATATATAATATAAATAATTATAGATACCACCCGTCTTCTGAGTAAGTAATGGATTAAGCGGACTTTTGGACTCCATTTTTTATGAAAGCAATTTTGACAGATCCACATCTATCAGTTTCCTCACCCTCACTGTTAATACTCAAATATTTATTATGCCAGACCAAGTTTTCCAAAGCACAGGTCTCTGAGGAATGTCTCAGATGCTTAAAATAGAACTCTTTAGAAGGTAGCAATAAGCAGTTCCAGCTCACAAGAGAAATGCAGATAATTTTCACAATACTGCATAAAGCCATATTCGCACCTAGATGGTCATACAAACACTTTTGCCTGCAAAAGTCTTGGCATCTCAAGAGACAAGCATTCCAAGCAGAATATCTTGCCCTTCACTGACAATCTGAAGACTAACATCAGTGAAATCAAGTTACCATCTCCTAAGGAAATTCACTCACAACCCAAAGCTACTCAAAGAAAAGAAAAATATTTCAGCCTTGAAGAAAGTGCTGGACTCTAGAATAGCCACCCAGTTATTAATTGATCTTGCACCAGGTATTACGGTGTTCATATGTTTTCATATTGCAAAAACAGTTCAGTAGTGTCAAACTCCCTTAAAAAGTGTTTTGAGAACTACTGATGAAAGAGGCGATCTAAAACAAAAAAATTTTAATTAAATAAAATCCATTAATTATATTTGCTCTCTGTTCAGGAATTTCAAATTCTTATTCTCCAGTCCCAAATCTATAGCATCCACTTTTTGTTTTGTTTGTGAAAGTGAGACTTTTAAATACAATAACTAAGAAACACAGCATGGTGTCTGATTTACATATACTTAAACTTCAGATGCTTCTAGGGGAAAGAAATATATGAGACTCGGCACAACAAGGAATTACTTCAAAAAAAAAAACGAGAGAGGGGCTGTTGGTTGGAAATCGTCTTCCTTGCTTCCCTTGATGAAAGCCAAGTTCAAAACACTTCCAGCTGAAGTCACATTCCAGCAGAACATGTTTTCTGAAACACCAACCCTCTACTGGAAGAAAGACTTGTCTTTCACAAGGGGCACTTGAAGATACATTTAGTAACACACTTTCAAGACTTAAACAATGTATGTTTTTTAGAGGGAAGATTATTATCAGTACAAACTTACACCAACAGTTTATTATATAGCTGTCTGCTGTATAAGAAAGAGGTTGACGCAACTCCAGCATGAGCAACTTCTCTTCACAGTTCAATACTTAATAAAAGGAATGAAAAATACATTGAGACATATCACTAACCAGCAATCAATTCTTCCCTCATAAAGCAAGGGCACCACTCTGTCACGTAACAAGTGGCAAAACTTTAATATGACATAAGGAACATGGACATACCTGGAGATAGCAACGCCATCCCATTTTGATCCAAATCTCAATGTTTTCATTACACACTGAAAATTTTGACAATCTGAGAACGTGCGTGACCCTGTGAATAAGGAAGGCTACAATTCTGTTCAGCCCAGTTCCTGGCAAAACCTGTAAGCATATGATTTTCTATGATTCTATGGTTTGCAGTGGTACTACTCTGGCTGTCTCAACTACCCTCAAGTAGACTATCTAGAGTATCTCAGGTACCCTTAACCAACAAGCTGGAAAATATGAATCCATATGAGTTTTCCTTCTTACAAAATACACTTCAAAGAGAATTAAGCTGAAATGGAAATATCCACAAAATTACTACTTCTGTAAATATCTGGATCTCAGTACTTCACTCAAAAGACAAAGATCTCTTTTTCACATACTGAAAAAAAAAAATCACTCAAGTCAAAACAGAACCACACTCAAAGTACATTCCAAAGATTTTACACATTCACTTAGAACTGGTAAAACATGAGTTCTAAGTGAAACGGTTCGAAAAGGAAGAACACACAAGGTGTGAAGTCCTCAGGGATTAGTGATCATACCAAGCAGCATGAAGCATAACATCTTGCTTACGCATAAAGGCTGCAATGAATTAAGCAGAATGTGTCTTTTTTTCTTTTTTTAAACTAATTTTTAAGTGAAGTGCTCATTCATGCTTCAGACAAGCTTTACATTTATGTTTCCATCTTGGAAGGAGGAGGAAGGACAAGAGAAGGAACAAAAAAAGCATAGCAAAGAGAGCCAGGAAACAAAGTACTTCTCTCTGAATTTTTGTATTCATATCACCTTTCAAAGATTCATTTTAGCAGCGAACACAGTAACTGCCTTATTTGTGTGGTCTATATAATTCTCATGCTGCCTTACCAATTACAGTCAGTTAATTGTCACAGCAAAAGTGTTGGACCAGAAACTGTAATTGTGAAGTGCTTTATCACATGGAAAATTTGGGGGGAAACTGTCAAATAAATGTCCTTTCAATAACTGCAAGCAATTATTTCAAACTCTTTGTAATGTTACTATCAGGTTAATTAATCTGGTTACCTCCAGAAAGATAATGACTACCCACAACTGTTACATCTTAAGCTTCCTTTCTGAACGAAGTATCTCCTGAATGAAGATCATAACTAAACACAACACTGGCTAACACAGCAGTCAGAAGTGCTCTGTCTTAACCAGAAGTACCTTTCTAAATGTGTTGAGGCTGATTAAGGAGGTAACTGCTCTTCACCCACACATGTTCATGTAAACAAAGGTTATTCAAAGAAGATAAACATACAGAAAACAGGTCATTTTAAAACATGACCCATACTAGAGTGATATAAAAGTGAGGAAGCTTGATATTAACTGCTGTACTTCCCTCAGTGAGTTTTCAACTCACAGAATAACCTGAGCTCGTGAGGTGGCCACAGTCTAACCTCCTGCTACATTGACCTGTGAACAAGCCCAGGACACCAAGATAAGTTTCCTGCATCTTCCTCCTGCACTGAGCACGTGAAAAACATCTCCTTAGAAGGAAGAATTTCCATACATGCTTCAGTTGGCAAACTCTCTCCACACACAAGCTCTTACAGCCAAAGGAATAATACCTACACTTCCTAGTATTTACTCTTACCTTTTCTAATGGAAGTCCTAAACTGACATCTTTTAACAAAGCTATGGCATGTATAGCCTAGAGGGCACAGTGAAATTGGCTATTTCTCTGTCCCATTTCCATTCAGAAAAGGTAAGTGTTCATATAATAGGTGGTATTTCACATTCACAGACATCTTTCTTCATTACTCTGCTGACTGTAGACAAAACTACATCTGTCTCTTCCATTTGGCTGTATACATGTCCCATCTTTTAAGAATACTTTCAACTCCATTCCTTCTTCAAATAATGTACTGAACTCTTCCCACTGGTTTTCCACCTCTTGAAAAGAACTGAAAAAAACACTCTTCACTCCCGAAGTTATAAGTAGATTTAACAAGTGAAAACTGTTCACTCAATTTGGGTAAAAATGTTCTGAGTTAGTAGCTGTCTTTTCCCACTCTCCCCCCTGATTCTCAATCAATGCCTGCCCAAAATACAACCATGCTTCAGAAGGAGAACGGCATGTTTTCATTTAAATTGTTACCTTATGGTTTTTGGCAGCTTTCTTAGCTTCTGAGCTGTAATCACGTCATTTCTTTTGGAGCAAAAGCTTCTCAGAGCTATGCTTCTGGTGACTTCTTTGTGAGAAATCAACAGCACACCATGTTGCAGTAAATCTGGGACTAAAGCTTTGAGTCCATCTAAAATTACAAATAAAACAGAATTAGAGGATACACCAAGAACAAAATCCGTAGACATAATTACCACATGTTTTCAGTTTGTAGGACAGACAGAGGAGGATATAGAACACAGCATGAATACAGAACACAGCTATGGTTGCATCTATCCCATGGCTCTTTTTTCTTCCCATGATGAAGTCTTACTTACTTCCCCACATAAATGAAAGGCCGTGTCTGTGTTCCATATGGCTAAAGTCTCCATATCTAAGGATTTAGACTACTTACAGCACAATCTGTCATTGCATTTCAACAGAGAAGAGACATTACTGTTCTCATAGCAGAAAGAATACCTTAGTTTTGTAACTCAAAAATACAAATTCTAGAGCTTATATGACACTTGGAGACAGAACGGAATGGATGGACTGGTGTCCACAGAAATATGAATGTGTGCCTTTCTGCATGAAAAGCTGAAATACTAGCTTTCTGCACTTCATGAATATATCTCATTGTAAAAGGCATCTTTGCACTCCCTTTTCAGGGCAGAGGGGTGGTTGGTTTCTTTACTGATATTTTGTTGAGGGGTTAGAAAAGCAATTTTCTTAAGACTATTCCATACTATTTTCTGGGCAATAACTAATAAAGCATGCTGAATATCTGGTTAAAACACAGCACTTGGTCATCTACATAAAACAGATCACTGCTGACAAAATCCTAAGGCATACAAAAATATTAATGGTCTCAACATGTTCCAGCTGCACCAGTGATTAAAAGTAGATCTGAACTGGGAACGTGAAGATTTTTATTTTTTGAGTAGAAATACTATTTTCCCTAACCAATGTAGAATGGAATGAAAGACATACAGATGAAGTGTTGAAATCTATAGAACAGTAATTCTTGCTTTAGTCAGTGACTTATAAGTACAAATCACAATGGTTATTGGGAATAAAGCTGAAAAGCACTACCCACCACCTCACTGTGCTCATACCCATGGTTTGGTCTCCAGATTTCTTCAGAAAGCTACAATGAATATCACTGTGCTTTTTCTTTTTCTCCAGGTAATCACATCTGGATAATGTGCCCTAAACTACTAAAAAGTACTACTACTACTACTACTCCTCCAAGTCCATTTAGAATGGAACCGAGCACGGTTTTCAGGAAACTAAGTTACTTATTCACTTTTTAAAACCAGAACTTGAATTATGAATTTATTCATACTCTTCCAAACCTGTATGCATTTATAGACTTGTTTGTACTGCAGTACAAGATTTTAGAAAATACGCAGTCTGTCATATGTTAACAGTTAAAATCTTATGCAGTATTAAATCTTAAGCCTGCATTTAAACAATACTTTAAGTGCAATATTTCTTTTTAAACTCAAACTAAACAAGAAACCACCCTTAAATAGGAGTTTAGTCCATTTTACCAGAGGTTCAAATTATGATTTCAATTAACGAGTATCAATCTATAGCAATTCTTCTCACTGGTATAGATTAATTTTTCATCTTTAGGCATGTATCAGCAAATTTTCCCAGATAACTTTTTAATATGGAAAAAGAAGTACAGTAAACCTTTTGTTTCTGATATAGAAAATCCATCCAGTAGTTACATGAGAACTTAGCATACATTTACATCCACCTTTTTTAGCTTTGCTCTTTAAAAATGGATGATAAATGGAAAAACATAATTTGTGTATAGCTGAGAACAGAGGCAGATTGTGTTAGAAAAGGCATCCAATAGCACATCAGTTGTTCTACTTCTGGATAATTCCTTTGAAATAGAAATCCTGGAAGTATCAGTCTTCCTCTTGGTACTGAACAATTCAGTTTACTTAAGGCCAACAAACAGGCAACATACTTCCCTTAGTAAATTTATCATGCCACTCAAACTCTTAGCATCCTTATCTCTGGGAAAGTTCATTCCAGGCTATGCTGCTACCAGGAGGCTACACATCATAGAGTTAAGTTTTTAATACAATTTCTGGCAACAGGACTCCAGGAGATCAATAGTGCTGTTTCCTAGGCTCTAAAACTGCTTTTAGTGATATACTGTATTGTCAATGTCCAATAAAATAAAATGCTGACATGTCATCTCTTCCACGTTAGATTTGTCACTATGTTTTTCTTTTACCTTGTTGGAAAGAAACTTTATGAATGGAAAATATGCACTGCAAGTATTTCAGCCTCACAGTCTCAAAGCAGATGACAAACACAAAGAAAACTAGTTCCGTATGAAAGTTACACTCCTTACATTAAGAACTTAAACATTCAAAAGCTGCAGTCTAATTCAAATAATAGATCCCACTATTCAACATATTAGTTCCATTTTTTAAGTCACTTCCAACTGCATGAAGTTCATGGTACATATTGATACACGACAGGAGTGATAGCAAGTATAGTGGCACTTTAGACAGCTCTTAAATCCAGTAAAGACCATCATTTATAACCCCTGTACAGACAACTTTCTCTTCACTAGTACTTATCCAATAGTAAATGACGAGTTATTAACAACTATGTTGTAAGAAAAATACCTTTTATAACAAGGTTGCTCTTTGTTAATGTAGGACAGCTGCCACAACCAACTTTAAAGTTTTCTGAGCAATCTTCTGATGTAGCTTATTTTGATTACTTCAAGATCATTTTGAGATAGGTTCATACATAACCAAAAAACCCAGCATGAAAAGGTACATCTCATAAGTATGAACAGGTATAATTGAGCCATTTTAGGTTCATGGAGCAGAGCAGTTCCATCTTTCTTTTCTCAATTTGGTAAAACTTTAGTTTTGTTTGGATAAATTATATGAGGAAGGAGAGAATGCAAAATATCACACTAAATCCCAATAACATTAATTCCTCTGTCCTAACCATAGGCAGTAGCTGCTTTAGGAACTGCTGCTCACTCAAACAAACTCACAGAGACATTGTCTTGGACAAGTCTGAATTGCTTTCCTTTGTTTCCACTGAAAATGATTTTTCATTCCTACAGCACATACCTGCCTCTCCATTCCCCAGGGAAAGATTCTTACACTGAGACTGCAGAAATAAGGAAAGCTGCCCCAGGTTTTTCAGATAAGGGACAGTTATTCCCCCACTGCTTATACAAGTTAAACACTTTCCTTAATCTTTAAAAAAAAAATAAGGATTGAATTTTTCCACAGTGGTAAACCCTGGCTTAATTCTGCTCCCACTGGAGAATTTTACTTCATTGTATTTGTGCATGAATCGGTATAAATAAGTACTTTTAAAATCCACCCCTCTAATTAGTGTGGACATGAAAAGAATTGTGGAAAATGGAAGTAATCTACGGAAGCAATACATGTGAATCAATAATGCCAACCAATATTTATGGATCTCATTATCTCAACATGTGCTTTTTAGGATCGTTTTAGATTATTATTAAAAATAGCCATAGGTACATTTAAAATTAATATTTTAGAGTTCAAATGGTCTGCATCTGCCAATGCAGATATACATTTATCATAAAGGTCTATTAGCTAAAGGAACAAAGGTTTTGCAGAATATTACAGCGTTCCACAGAAGAAGAGATTTCTAAAGGAAAATGATTCAATTATTCTAAATCAATTGTAACAGGAACAGCAATGTATCTTTACATCAATCTCTTATGCGTTCCTAAGTCTTTGTCTATTGCCTGTTGATAGTTTAATAGGAATTAACATAGAAAAATATATCCCACTGGGAGTCAGATTCAAGTAGTTTGGACTGTTTTTCTTGCTCTGAATTCTCTTTGCTATCCTGTGATGAGCAAGAGAAATTCATCATTTTTGTGCAAGTGACAGCAGTGACTATGAAACACAGCTTCAGGCTTCAGTGTTTGGGATGGCTGGGCCAGCTGCATTATTTGTACATGCGAGAAACCTGCACCATTTGCAGTGTCAGAACACCTGGGCCAGGCCCACATTTTACAGACAATTTCACCAAGAGCCTTCACACAGAATAGCAAAGCTCTTTCTAAAATGAAACCAGACTAATCTGTCATCAAAAGCAATAAATGTACTTTTGTTATGCAGAATAGGTGCAGACCACATGATAAATAGGTAAAGACCACATGAGAGCAACCTCGAACATTAGAGTTCTGTCTATGAAGCTACAGGGACACACATTAATACAAGAAGTCTTTTACACAGAGAAATGGAGAAATTAGAATTAGATGCTCATGTCATGAGCATCTGCTAACGGACCAGCCACTTAGCCCAACACTAGAAGAGCACAACAGTGAGCAGCACTTCCTCTTGCTTTAATCAGAAGAGAATATCTCCATTCCTTTCTCAGACTCTCTTTCTGTAAAAGTATCAAAGTAGTTAAGAAATGAATTACAGAGACAGCTGCTTCTTGGCTGACAAAGTACTGAGGCCTTGCTCTACCTACCAGCTACATATGGAATGTGGGATGAGGGGAAGGAAAAAAAAAAGAGAAGGAAAGGAGGTTCATACAGGAACAGCTCTCTCAAGAGAGATCAACTTTTATTGCTGTTGGTCCTTGTGTCTGTCTCAAGGGGTGAAAAAGAGGCTTTGATACATTTCCGGCAGGTCTTGCGATGAAAAGGCTTCATCAAATCCCTCTCAAATCCAGGGTAGTCTCAGAAGGCTGTATCAATACTGTGTTATTAACAAAAGAAATATGAAAGAGGAAAAGAAAAAAAAAAAGCAAAACGAAGCAATGAGAAGGCAAAGTAGATGGGAATAAAGAGAATACTACTTATTTTAATGCTCTGCTGAGAAACCTCAATCTTGCTATACTGTTCTGAAGCAAGAATAAAAAGAACTTATGGATACTTTGCATCATTAAAATAACTGATAATAATGGAAAAAACACACCTACATCAAGCTGATCGTGCAAAAGCAGTCAAAGTGACTAGATGTCTCTGAGCTTTTCAAGTAGTCACATCCACATCCTAAATGGGCAGTTAACAACTAAAATCCAGCATCACGTATGGCATTATGAGGGGCGTAATGAGAAAATACAAGTTTTGGATGACTATAAAAGTGAAGACTGACATTTCTAGCATCAGCAGAACCTCACTGAGCTCACCAAGCCCTCACCAAGCCCTCGCTACTGCAATGCTGTTTGATGCCACAGTTATGGCTACATCTTTCTATTCCTTTTATTTTATGCTAAAAAGCTCATTCTCAGTTGAAGTAATATCTACATTAACAACCACACTCTAGGAATGCAAACTCTCGTGAATTTAAATGATAGTGCTCTAGTTCACATTAATAAAGTTGTGAAATATTTCATTAGCACATCTGGGAACATGGATAATTTCCCACAGAATTTCACACAGCAACTTTGTCCTCTCATATATAGCAGATATTCTTAACTTCTACAAAACATGTCTTCAAAGGGATTATTGAAAGACCGAAACTTGTTTATTCCAGAGAAGATACTGAAATAGCTTTGTGGTAACAACTTTTGGATACAGAAAAAGAAGAGCAAAACACTGCTTTCCACACACATCTTGTGTATAAAACAGTAGGTAAAAGGATTAGACATAAGGCAAATATTTCTAAATGTAACAGCATCACATTATTTCTGAAGTTACGGAACCTCCATTATGGGTAATTTTTAAAGATAGGTTAGAGAAAAAAACTGAAGTAGCACAGAATTCAACTGGCACCTTCTTGGACTACATGATTTCCCAAGATCCCATCTTTTCAGTTACAGTCCTGTAAAAGCCATACAGCAAGATCCAGCCCTTATCAATTTATGTTTAATGGACAAAGAGGAATAAAACTCAGACACAAAAAAGCACAGAAATTCAGCCTAGTAGAACAAAGGATATAGAATCACTCTGTGCAGACCAAAAGTTGAAAAGTTGCATTTCTGTGTACACAAATTCACTCTAGAGCATGAAAGATCATAACCTTGTTTTCTCTTCAGGGCCATTACCAAAATAAGAGTTCCAGCCAGTATAATATTGAGAGCTACCCAGAAATTGCACATTCGTCTCCAGTGCTTTTCAACTTAAACCAGTATAGGTTTGCATTCATTATCATAGATAAGTTTATTTGAGAAAAGGAAGAAAAATTCTGAATGCAAATTAAAATGGTCCTCAGAAAATATTATCTTCAGCATAGGAATAAGTGGGAAAACCACTCAATTCCAGCACATATCTTTATCTGACCCTCCTGTCTTGTTTAACCAGACTGGAAAGAAATCCCAGTCACAGTGTAATGGCTAACCACGGATGTCTTCATAATCCCCCATGTAAACAAATCATCAAAAAACATAAATAATTTAAATTGGCACAATATAGTTTACCTACAATAAAGCCAAAGACTAGCATTTCCCAGCATGCAATGAGACAGGTATGTAACCTACTCTGTCCTTCTCCCATTCTCTGGCTATGAAGTTTTAATGTGTAACCTCCATTTAATCATCATCTTTGTGTCCTCTGCATAAGGAAATGTCAAGAACAACTTTATTACTGCAGATTTATTTCCCTCTTGATAAGATTTCAGCCAAGAAGCAAATCAACAATCCAAGTTTGATTTCCCTTCTCTACTCCAGACTCATAGTATTATAACTACAACCAGGTCCAAACCTCTATTAAAATTAAATCTACCTCTGTGCCCAATAAGCGCCTGCAGCAGGACAAAATAAATCTGGCTAACTATGAGTAATGAAATCGTGCTGTAAAATATTGAAAATACCTGTCAGTCCACAAGAACAAGCGATCTCTCTTCTGAACTCAATTCATATACAATCTAAAAGCCAGAGGGATTTTTTTGGCTCTCTTCCAACCTGTTTCAGCAGCAAAACAGACTGTACAATTTCAGCACCCAGGAAAGTGTTCTAAAGTCTTTTTTAACCAACAAACCCCAGTTCAGGGATGTTAACTGACCTAACTAATTTCCTACTGCTTGGCAGTCTGACATGCCCCACAGCCCTACGTGCTAAGAGACTAACAAACATTCAAAGCTGCTGAGTCTAGGGAATCCATCCAGAAAAAGCAGAAGCAGCACCCCCTCGTACAGAGAGAGAAAGAAGGAAATTGGAGTTTCCCCATACTGGTCTCATCAATTGCTGTTTAATGGCAGGGTATCTCTCTGCTGCATGGGAAAACAATCATCCGTGAGAGGAAAAAATTACTGAGCCTGATAGCCTTAGCCAAAGGATCCTGAATCAAATGCGGTGCTAGAAATGAGATGATGTGAAACAGCTCAAATATCTCCTGTAATTACAAATATTATTCGAACTGCCAAATTCATTATACGCCAACTTGTGACACAGGATATTGTATGCCATGGAACTGCAAGCATTTTTATCACAGCACTCATATAAGTATATAAAGAAGAAAATTTAGCCTTTTTTTTTTTTTTTTTTTGGCATTTAATATGCCTCTTACTAGTAAGTTCTCCACACCAGATTAAGTTTTTCATCCCAAAATGTGGAGTGCTAACTTCACTAGGAAGTATGAGATTAATCCAGCTCCAGATCAGAATTCAGAAGAAAACAAGAAAACAGCTCTCTGTGACATGCAACTGCATTCTGTGAGTATATGAGATCTGAGTTATAACAGCATAGGACTGCCAGCTTGACACAGTCACAGATCATGAGCCAGGTCCTTAGAAAATCTAAACATGGCTTAAGAACCATGAATTTTACAAAATTGAAATAGCATGGAGTTCCTGTTATTTCCTTATGTGTACTTAAGCCACTTGGATCACATTTCAAGCTACATTTCCCTTTTGGCAATATCAGCTAAAAAGTCTTTTCTTTCATTTTACTTTTTAACTGAAAGTTGAGATTGTCCTGCAATTGCTGGGACTAATTGCACATGGCAGAGATACCAATTAGAAGTGTTTGAGAAGCACGAGGCTTTGGACAGTAAAGCTCTGCTTTGACACCGACTAAATTTCATCACTACTGTTTGAGAAACATAATAATGAACAGAAAAAGTCATATGTGTTGGGGAGCTATATCTTTATAGGAATAAAGAAACTTCCTTGTTCATCTGTCAGTATATTTCAGTACAATTTCAACTGTGCAAAATTACTGCATTACTATAGATAGGAACTATGAGCTAATTGCCTAACTCTGCCAGAGACAGAAGCAGAGCCCTTACACGATTGGCATTATCAGTTGAGTCCGACAGAATTCACTGTACCTTGGATTAAGACATTTCCAATACCAAGGTCTCCAGCTGAAACAGCATGTGTATCTAGACTGCTAAAAACATTTTTATTTCAAGTAGTCACAGATAAAAATTTCAATGGTAAAGAAGAGGTTAAGCAACAGCATAACTAAAATCCAAAGTTATTTCTATAAAATTCAATGTTCTGTAGTAAAAAGAAATTTTCAGCTCCCTTAATCAAAAGAAGAGTGCTTAAGCTTTTGTTTATATCTACTAACTGTGAGAAGAGTAATTTGGCATAACAAAATACATATTAGACTGACCACCAGAATAAGGTAGTCAAAATTGTACAGGTTGCTCTGAATGTAATGCCTCCTATTTATTTATGTGGAAATTAAAATGGATATAAAAAGCACAATAACACCACCTAGTAGACAAAATATTCAACTACAAAACACTCCTTTGAATGTAGACACCACCATTAGCTAAGCATGTTCTCCAGCAATGAATAAGAGCCTGCATACTGCACTCATGAAAATCTGCACCAGCAGAGGTAACCCACCATTGCTGTTGCCACTGCTGAACCACAAGATCCACTGCCTCTCTGTGCTCACATTCACAGCTTGGGCTCCAGATATGTTCAGGGAGTCACAATGTATGTCAGTGGATGCAATTTCGTCTGCATGGAGGAATTCAGTAACACCTTTGATTCACACACACTTCCATGTCAGACATCATTCTGTCAGACTGCCCCTCTACTGCCATCTGTCACACAGCAACAAAATGTAAAGGAATGCTGGCAGGAAGGTTCCACCTCTATCGCCACACCGCCAGCATCACCTTTGATCCTGTGTGCTAACATAATAAAACAGGAAGTATTCCTTCCAGAGCAGCCCTCATACATTAAAATGTTATCAATTTTCTAAGATTTATTTAGGAGCAATGAGAAGAGGTAGAAACACCATTGTGTTGATAAATCACTAATAGTCAATCAGTTTATTTCCTAAGGATTTTATATCTCAGACATTGTTCCTTCACCTTTAGATAGATACACTTTATGAAGATTTTTAAATTTTTCAAAAAGTAACTAAAAAATTCTCTAACCAACAACACAAAAAATTCAATGAGTTCACAATTTTCCACATAATATAAGAGTACATAGACCAAATAAGGTTCTTTCAGTTGAAAACTTTAAAAAAAGAAGTCCATCAATTGTGATATGTTTCACATGCTTAGAACTGAGAAATCAGTGAAACTATTGGTATCATAAAATATATGCATGGAATAAGAAAGCAACAAATGCATAAACTAATGAACCAGGATAATTAAAGAGACAAAACGTAGAGAGCGCACCTGACTTCATGAAACTACAAAAAGTATATTGGAGGGAAGTTTAAGTTCACTAAAGGCTTTCAGATTTGCCTGCACTTTTCCATATGTAACGCAGTGGAAAGCACAGCAATAACAGCATAGCAGCAAAGTCTTAGGCTACAGCAAGTGAGAACATACTCAAATGCAGGAGCTGTGGACACAAAAACAAAGGATTTTTTAATCTGCTTATCTTTGGAAGATCTCCAATAAGCTAGGATCTCCAGAAAAACAGACTCACCTCCATTACTAACCCTTAAATGAGGTCTGGGAAGGGGTGGATCCTGGCTCCATTGCTTCCTGTCACTCAGGTACATTGCATGCACCTGAGCTTCCCTGTGTTGGCCCTGCCTTCCCCCCGGGTGCTCAATCACTGCTTTAAGTCATGGGTTAGCATTTCCACTACACCATCAAAGTAGCTACATCAAAAACACACTGCAGTTTTTCCAATGTCAAAAGCTCTACTTTATTGAGAAACAAATTGATATTTTCACTCAGAGGGTGGGGAAGCACTGGAACAGGTTGCCCAAGGAGGTTGTGGATGCCCCATCCCTGGAGGCATTCAAGGCCAGGCTGGATGTGGCTCTGGTCAGCCTGGTTTAGTGGTTGGCAAGGGAGGTTGAAACTAGATGATCTTTGAGGTCCTTTCTATGGATTATTTCTAACCCAGGCCATTCTATGATCCTATGATATGATAACGTATGGGATAAAGAAGGTCGTTGTATTGCTAATGAGTGGTAAAGCTCAACAATAACTTGAGCCAGACGTAAACACCCACAAGGCACCTTGCCCTTGCATGTAACCAGTCTTGGTTGCACGGGAAAACTGTTGTGCTGCGGGTATAAAAGGCTCTAAGCATCTACAATAAAGATTCTTTGCAGCAGTGAAGGAATCCACACCTCTTTCGCCGCACCCGCAAAGGAGCTTGATGCTCTCTTGCAATAAAGTCTCTTTTAAAACAAAAAATATTGTTCTGCTGCATGATAGTCAGAAAAATGGTTTGCAGATAAATCCCCCCTAACAACCACTGTTGTTTCTTATGGCAGGTCAGTAATTTTTAAACTACAGACTTTTCACTATCCTCCCACCCAATAATGTCTCTCAGCTCTCCAGCGTGTGCTTCAGTGGGTTCCTTCTCTGAGTGCACCTAGTTGGTCACTACCAAGGCACAGTCATTCCCCCTATTTCCCCTAAGGGGAATATACAGAAACCCAAAGAAAGTCACCAGAGAGATAAGTACTTCTCCCTTGGCCAAGAGTAAATAAAACTGTGAGAAAACAAAACATACGTACCTTGTCATTTATTTGATGTCACAGATGGAATATACGTGGTTGTCACAGGAATTTGTATCCCTAGTTCATAGCAGTTGTGCTTATTGCTTGTGTACAGGGAACTGTGTAACCATGCCTATTTTATTTAGGACATTGAACACAATTTGATATACTTAGGGATCTTACATGCAGGACAGAGTATCAGTACCATAAGGGAAGAGTTACTGTCCCTTAATTACAGAGGACCCAGTGCACAATAACTAAATCAGAAAGCCTATAATTCATGTTCCTAAAGCTCATCAGTGAAATATCTGAAGTCACATAAAAAGTCTGAAACAATCAAAGCATGGATACATGTACCAACACTTTCATCTCTGTCAGTTCCTAAGTCTGTTTCTAACATCTCCTAAATACTGTCACCAACTACATGGGGCATTATTTATGCTTTTAGTAACACCTTAGCTGGAATATCATTCCTACTATGAAAAAATCAGGCAAGGACGTAACTACTGAACTAGAGGCTTTTTCATCTACAAAATGCTAATTAGAAATTTGGGCAATGTAAATCCATGTAGTTGACTACTGTCCCTCAATCTAGCCTTTGGAGATGCTACAAAGATGTTATCAAACATACTCTGTATATTTTCAAAATACAGACATTCTCCCTAGTGCTGACAAAAGAAATTCAGTCACTAAGTTATGGTACAACTAACAGAAGGCACCTCCTGAAGAGGTGATGGCATTTATGCGATCATACACCATGCCAAATTAAACCCATCATCACTTAGACCCTGGGCCCAAAGGAGCAGGCACCATGCCATTCAAGCAGATGGGCCATAAGTGCACACAGCCAAGAGACATTGTTATGTGTATTTGTACGTTTGTTGAAGGCAAGATTCCCAAGCTGGAATAATGAATTAACTATAAAAGATTCTCTTTCTCTACGCAAAAGGTATAATCTAGGTCTGTAATGGCTTAGCTTTTAAAAAGTAAATGATCACCAAAACTATGACAAGGAAGGAGACTAAACTTATCCCACCAATGAACCTTTGTGAAGACATTTCTCAAAGCATCTTCATCCCTTATAAACATTTCTGCCAGAGGCCAAACATATTTCAGGAACAAAGGGAAAGTCCCAAAGCCAGTTTCACTGAGTCCAGAGGACAGCAACATACAAGCACTCGGTAAATAAATCCAGAATAATGTTAAAATAAAATAAGCAAGATATAATTGCTTTCATTTCTGTTCATAAGGATATTGTATTTTTGGTTTTTGTTTTTTTTATTTTATTTTATTTTATTTAAATAGTCAGCATTCAACAAAAACCCTTTCTTAGGGATTTTACTCTGACTGTTAGAAAATGCTCTAAAACAGGCAGACGTAATCACACAGGTAAAATGTGAAGAGTAAGTTTCAGGGAAAATGCAATTTTCCCATCTGCTTCTTGGAAGTTAGGATTAAACAGCACAACAAAGCTTGCCTGAAATTGCAGCCAGCCAAAAACAATACCTCTAACCCTTCTTAAATGCTTCATTTATGCCACACAAATCAAAGAAATCTGACATTTTCCCATCTTAATATGATAATCAATTTTTTTGCTTTAGGAAAGTCTACAGCAGTTTATTTTTCCTCAGTGTAAATCTCCAGTTGTTTGTGTTCCAGCATTTCCCCCTTTAGCTGAATCACAGTAACGTTTAGAGAGCATGAGTGCCAAACTCATAAGACCATTCTTTTTTGCATGGCTTTGTTGTCTGAAGGCATGCATTTCCTACTGGTAACATCAGAGAAAAGCATACCTGAAGACACTCAAGATACTGATTGCTCAAAGAGTTAGACTGCAGCAGGTGGAATGCATACATGCATACATATACAGCCATTAAAAAAAGAGTGCTGTAGGTTATTCAAGAACCAGGCATCCATGTTTCTCCCCAGAATTATCAGAATTCTTCAAATGAAAGTGCTTAGGTTGACTAAATTAACTCAATTTATCAAATGGCAAAGTTACAAACATGAAAGGTCTCCAAGTACCATATTTAGGCTCAGCAAGCATCAGATTGTGATTAACAAAATGCTGCCAAAAATACCTCATCACAGTGGAAATACTGAATATACTCAACTCCAGATGTTATTAATGTTATCTGGAGGCCTGCTGCTGCCAGTCAAACCAAAGATATTCTCCTCTTCAATGACTTAAAGAACTGACATGATATGGTTAAAGATGTTCAAAAGCTGTTGATTTAAAAAGAATTAATTTACTGAAAACTATAGATGTGTTTCTTGCATTACTTTTAAAAATCATTATAGTAAAGAGTCACATAGCTAATTCATCTGTGTGTGCACATATGTGTCTGGGGTTAATGATCAGCTAAATTGCATTGGAAACTCAAAGAATAACTTTTATAGGATTTGCAGCAAGCAAAAGCAATTTTAGGTAGTCGCAAATCTACCATCCAGCCTACTCTACCCACAGATATTATAACAAAGGGGATAGGCAAAGAACCAGAAAATAAACTCATTGATACTTTTGTGCCCTGGAATTATAGTTAAGTAGACCTCAAGAGAGCTCTCTTTTCCTCCACGACATCCTGAAACCTGTCACCGGACTTCCTTGTTTCCTCTTCATAAGATAACCTATATCTTTCAAGTGGAAGGGTCAGCAAAATCACTTGTTTGGATCCATATTACTACAATGACCTACTTGGTCTCCTAAGCCTCTGACTCTTTTGGCTTCCTCTGCTACACTGGAGCAGATGATGGCTTGGACCAACATTTTCAGACTCTTGGAGTTCATGATCAGAAATTATTTTCAGACCATCCTGCCTTCCCCATTACTAGTTGTGGAAGAAAGTGTGGAACAATACACCTGAAAAAAACCAGAGAACACTTCAATATAATCATGTCCTCAGATAATATGAACTACATGTAATTCCATTAACTGCACATTCTATCCTCTGTAATTCTAGAAACTTGCATCAAATGGTACATCACCACAGACAATTATGCCTGCTCATAGATAACTGTGAAGACCATAAGGATGAGCAGGTATTTTGAGGGGCTGGATCGAAAGACTCCCTTAAGTATATTCTGGAGACAATTCCTTTACTTTGTTCGGCAAAAATCAGAGATTAGAAAACAATCAGAGCCTGACTTTATAGTAAAGAATAAGTAGCACTTGTTATAATTCTTCTGAAGAAAGAAAAAGTTAACAAACTGGCCATCACAAATGACTGTGACACTTCAAAGTAGTCATATTGGCTACAGATAATGCTTGAAAAGTAACTCACAGAGATCAGCACAAGCTTGTTAAATATCTGTATTTACCTATCTATGAAGTATCTATATCAAGTTTCATCTGGTGTAATAATTGTTTATCTTTTACAGAAGTCCTTTAAAATCAATAGTAAAGACAGAAAATAGTGTTGTTACTAATTATTTCGTACATATTATATAATGTAATTTAAGAAGAATTGCTAATGTGCAAGCAATGTGTATCATTTTAGGCTTTAGAACAAAATTACAGGTCAGTCTAAGAGTTCAATTCATAAAAGATAACAAGATCCAGTGAGGGAAAACTTTGATCACAGGTCACAGTCTAAGACAAATGGAAGAAACAAGGGTTCAGCATAGCCTGTCACCTCTGGAACAACAGACAGGCATATTCTCTTACCATTCTGGCAGTGCATTCTGGAGAATAGAAACATAAAATTAAGCTGAGTTTATTGGTAAGGTTAAACACAAGAAAAAGCAAAATACAGTATTTCCACCTGGGTGGCAAAACATTGGTTAGATGAAAAGGGGTCTCATGTTCCAAAAAATACTGCCAGAATAAACACTGCTGGCGATTCATCTATAGCCATCATTTTAGAGTGATCACACTATTCCCAACCCATTGGTCATCCAAAAGAGGTTCAACTAATGACAGTTTTCCTCTCTTGTACTATGTTGCTTACAGGTCTTTACTTTCAGGGTTCTCATGAGAAGTTTAATGCAGAAAGACAAGAAATTAGTCATATTTGGAATTAAGTTCTGTGGCCACAGTCCTTTTCTGACTGCCATTTTATAGATTCCCCCTAAAAATCACACAGAAAGATAGTTGGCCACAACATTTCTAACAGTCTGGTTATCATTTAAAAGTCCTAACAATGTTGGCACTTTCCAGGTGATATACTGGGTTGACTCATGGAAGCTAAAGCAATGAAGTAAGTAGAATTCATATTGGATGGTAGCAAGAGAAATAACAAAGGTAAGATATTTGTCTTATAGAAAAAGATGAAAAGGGGCATCTCATTTCCCTATAAGGCTACCGTATACAGGTCTAAAAACAGTACAGAAAGAAAAATAGAGCTTTGCAGTACAACTATCCAAATTAAACATGTGATGCAGCTGTTTTTGTGATTTCCCGTCCTGGCCAGAAGTTATTTTGCAAAATAAGCCATTTATTGATAATTAAAACACTTCAACCAGTCACAGAAAGAGATTAGACAATCCAGGTGCTTGACCTCTCACAGGACTTCTAAAACATTACTAAAACACTACAAACTCTAGCACACTTTTTTAAGCCAAAATCTATTTCAGATCTGCCTACTAAAGGAAACTTGCTGTAAGTAGAACATAGTTCCAGCACCAGTTGCACATTAAAATAAGCCTCAGTTAGCAAAACTGTTTTTCATTTTCTGCTCCCATCTGCAGTGAAACTGAAGGTTCTGCTGATGACTGTAAGGCAATGATTGGATGTGGGTTCTTCAGTCTCTGTATCTAGACCAGTGGAACGTACAAGCTTCATAAACTTTACAGGCTGAAAAAAGGATTTTGCTTCCATGTATCTGGTGTTTCATTCAAAGATGGATGTGATGGCTAACGTGCAGTCCTCTTGTTCCAGTATATTTGTGATTTAAGCTTTTTACATCAAGGAACCAAATAACACATTGCAAGTGTTCCCTGTGGTTCACAGCAAGAGTAGCTGTGAACAAAAAATGAATTTTCTTGAAAAACAAAATTACCAGACTTTCATTTTGTTTTAGAACCTACATGTTCTATGGTCATGCCTGTAGTTTTGTTGTTGTTGATTATCTTTGTTGTTTTCTTTTTACCTCCACAGAGATTGAAACAACTGTCTTTCCTTAGAACCATAGAATCATTTGAGTTAGAAGAGACCATTAAAGGTCATGTAGCCCAGCTTCTCTGCAATGAATAGGGACATTGCCCAGAGACTGGTCCTTAGTGTGTCTCCAGGGATGGAGCATCCACCACATCTCTGGGCAACCTGTTCCAGTGCTTCGCTAACATTATTGTAATAAATTTATTCCTTATACCCTAAATCTCCACTCTTTTAGTTTGAAACCATTACCTTGTTCTACCACAACTCCTGTTTTTTTGAGTATGTCTCCTGCATTATTTTCTAAGCAACATATGTATTAATGCTGTGGCAACTCAGACCTCTGCTTGCTTATTCATGGAAAAGGGCATCAGAAGACCAAACTCTCCGTTTTTACGCAGCAGAAGTCTACTCACTATTCTAATGCATTATAGGAGGTAGCTTAGCATAACTCACTTGCTCATAAGCTGCTTTGGTGATAGGGTTTTCTTAGGTTACGTATTTGCTCTGTTATCTCTCCAATATTACCCCTTCACAACAAACTTCATATGTTCTGGGTAGAAGAGAGCATCTGTAAGGTCCAGACTTGAATGTAGCACTCCCAAAAGCCCTTACCAAGGTGTCTGTACACAATTCCACTCTCCTTAATATTATTTCATGAGCAGAAATTCCACCCAAAATCCTTAGTTTAAGATGCAGACATTAATAATAAAGCCGTGAGGGTATTATGTCATTGATCACATTAATACCACAGATCACAGATCACAGCAATCTTCAGATAACTGCTTTTCATACTTGCCTGCACAATGGTATGCATAAGAGGGGTAATAGAAGCCTGTATCAGATTTTAGAGGTCCTCTGAAGTGGAAAGAATTGTCATTCATTAGTCTCTAGTAGAAAGTCTGGTACATTTTGTCTTAAACACATTTTCCTTCTTCAGTCAATCTGCATCATAAAAACTATAATAAGAGCATATGAGCTTACATACTGGATCAGTCCAAAGTACAGTGGATGCCTAATAAACACAGCAAAAAGGGGAAGACATGTATCTGAAATGTCCTCTAGCTCTCTTGTAGTGATTTGTGCAGCAAGGATCGTCCAGTCAGAAGCACTTCCTTTGCTTTTTGCTACTGAGTTTTGATACCACAATATAGTACAAAAGGTACTTCTTTCATTACTATAAATAACAAGGAGAGAAACAATAAATAGGATCAACATAATAACCTTGGAACTTACACCTCACTTATTTAAACGCATCTGTAGCATGCCTTATGCCAAACAGTAACAGAGAATAGGACTTAAATCAAACATAAATCCATCAAGATCGTAAAAGAATTAAAGAGAACCCACAACCCCTGACTCCAAAATGTGAGTTTAACGTGTCTCACATATTTACTTAACACATTTTAGGGCTGTTTGGGTGTTGTTTTTTGCTTTTTTTTTTTTTTTTTTTTTTTTTTTTAAACACAAATAAAGTAGTGAGGAAGTGAGTAAAACAGAAAAACCACAAAGAACAACACAAATGCAAGGGATCTTAGCTAGCCCCTGATATAATGCAGCCCACCTTGTAAATTACAGTTTAATAATACTTCTGTCTATTGTGATGCCAGTTATTGGTCATGGAGCATTAACACAATGATGCCTGGAAATTGAATTTTTATGATCACTTAAAATGCACTTGTCACTTCAGTTGGACCAATTCATTGCTCCTTGCTGTTATGGGTAATTGTGGGTGCTGTCATACATCAGGCAAAATTGCAATTGATGTGAGTAGGTATTCTGATTAAAGGAACCCTGTAGTTTCATGTCCTGTTTTACCTCAGATATGTCAGCACTGGAATTATTTCAAAAGAAAAAACAAACAAACAAACAAAAAATTAAAAGCCCTTTTCTGTTCCTAAGCCCACAAAAGTCACATTGGCAGCAAGATTTCCAATTGGTTCCAGTGAGTTTTGTACTGGATCTCTATACACAGAATCATAGAATCAGCAAGGTTGGAAGAGACCTACAAGATCATCCAGCCCAATCATCCAGTGATCACCAGTAGTTCTCACTAAAGCATGTCCCTCAACACAACATCTAAACATTCCTTGAACACCTTCAGGGTCAGCAACTCCATCACCTCCCAGGCAAGCCCATTCCAGAGCCTGACCACAATGCACCTTCTACTGAGCTAAACTAATGTGTGCAAGCAAATAAGCTAATTTTTTATTCTAAAGATGTTCTCCTGAAATCTGAGGTGACTACTTCCAACTTTAAAAGAGATTTCTGGAGTTACTGACCCTGACAAAATTGAAGAGTGGAGGAGGGAAAATAAACGTTATGGACCCATTTTATGTAGACAAGCTGTTGACCATGCTTTAACTGTCAGTGGGCTGGTTTAATACAAACTGTTGAATCATTTGGAAAAAAAAAAATGACTGAGAAAGTTGAAAGCAATGGAGAGTAAATATATATATATATTGTATATATATATATATATATATATATATATATATACACATATATGTGGTCTTCATTTCTTGGTTCACATAGGGTCAAAAAATCTCTTGGTTCTAGCTATCACCCAACCCAGCAACTTTCAGTTACCACCATTCTTGAGAAAGTGACAGACAAAAAAATGTGTTTACCAACTGAATTCAGTGTCAGTTCAGCTTATCTTAATACAGGCAACTAACAATGGAAGCCAAACAGAGACCATATCATTACTGCTATCTTTTTTTGTGGAGAGAGCTCGTGAAGGGGAAGGGACATACAGCCATAAGCTGTAACCTCTTGAATTCATGCAGGGTTACTCTTGAATTGTGAGCCAGAGCCTTAAGTACTGCATACTCTCTGCTGATGAAGTTTTATTTCTCCTTGCACTGAATCATTTGGGAGCTTGTGTTACCTACAGATATGCAGTCATTACACAAATACTGGGAGATAGCAGTAGTCTACACCAGAGTGCATTTGCACCTAAATCTTCTAATGTTTCACAACATCAGTTCACTCAACTTCTATTTTTCCTTATCTAACTTTTTTTTTTTTTCCTTTTTAATCAAAGAAACATTTGCTGGAGTTAACACATGCCCTGCATGAGGCTCACGCTGCTAACAATTGGAAAGATAAATGTATTTACTTACAGCTTCTCAAAAAGTAGATCTTCTAGAGTGGATTTTTATGTAACTTGGTAGAATTCCAAGTGAAAATGATTAAATCACCAGGAAGTGCTATCTTTCCATTTCTAATTCTCTTTTAAAATGTGTTATTTTGTGATGCCATTGGATATCAGCAGTGATGCTCGGCAAAATTACATACTGCTGTTTAATTGCCTTAAAAACTATTTCCCTAGCAGTATCATTAATAATACCAAGCCTAAATTGGATTAAGTACTACACCACTATAAAGTTAATTCACTGTGATACTAATGAAATGTCATGTGAAGCTTCCTGTAAATCCAGCTAAACAGTAACTGCCAAGGATCATTAAATCAATAGTACGTTCAGCTATTCTGCTTAGAAAGTATTGTTTTAATTGCTGCCAGGTGATTTTCATTAATGTAAGTATCTTCCATTTTACTGACTTTTTAAGTCTCTTGGCATACGTGGCCTTTGTTAGTTCAATAATAGCAATACTTTACCATTGCTAGGAAATGAATGAAGCTTTCTGAAAAAGTTGGTCAAATTGGAATGGCAAAACTTCAAGCAAATTATTCCACTGGCTATTTATCAAGCATGGTTTGCTCTCATTCTTAAGTAAGATCTTTGGTTCAAACGTCAGCTGAAGCAATTTGACAAGATGCTGAATATTTACAGCTCCCACAGAAGATCTTCTATTGGACATCCCAGTTTGAAAAATACCAAAAATATCTCTTCCCAACAGCTTACCCAGGTACAAAATGGAATACTTTTTATCTTTCAAAATATTCCCCCATAGGAAAATGACTGCTGAGCACTGGATAAAAACGTTTGCTAAGGTGCTACGCTTTTGCCATCATCCTGACCTGCACATCACCCCGTTTTAAGTTTATTGCACATTTTCTCAGAGTAGGGTGTCTTTGTTTTCCATTTTACTCTGAATCCCAATTGGTTTTGCTCTGCTTCTCTTACTTTTCCAGAAACATAAGCAGGCAAAAGGTGGCCCTTCCAAACCTTAGTATCCTTCTTCTGAGGTTTCCCCATAGCAACAATTCAGGATCTGAAGATCTTGGCTGTAGTCCTGTTTCACCCATCTCTGAGCCTGCTGGAAGTTATGAAGTGTTATTCCACTAAATTGCTCATTAATAAAGCAATCTCTCAGCAGTCTCCCTTTTTAGACTGAGATCAGGCCCAGACTGATGCAGTTATAGTTCTTGGCTGAGTAAGCCTGCATCTGTTTGGAGATGATCGTGCAGACATATGCTTTAGTATTGGCTGTTGGTTGATGCAGAAGGTGGAGAGACTCTTGCAGCTTTGAGTTACAGCAGCCTCTTTCGGATGTTCAAGAATCACAACATCACTACTGCCAATGTTATATTTCTTGAAGTACAGCCTCTTTCACCACACCTGCACATTGAGCAAGGCAGCTCTTTGTACACTGCTAAGTCATGCTCTACAGCACTGAGGTTTACAGAGCCCTTCTTTCTTAACAGCTATGATAAAATTTAAGTAATGATTCTCCTTGTTCCACAGCACTTACTACTTTGAAAGATCTTTGAGTTCTGATCTGAGTTCAAGTGTGCATACTTACATATCTAGAGCAAGCACTCAAATATACAAGTATAGAATTTAAGAGCTTGTTTCATTACATTTATTTATTTTGGTGATTATATTCTGAATTTTTGTTCCACAGCATTCAGCAGGAGTTCCACTCCAGATGAAATGATATAGCTCATTCTGAATCTTACTCACACTAAATAGCTTCAATCACAGTTTTTCCCTTTTGCTTACCTACACTTCTGCATAATAATTTTCATCCAACTTAAGCCCTCATTTAAAAGAAAGAGACCACATTCAGGATCACATTTGGCAATGACGTTCTATTAAGACTTGCTACTCTGACACAGAAAATCTTTGCAAAATACACTCTCTTCCCTCAGAAATATTCTTCAGCAGTACTTGCACTGAATGGTATCATTCTCTTTTTTTAATGATCCTGCCTGACTAAAGCACTGTTAATGTGGACAAGTGATAAATCAGAAGCACTACCAGATGTCATTCTGTGTCTCTCTGCTTTGTAGCTAGAGCTTTCTATGAGGGGTCATTGGGTAATTCTTCATAGTAGGCAAAAGCATCTGAGCCACTTGTGAAGGATTTACAATTAAGAAGTAACGTATTTATTAACAAAAATCTAACTCCTCTCAAGCAGAAAGAAAAGGGAAAAAAAACTGGCCTCCTATCCTTGCATTCATTTGTCAACTTACAGAGATATTTTAATTTTACTGGCAGTATTTAATTTTTAAATAATATTTTTAGATATTTCCCTACAAAACTGAAGATTAACCTAGAATAGCAAGAAGTTTGAGAATTCTTTCATTGATAAAGTCCTTCTGCAAATACAGCTGCCCTCTGAGCTTATCAAACAAATGGTCAAAGACTTAGTATTGGAGCAGATGAAGTTCAGATTGTGACAAGTGCAGCAAAAGTGTTTCAGGGACTGCTGTGGCTGTCACAATTACCACAAGATTTTGCTGGCCTATGGATCTTTAGTTCATCTCCTGAGCAGTCAGCATAGCCTCTTGCTAATAAAGAGGGCAAACTGAATAATAAGAAAGTCAAGGACACTATAAAGGAGACTGAAAACAAGTTGTTAGGCAATAGTTTTGACATCAATATCCCTGGGACAAGAATATGACCTTAGTGTAAATAAGTAGACAATTAACAACTTCACATTACTTTTCACTTTATGGAGTTATTATACTTAGTTCACTGTTGTAATATACTATGCAAATATGTGTCTCTGTATTAATATGTACACATAGACATAGACATTTCAGACTAGAAAAGTTAATTCGTAAGATAATACTCTATGTATTCGATTCCCTTTTGATATAGACCTATATAGTGGCAGTAACATTGCTATTTTTTCTGACCTCCAAATCAGAATTTTAAAAAAGTTGCAGCACTCCAGAACAAAAATGTGTTAGCATCCTGTGTTGACACCTCTCCAGCTAAGTTTCTCTGTAGCATTTTTTCCTTCACCATGAATGCCTTATCAAATATTGTCAACTCCATGTCTCTCCAGACAATTAAAGGCTGTAGATCATTATAAACTATCCCACTGTCACTTGGCGTCATATCCCAAACAACTGGCTCCCTGTGGTTTATCATCCAGCCTCTGACCAGAGGAATGAGGATGAAAGATGAACTCTGACCTGAGTGAGTGATTGAGAATCTACTGTTTGTCACTGTCTATAGAAAATATGAACTGCCTTCACTGACATCCAGACATTCTAAGTTTAGCTTTATGCTAAAGTCCCAAGATTTGTGAAACCTTTTAAAGAGGTGATGATAGTGCTTCATATTTCATCCCAGAACAAAGTTTAATCATGTGTCTTCCTAGGAAATCTTATAGCACAGTTCTGAAATAATAAAATCCTGGATATGTAGGCTTGGACAGTCATTTAGAATTTATGCTCCTGTAAATGGGATCTGCAACATAGTCTTGTCACTTCAGGAATTCCATATACCTAAAATTCTCCATCACAATAACCAGCATTTTATCCTCTGATAATTATGGTGCTCTCTACATGTTTTCAATTGCTGGCCTTTCACGCACATAATTTTATACATTTCTTATGATTCAGGAAGATCATCAGTGACAAAAACACGAGTCAGGATTTAGTTTAGTGGCGGTCATGTTGCAAGTTACTGTCTATACCTGATCTTTGGTAGGCTTTGACCTCATATCTGAATGCCCTACAAGGAGAATAAAAATGCAGTACCTCCTCTAAAATAGCAATTCTCAGCAGTCCTTTTTCTCTCACTTTCTTCCATATTACATCCCCAGCACACACATACAGCGTATTTTGGTAATTAGGTGTCATAACAATATTAATATCTTTAAATTAGATTGTGAAGCTAGCAGCCCTGCAATTTGCTGTTTTCCAATGGTAGCTTGTAGTCATTCTACAACAGAATCTGTCTTCTTCGGCACCTACCTTTGGCCTATTTCTCATACTTCTCTGAAATTATGGGTTTAACTTTAAGTCTTGGACCCACTGCTGTAAAACCAGGAGCTCATGAGGCTCACAGAAGTCCATTTATTGTTGCTACACTGTTTTCTCCCATACAGAAAGGTCCACAACATTTAATCTAGTGGTGAAAAGAGACCAGGAACCCAGAGCTTGATACTGTTTCATCTGCACAAGATGCATCCCAGCCTGTGTATCCAGTTCCCCCCCTCTTCCCTTCTGCAAAAAGAAACTAATGGAAAGACTGAATTCTTTTAAAATAAAAAACAAACTAGGAATGCAAATCAGAAATACAGCTATTAAAAGTGTCATCTGTGTGAAGACTTCCAAAGCTGATATAAGAAATTTTGTCTTCTAAATTTGGTCCAGTGGTTTTAAGTTCCAACCCAGAAAATACAGAACATAAACAACACATGCATACATTACACACTTGTAAGTATTTAGATTTTTGGACATTGAATATATTGTATCTCAGTATTAATGCTTTCTACCTTTTCTCCTGATGATGTTAGCTTATTTCACTGCTTGCTGCTGAAATTATAATGTAGACATGGATAGCTCCAAGTCAAAATAGTTTATCATGCAGAACACATCACAAAACGCACAACCTTCTGCACATCTATGTCATGAGAACTAACTTTTGTGGGGCTGTGTGGCTGCAGGAGTCAAGCAATTTGCATGAACTTGAAGAAGTGTCTCTGACTACCTAATTTAATTTACCCAAGAGAGTGGCCCAAGGTCAAAGAAAGTCACAGCCACTATGAAATAGAAGCTGAACAGTCCTGACTCAGTTCTTTGAGCTAACCATCTGACCATGCATCATTTCACATCCTTCCCAAGAGTCATTGAACGTTTCTTCAAGTGAAGCATAATATTTATTAAATTCAGTGCCTAATTTATATTTTCTCACATAAAACATACGCAGTCAAGTTTTATTAGCACCCCCTGCCAAACAAAGCAAACAAATAACAAAAAACATCCTAGACATAAATATACATATCAAAAAGGTAGTCACTTGTTTTCCCATTTTAGTGGAAAAAACAAGGAGGAAACCCAGTAACATATTTGCTAATTGTACACAATACTAATTTAAAACAAAGAAAGAAACATCCTTTGGAAACTGACCGGCATATCATGACTGTGCCAGATTTAGGTTTGTATGTGGAGCATCAAAATTGGTTTGGTGAACACTCAAAAGAGATCTCAGATAAGAAAATCACTGAAGTGATGTGACACTGTATGTTTGAAACTACTCCGCTGCCTAGCAATTTTCAGCTGTTTTACCATTGGGTATTAAATACTACTTTATGTTTGACAAGCTCTGCAAAACCCACAAGCAATGAATACTGAGTTGGTCCAGAATTACTCAAGTTGTAAAATGTTCCAAGTATTTCTGATTTTCCACAGGGAAAGCAAAATTTTGTAATTTTGTAAATAACTTTGCAGATTGAATCTTAACATTCTTTAAAAAAAAAAAATTATGTGCTTTACAAATTATTTGTAATGCAGATGCACACAGGTGACAGACAGATTCCTCTGCTGCATACTATATAAGCAATGAGTGTGAAATTACTTTACTAACTTCGTGTCTACAGACCAGACCAGACACACCCTACTGACCAGGTACTGATCTGCTAATTCCTGGCTTCAGCAGTCAGACTTCCACACTGCATAGCACAGCTAGAACAGTTGTCTGCTCAGTAAGAAAATAATACCTAAAAAATCTGAGATACTAAACCTTCCTGATTACAGTATGCACTTACGTATGCTCAAAAGACCACCAATCCCTTTCAGTCTCCCTGCTTTCACCCTGATATCCAATTCATCACACCCCAATCATTCTCTCATTTCATGACCTCTACGTATCCAGCGTGAATTCCATATCCATCATTTCCCCTGCAGGGCTTTAAGGAGAACGGAGTAGCAGATGTTGTACGTAGCCACAAGGGGGAGAAAAAAAAAAGGCAAGGGTTTGGAATATGAGGTGCTGCTTCTTTGTCAATATAATAACAAAATTTGCCAGTCAGAATTTTCCCTCTCCTCTTTCTCATTGTTGAGCAAGTGACAGTATTTTACTAGCTTGAAACATGCAGCTTATTAAGTAAAAGAGCGAAGGGAATATTATTTACCAATGGAAAGAATTGGGCAGAGTTAACTGGCCAGAACTGACATGCCTTCTGCCTTCAGCTGCATTCTGCTGAAGGATACAGCCCCCAGGTTCAAGGAGTATGCTCATTTCTAAATGGGCATTGAGTTCTCGTAAATATTCACTAATGGGAGTCACGTACTCAAGGAAAGAACTCAAGTAGAAAAAATATTTTCAGTGAACAAGTTGTCAGACGTTTTCAGCCACTTTACTCGAGCAGTCGCTCTCGTTATGGACAGAATGACCCATTTTCTCAATTCTCACATTTCATATTGTCACATGTATTCCTTATATGTATGTGATATTCAATTGGTTACCTAAGTCATGCTTCAGGTTTGCATGACATATGTACAAACACATCCAAGTATGCCAGAACCATTCTCCAGTTACATTAGTCACTTCACCTCTCCACAAACATACATACCCAGACAAGAAATAAAATGAAAGAAAAATATCATTCTAAGGAAAGAAATGGTCATCATGCAAATACACCTCTAAAGTAAAATTTAATTTGTGCAAATGGTGGAAATCAAGGTCATACTAAAACCATGGTTTTATTTGGAAAAAGAAGTATTTTGAATGAGGAGGAAGCCACTTTCAAACAAAATAAAAGCATGAAAGAACTTTGCAGGGGAGACAAAAGGAGAGGAGGAAAGGAACGAGAGGAAAGAGGAGAACATCCCAAAACTTTTGCTGTATTAAGAATGCATATACCCACGTAAGGATTTCCTTCTCTTTAAGAAAGCTTTCATTCATCTAATTAGTAACAAAATATTATAAAGGTAACATTTTTCACTTCTATATCTCCCTTCTATAATTACAAATCCACTAGTTTTTCTGACTTGAGAACGACAGATGTTGCAGTGATGGGAAAGAATCCTTTGTACTTTATTACTTTCACTCCAGTACATTATACTAAATTAAAGCTATTTGCTTTTCATAAAAACTGAACAGCATAAAACAGGAATATTAGTTGATATTTGAATCATTTAATTTATCTTTCTTCTAATTAAGTGACTTCTATTTAGCATATTGCTCTGCTTTCCAGTGGTCTTACTGTTTGTTGTAGGAATCATTATCACTTACAAGTCTGCTATTGAATTGCTGACACCTCTGTGTTTGCCTCCAACAATGCTGCTAACTCTGCAAGTCTCTAATGCTTAGCGGTACTAGCTATAAATTTAAAGGAAGGATGACTTTGTGGAAGGGGCAACAAACATAAGTCTTATTTTTAAACTATAGGGAAAATAAGACAACAAAAAAGCATTTGGGTTCAACGTTAGCTGTCTTCAGTGGCAGGCTTTACCTACCTTGTAACCCATTATCCTGTGGGCGCTGCCCTCTGTAGAGTTTAGCAACTGGTCTACATGGCATATTCGAGAACTGAGAGTGTGAATCGTTCTTGGCTTTTTCATAGATAATGCATAAAAAAGAGCTGAATTGTTTCTTCTGCTAGCCACACACAAACTATCTGGAGCTCATGAAATGAAAAGACTGTTCTTTCAGAAGCATACATATATCTCACTCTCCAGCAAGAAAACATTCATAAAAATTCATTATCTAACCCTAGAATAGTAAGCACTTTGTGTATTGCTAACAAAACCTTTTCCACCATAAATTTCGCAGAGACAACTTCTGTATCAGTAATGAGGCTTGTTTTACTTATTGTCCTTTGCTGCAACCTTTTACACTGTAAAGCAGATTTATGCCACTGGTCTATCCCACACCAACAACAACACTCCATGGTTTAAAGCACCCACAAATGTTTGGTATTAGTCTTTAGCACACTGAGGAAAATATAGCTGCCAGAGAACTGCAAAGCTACTTCAAGTCACCCAAAACATATTTTCAGAGGGAATTAATTAATTATTATAAATTTTCTTTCACTGTTGAGTCAGTTTAAAATAAATAGAAGAATATTCCTGAACACCATTAAAAAGAAACAGTTGAAATTTGTATTGCTTCTGACAGATTACAAATTCCTTGGATAATACACAAGATGGAGACACTTATTGAGACAGGACTTCCACAGGACTTAGGGATTAGTTCATTCATTGTTATTCATGATAGCAGACACAAGCTCCAAACACAAAGCAAGAGTCATTTTTCCTCCCCTCTTTACATGTAAAGGGGGACAGGGCAAAATGGTACCCAGTACTGGAATTCTACTTTAACAGCTAGCAACTGCATTATAGAGAAATCTGCTTCATCAGCAGGCAACTGCACTGTAAAGATTCAGACATATTACAGTGTTTTCTGCATCTTTATTCCAGAGGTATCAGAGCAGCTCTAATATCAGTCTTTAACTTCCCACTCAACATGGCAGGTTTCCATTCCCAAAACTCTCTGTGGCCTCCAGGAAGGATGGAATATAGAAGGCTATAGGGAGTGAGTCAACCTCATGTTATGTAAAACCTGTGGGAGAAACAGTAAAGCACAAAGTAGCTGTAATTAGTGATTATATTAAGCACCATTTTCCTACCCTTATTTCTTTAGCCAAAACCACCTCCTGCAAGGAGAATTAAGAACAAATACCTGGAGTTAGGCTTGAAAACTTCACAGTCAGGCCCAAGGCAAATGACATATATCTTATAAGCCCACATCCATCACATTTGTAGAAAACGATAACCAAATGATCTATTTACTGATAAATCACACACAAACATGAGTAGGCCTTTGGCAGCCAGAAATTCATTGCTAGGTTTTGCAGACATTCCACAGTGAGCTTCTGGTCCCCTTAAGAACTAACTTTTGTTCCAGCTGCTTTCTTAAGATCAGGTCCTCAGCACACATAAATCATTCTAAGCTCCAGTGAATTTCTTGTAAATGCACCTTGATTTACATTAACAGAAAAACCATCCCTTTTTGGCTCTCCTTGCAATTCCAAGTGCTTGTTTTCTTTTTATCCAGTAGTTGTACAGCTGAATGCTAAACAGATGAGAGGCGATTCATTACCAATCAACGACTTCCAGAGGAAGCAGTATGAGCATCAAAACCTTATCTTATGCTTTTTCAGGTACTACACAGCCTCCACTACCCACAGACACTGAGATACTGTGTAGAATATTTCAGCTGTAGCCCACCTGCAATTATTTTCCCCTATACTCAAGGTATTTTGGAGAACCAGAAACAATCCTTAATGTTCTGAGGGAAACGAAGTTACTGTTCTATGTAACTATTTCATCATATTTATTACTTAAACCATCCTTGAGAACAAAAGCTATACAGCAAAGGCAAAGCTTCATTTCACCAGGCACTCTCTTGACAGTCTGAGGGAAACTATTTAAGGGGGGGAAAAAAAAAAAAAAAAAGAAGAAGAAGAAAAAAAGCTAAAAAAAATCTTTTCTTGTAACATCACTGCTCTGACAACCACAAAGGCTTCCTGACAATCTTGATAGCTCAATTTATGATGTTACATTATCCTGCAACTGTGAAGAATGCTATTTCTACTAACCTAGCTTACACCTAAATAGAGCTGTGAAGCAAACTCTCCTCTCTTTCCAACTGTGTGACCTTCTGGAGAGTGAACAAAAAAGGAATCAGAAGATACTGAATGACTAGAAAGATGGAAATAGTGTCCTACTTCTTTCCTCACCTGGAGGCCAGTGTGTTTAAGGGAATCATACACTGCAAAGCCCTGGGGGAGAAACAGAAATCAATCACAAAAATGTGAACAAACACAATGAATAAGATGACGAAGAAAACTATTTCAACAGCTCATATTCTTTTTTTGTGACATCAAATAGCATAGCTCTTAGACATGAGTGACAGACTGGTTTTCTGGGCTTATAAGACAAAAAATAAGGCAGTTGATTCTTTATCTAGACAAAACAAGAGAATCTGAGCCTGTCTGCCCCAGCTTGCCAGATGTTTGTATTATCAGATTTGTTCTATCACTTTCCAAATATATTTTGTTCTCCATCAAATCACAAAACACATACTGCAAATTTAGAAAGAGCTTCAAGATTTTCCCAGTGCCCATAGTAATACAAAATGTCTCCCAGCCACTCAGAAACATAATTACTGTAGGATGAAGATCCATACCCTTCTCTATGAACAATACAGCAATATTTCACTCATTAAGGACCATTTGTGTATAAAATATTTAGAGTGGATGTCACAACTGTTGTCACCACTTTACAAGAGGACAAATTGAGGTAAAGTGACTGTCATAGCAGAAGGGAACTGGAGCCAAATATACTGTACTCCTGCTAGACTGTCAACAAATGCACGCTAGGAGAAAAAACGTTTTGTTACCTGGGGAAAGGCATAGGGAAATTCTGTTAGGAAAACCATTGGATAAATAGAGCAAGCGAAGATTAAGAACTTGTATCATCTAACTTTAAAGACTTCAAAGCTGTTTTGTTGTTGCTGTTCATTGTGTCCTGAAACTGATTTGAGTCAATGAGTTTGCTTTTATTGAACCTGACTTCTTAAAGAAACAGTTTGTGTGATTGTGCTGCCTATTCCTGCTAGTTAATTTAAACCAAATACAGAAAAGGTGTGGAATTTTCAAAGGTAATTACATTCCCACAGATCTTAAGAAATGTTACTAGATAGGACAGAGTTGGAATCAGATTAGAGCCATCATTCATACTGTATAGTCAATGAATATAAAGATGTTACAATTACGAAATAAACAAGAGAGTTTGGCAAAGAAGATTATAACTACAAAAAGAGAATAGATAGAAAGCTTACCCACACCCTGGGCTCGCTGCAAAACTCCAGAGGAGGAATCTCCAGAAGAGATCCTTCCCCACTGGTAGTCAGCTCTTAAATGGGTCTAGGAGGGGTGCAGCCAGGTTCCAACAGTTCCGGCAGCACAGGTGAATTGCCTTCACCTGTACTCCTGTGGCTGACTCATTGCTCACCTCAGGTGATCAATCAGAGGTTCCAGCCATGATTCAGCAGTTCCCATACACGTACACTGCCAAACATGGCAACAGCAAGAATCACAGAATCATAAAGGTTGGAAAAGGCCTCCAAGGTCATCTATAGTCCAACTGTTCAGTTACCACCAGTATCTCCCACTAAACCACATCCCTCAGTACCACATCTACATGGATCTTGAACACAGGAAGCACAAGAAAACACAAGAAATACAAAACAAGAGTTGCACAAGATAAAAGAAAAACATAAGATCTATTTTACTGAGTTAATTACTTGCCAGTTTCTTGTTTCTTACTATGTGTGAGAATTTGCATTTCTGTTTATGGGCAGTTAGAACAATGACAGCCTATCTAAATATGCAGCAGATTCTCGGTTCACAACTGATTTTTTGAAGCATGCTGAAATCCATGTAGGCATATAGCAGTAAAATACAATGGTTATTAGCTGGATTTTTTATTCGTTATTTCATATCTAATTACTCAAAATGAAAATAATTAATTGGTCAGATTATCAAAGAAGGACAATTTTAAAGCTTTTACTATTAATTACAAGACAACTTCCTACCGAATTTTCACAAGTGTTATTCTGAATTGCTATCAAAGAAGTAAACTATTTCTACTATGTTCATCCACAAGAACAGATGCAAGTCAGTTTGGCAGAAAATGTCTCCAACAATATTTACTTCAGTTGTTGTGTAATAACTTCATTGTTATTTTCAAATCATGTTGCCTTTTTCAGACTGTAGAATCTTTGTCTCTGAAACACGTCTTTTCCTACCTATGATCTAAACCGTGAGTGTCTCACATTTTGGCTTTCCTGGTTCACATCAAGTGAAGTGGAATTATCTTGGGCCACATTTGAAAGATTTGAAACATATTTAATACACATAAGTAACAAAAGTTGTTTTTTAATATTTTTATTAACACATAAGAAGAGCAACAAAAACATAAAATGAGTGGGATATTTGGCCTTGTTTTTGTGAAACTAATGCATCATTATGGTTTAATAGAAGTGGCTGCAATTCTTAGTGAGTTCTCAAGGTGTTTGTCAGAGATTTTTGATGTAATCTTACTTTTCCTGTACTTCATCCTTGAAAACAGTTGTTCACAAATGTGAGTATCCCCAAAAAAGTGCTGACACAAATAAGGCACGACTGTGGGCAAGGGATATTTTTCTCTGGTAAGATGGGTCTTATAAATGTCTGGCAAAGAGATATGACCACCCTTTAGCTTGAGTTGAATGCTTGCTTGCAACTCTATACATGGCATTTGAAAATTCACAAATAATATATTTACGTCAACTAAAAATTTTATACTTTTTGTGAGTTCTTTGAGATGTTGAAAATTAAAAAGAAATTGTCAGTACCACACAAGTATTCTGGATATTTCTTCCACGGTGAAGATGTTAGCTTATTACTTTATGAAATAACACAATCCTGAGTTCATCAATGAAATAAGAAAACTTACATGTCCACTTAGAAACAAAAAATCCATCTTCATGCACATACAATAGGTAGACTGACACACAGGTCACAGACATTTTCTTTGTCTGGAATCTAGTCTTCTAGAGGAAGTACCAGAAATCTAGTTGTTAACTGACATTTAAAGCTACATTACAAAAACAGCTAGAAAATTCACTACAAGAAATGATTCTCTGTTGACAAGGAAATGAGCTGTATTACATAATGGGGTAGATTTTGCTTGCACTTAAGATTAACACTACTGTTGCTGAGATGAAAATACGGCCCCGAGGGCCATTTCTACCTCCTTTCTTCATGATCCATTTCCTTGCAACAGAGCTTTTAGGTTGTGAATACAGCGCTATCTGAAAGAAAAGCTGAGATAATGAAGAAGGTTCCTATTCAAACATAAGGGTCTTCACTGAAAAAAGACAAGGAGAAATTACTGTCAAGTTATTTGCTTTATAATGTGCTCCATTGTCTCTCAGAAATAAAGACTCCACTTTTCCACACTCTGGCATCTGCAATTTAGCCATTATTGTATTGTACTTGTGGGAATGGCAGTTTAAGTATCTAAATTTGTTTTGTTGTTGTTGCTTAATCAAGGGGAAACACATTTTCTGTCTCTTCATCAGTTTCTTATTCTTTTTATCCCAAATTATACAATTTCACTGTAACCTTACATTTTTTCACTCCCTGCAAATTACTTTACCCCCTTTCTACCTACACGAGCAGGGTGATCTTGTCCTGCCATCTAGTGAATCAAAGGCAGAACAACACGCTTCTTACCAAGCAGCTAGAGACATCTGAAAATGTCTGGTTCCTTTAAAAGCATTGGCTCTTATACGCCTGAACTTTCATAAAAACTATAAATAAAAGGTTCCACCACGTTGTAGATGAATGTGTTTTCTCCCTAAACAGCTAAACCTATTACTGTAATTTACTGTTTGATTAACAAGAAGTTTAACAGGTTTCATCATGTGACAAGTAGTAATTAAGTATTATCCACCAGTGTATTATAGCAAATTGTTTGATGCAGGCACAAATGCCTCCATTCAATAGGTACATTCCTGTGATGGGTATTTGTGGCTAAAGGTTCTGTTGTGCCAAGATAATTAAACTACTGATATAACATTTTGATATTTACCATCCTACATTGATGTTAATAAAAGCTTTTTCTGCTCACAAGAATATATCGGAAAAGCAGAAGTATCTCCTGCAACCAACCGAGCTTCCCTTTGATTAGTACTGCAGAATTTGGTCTCATAGAATAGCAGGCTTTTGTTGTTGTTACATTCTAAAGTGTAAGATGTCTGTACAATAAATACAATCTACTATTAAATATTTCTTCATACACTTACAGTCTGATCCAAAGCCCACTGCAGTCAGTCAATGAAAAGACTTGCAACAGATTTAAACTGGCTTTACTCCAGGGCTTTCTTCTCTAAAGAATAGTTAATTGAAAATTAAGACATAGCCAAAAAGGATTGCGTGGGAGAAAGCAGGCAGCAGATATTACCCAAAGAAGTGTTGCTCAGGCGTGTGTTTTTAGGATTAGATTAGAATTAAAGCCCTATGAATAAGACCATCACTCACAGACAGCATGGTCAACATGCAGCTTAAAGCAAATTCTAACACAGTGAAAAAGGTGAAGATTTTGTTAAAACTGCAGAAATCTTCTTTAAACAAACAAGCCTCAGAAACTAAGATCCAACAAACTACCACTAAAGAATAAGAGAAAACCATAGCAAAAAACTCTCTACCTGTATAACCGAATCTATTTGCACAGAAGATGCACAGACCTGGCCAATAGGAAGAATTTCCTTTTGCTGTTTTTGTGGGCATTGCAGAAACACACCACACAATGTCTGAATGCCACTTCAATCTTTCACTGCAATTGTTTCTTTGAATGATGAGGGAAATACACTGTATTTTAAACCAAAAGAGTCAGTTATATTAGATCTATATTGCTACTTTAGCAAAATGCCTTTGGTATCTGCAGTAAGTTTGTGTTCATTGATAAAATTAGTTCACTTAAAGATATTTTCTGCAATGAAAGATGTTTTAAAAGATGTTGTAAATGGCATAAATTGGTTTTTAGATACACATATTCATAAATATTTCCCCAAGTCTAATAGTTAAAATGAGCACAGATAAAGTATGAAACAATTTAAAATAGTGTTTCTAAGTTAGAAACAGGATATAGAAATATCCTTAAACTGAGTCTGCTTGCCACAGTTCAGTACCCAACCTAAACATAAAACAAACCCAGAAGCAATCATTCATCTACCATTCAGAAAAGAGCAATGCACTGACACCTCACTTGTAAGCAATTCAGAAAAACAAGTTTAATTTCAAATCACTTTCCACATAATTGTGCTGTATATAGTAATATAAAATACAAGCATAAGCAAAAATTACTGCCTCTGCAGAACTGATAGCAGTAGCCAGCAATGTATGGGTCTCTTTTCTTTTTCCATTCTCAGATTATATATATTTTTATATATACAGATACATTTTTTAACCTCTCTCTATATATATTTCTGTGCCTTCGCAGCCCAAAAAACCAACCATAACCTGGGCTGCATCAAAAGAATTGAGACCAGCAGGTCAGGGAAGTAAAATGCTGTCCCTCAGCTCTGTGCTGCTGAGAACTCACCTGAAATACTGAGTCCAGATGTGGAGTCCTCAATACAGGAGAGACGTGGACCTGTTGGAGTGCATCCAGAGGAGGGCCACAAAAATGATCCAAGGGATAGAGGACTTCTCCTGTGAGGACAGGCTGAGAGAGCTGGGGCTGTTCAGCCTGGAGAAGAAAAGGCTTTGGGGAGACCTGAGAATGGTCTTTCAATATCTAAAGGGGGGCTGTAAGAAGGAAGAGGACAGACTCTTTAGCAGGGTCTACCGTGACAGGACAAAGGGAAACAGTTTCAAACTAAAAGGGAGGGAAGGTTTAGACTGGATGTAAGGAAGCAGTTTTTTTAATGATAAGGGCGGTGAGGCACTGGCAGAGGTTGACCAGAAAGGTAGGGGATGGCTCATCCTTGGAGACCTTCAAGGTCAGGCTGGACCAGGTTCTGAAACACTTGGTCTAGCTGTAGATGTCACTGTTCATTGCAGGGATGGCCCTTATGGATCCCTTTCAACTCAAAAGACTCTATGATATTCACTGGACACATTCATTCATAATGAAATCCTAGTCAGATCACACTGCAAATTTTCCTTCTTCAACCAGTTCTGGTTCATTCAAAGCACAAATTATTCTTAGCCTAATTTCCTAAAGAAGCAAGGTTTCTAAGATCACATTCTAGACATGCTTGCCTACCTATCTCTCCAATGATAAGTGTTGAACTTACTGGCCAGTTTAACATTGCATAAAAAGGCAGGAATCCAAATAACATTAATTTCCTAAAACTACATTTAAAAAAAAATAAAAGCTGGAATGAGAAGAGAGAGGACTACTGTTCTTGGGAGAAAAAGCCTGCAAGAGTGCCATTAATTCCTTCAAGCTTATGAAACTCAAAGGAAACTTTGTTTTTACTGAATTTGCTAAGAAAAATCCCTTGCACTTCTACTGGACAGGAGAAACCACCAAATAAGTAAAGAAAGGCATATTGACATGAAAAATCTGTTGTCATGGTTTTGTGATTTTTTGATTTTTGAAATTCCACATCATAACATCATGTGGAGCACTGGAAGTTTAACTGTTAATGCTCAAGTTCTGGGTACCTGCCTGGAAGAGAAGAAGAACTACATTCCCCAGGGGACTTTGCAGTCACAGAGAGGAGACAGAACTCCTGGCAAGGTCACCTGATGCGCTCTTTTTTTTTGTCCGCTCTTTTTCATCAGCACTCCTCCTGTCTCCCTTCTGCTCAACTGCACTGCGCATCTCACCTCAGCGTTGCAGTGAGTCCTATTCACCTTTCGGATGTTTGCTCTCTCACTGTATTTGATTTATTAGCTTCAATTCTGGTTACACTGTATTATGATGTGTTATCTTGCATTCTGATACTATATTTAGTAAATTAGTTTGTTTCTCCTCAGATCATTGCCACTGTTTTTAATTATTTTGGGGTCCACTGTTTCCTTTTTCCAGAGGCACTGATTTTGCAAAATCCCTCCGCCCCGCTGATCACAGAACCAGGCCAAACCAGCCCGTAAACCATTGACGTCTGTAAATACCTTTCGTCAAACTGAAAAAAATTTGGGGTATATGCAAATTTCTGACCAAATTTTCTACACAGGGACTCAATAAATGTGGAAAGTCCATACTTTGCTTGAATTCCCTCGTTAGACTGAAAAAGGATGTATTCATTTTACTACTTCCTATTCACTTTCAGCAGATGTTGTCCATTTACTTTCAACAGACGTCCCTCCACAGTTTCAGTGGTGCCACCCCCAAAAAAATGTTCGCACTTCTTAGCTATACATAACTTCTGATTGTACTGTTCCAGAAATAGGAATTTATGCTTAAGTATTATGATTCATTCCTAAATTCTGGTCAGTATACAATCTACTAAATTCTCAGCCTGGAAATGGGAAAAAAAAAAAATGAAAGAGGGAGAGATGGAAACTGGAAAGATGGTGAGAGAGAAATATCATTTATCTTCTGTGTTCTCCAAAAATTATATAACGTAAGGTCAGCACCATGGCAAGTTAAAATTTACTATAGTTATGCAATACTTCTAAAAATCACAATAAATTTTCTCATTCAATATGCTAAACCAAAAGTCAAAAGGGCTCTGGTACACATTATGTATTATCTGTTGCATACATTATATTCTTATTGCCTTTCACTTCTTTATATTGAATTGTTCCAGGTAACTTGGAAAATATTGAGAAGTTTTATAACTAGGACCAGAATATCCAGATTACTGAGTTTTTTTCCTACCACCATAATCATTATGAGCAACAGGAAAACAACTCTCGAAAAATCACAGATTCATAGAAACACAGAATGGCTTAGATTGGAAGGGACATTAAAGATCATTAAGTTCCAACTCTCCTGTTGTGGGCAGGGTTGTCAATTGCTAGACCAGGCTGCCCAGGGCCCCCATTCAGCCTGGCCTTGAATGTCTCCAGAGATGGGGCACCCACAACATATCTGGGCAACGCAGTCGATGTTCCAGCAACTCATCACCTTCAGAGTAAAAAAAATTTCTTCCTAACATCTAATCTAAATCTACTCTTTTATCTTGAAGCCAATCCACCTTGTCCTGTCGCTATGTAAAAGTGAAAGTCCATGTAAAAAGACAGTTCTCCCTCTGCATGTAAGCTCCCTTCAAGTACTGGAAGGCAGCACTGAGGTCTCCTTGGAACCTTCTCTCCTCCAAGCTAAACAAGCCCAACTGCTTCAACCTTCCTCCATAGGAGAGATGCTCCAGTACTTTGGTCATCTTTGTAGCCCTCCTCTGGACTTGCTCCAATTGCTGCACATCCTACTATACTGGAGGTCCCACGCCTGGACTCAGTACTCCAGATGAAGCCTTACAAGGGCAGAGTAAAGGAGGACAATCCCTTCCTTCCCCCTGCTGGCCACCTCTCTTTTGATGCAGCCCAGCATACTGGTGGCCTTCTAGGCTGCAAGAGCACACCAACGGCTCATATCCAGTTTTTAATCCATCAGGACTGCCAATCTCTTCACCACAGGGCTGCTCTCAATGAGTTGTTCTCCCAGTCTGTGTTCATATCTGGGATTGCCTCGATCCCTTGCACTTAACCTTGTTAAACTTGATTAGGTTCTTGTGCTTGTAGACATCCACACTTCTTTCCTTATTCTGTTTTTCCCTTGGTCAAAAGAAAAGCTTAAGAAAATCCCTTTGGCTTTACAATAAAACTAAGGAAAGCACAGCAGAATGCAAACTGTGGGAAGCAGACTTTGGTGTACTCAGTGGTTGAACCACACAGCAGAGACTTCTACAATGCAATTCACACAGTGTCAGATGGCCCAGAAAGGAATTATACAGATGACTTGCTGAACCATGTACATATTCAAATGCATTTTGAAAAATATTAGAGCTTGCAACTGGTGCTTCAGAACAACTCCTGAAGAGATGGTCACAAGTTCAAAGAAACTCAAGTAGCAGTTCAATCAGCAATCTGCAACAACAATTAATAGAGAAAGCCCTGCACAGAGGCTTCTTCATGCATGGAAATTGAAGACTTCAGGCATTTAGGATAAACCAAACAGTGTAAAAGCTGGCAACTCTTCCACTAAATATTTTGGCTTTAGGGAAACAGTCAAAACCTGAGCCTCAAAAGAAAACAGAGTGGTGCAAGTTCTGCCATAGCGTATTATTTCAGAAGCATAAATAACTCCAGTGGTGCTTTTGAAGAAAGGAGTAGTTTTAAAGTTATAAAATGCACAACATTCCTTATGTTTGCTGTGCAGCAACATGTATCTGAAGGCTATGTTGTTTTCTAAACAGCTCTTTTTAAATAAAAAAAAAAGAGAGACAGACATTAGCTCCTTAATCTCATCAGTTGCAAGCCAGTATCCACACTGAACATTCTCCACTGATTGTATCTTCAGCTTTGTTTTGTTTAAAACCCTTACATTACCACATTAACCATAGCTTTGGACAGCTTCTTGGCCCAGGCTCTGAGACTTTTGCAGGGTCAGGACAAAACAGTAAAGTTCTTTATGATTTCATGACAGACCACAAAAAACACTGCATAGCTACCCGCTGGTTCTGTTTACACATTGTTTTAGAAATGCATAACAGCTGGAGACTGCTCTGCTGGCTGTGCTGCTAGAAGGTGTGGCTGGCATCCCCTTGCAGAGACAGCAAACCCAACGCAGTTCTCTGAAGAGCACCTTCTCATATTAGCAGATAGGATTGGCCAGACTGGAAAGCCAGCAGCACAATACAGGATTGCAAATGTACATGATTTAAGAATGCACATTCTAATATTATTTAATTTAAAAAAAAAAAATAGCCTAGATCCTCCGAGTGATCACTAATTTCAAGAAGACCAGGCTTTCATGGACAGCTTTACCTTCGTTCAACAACTCAAAAAGATACGCTATAGGAAACGAGTCAATACCACAGAAGAGTTAACAGCAGCAGATTTTACAAAATAAAGCATAACAATGCATCAGATGCCCTTCCTTCCCTGAAAACATGTCACTAGGTTTGCTTATAGGAGTGATTATGCTCTCCAGGTTAGGACAGGCAGCGCATAGCAAATGGCAGCAGAAACAGATCCTTTTTCTCTTAAAAAAAATGTTAATGGCTGCAATTTTTTTTTCTGCAGGGAGGAATTCAAGGAGACATCTTTGCTTTATATGAACTTCTGTGTCAGACATCATTTTGCCAGACTGCCCCTCAGGTGCCATCTGTCACACAGCAACAAAATGAAATGGACTACTGGTGGGAAGGTTCAACCTCTACTGCCATAACACCAACATTCACCTCTGATGCCATGATACAACATAATAAAATAGGAGACATTACTTATAGAGCAGCCCCTTGTAGTTCAAAAATCACTTTCTGAAGGCTTGCCTCCACCTGAACGGGCTCTGTACTCAGACAACCCAAAACACAGCACTGGATTGATAACTAGGAAACCACCAAGAAACAAACTATGCATGCTGTAATACTCAACAACCTTCCACTTACTATGAAAAGTGTATTTGACAATTCATAGATACACACGAAAATTCATTTATCACCACACAAGGTTCTATCTGTAGCACCATCACAATTAGAAAAAGCAAAGCTAACCAAAAGTCGAAAAATATAATCTCTTTGATAAATTTTGATGCTTTAAACATTACCAAAATTTAACTGTAACAGAATGCCATTGTGCAACACATCCATCAAACACACAGGATTGCTCATTTCCAAAAAAATAAATCTGCTTTCAAACAATCATTTTCTTTTTCACATGTTTCAGTCATTCAGTTACTACACATGCGTATACAAAGAAAATATGACAGTAATAACGAGCCTTGGAAGATCAAACAGTCATGTATTTCACAGTAACATCCAGCCCAGATAAGCTTTTGATGGAACAAACAGCCTAGGGCCCATAAAAAAGACACAAGCCAAGTCACAACTGTCCCCCTAATTGTAGCTTGACATTACGCTTATTAGCTGAAAGTCAGAACTTCAAAGTCTGTAAGAGAAGCACCTCACCATGACCCTCAGTCAGATTCACTGAAACTTTTGAAAATCTAACTCTGCTGTTTGGCTTCAAGTGAATTTCAAGATTCCTCTTTGACAGACAGTACAAATGAGTCAGGGTAAAACATCATCATCCACTAATGAAAAGTAGCTAGTTTGCAATCCTTTCAGTAGGATTAGGATCCTTGGCATTTTTCTCTTTTTTTTTTTTTTTTTTTTTTTTTTAAATAATACACACACAAAAAAAAAAAAAAAAATTGAATATTTCAGTCTTTATGTGAAAGGCATAAAAACTAGAGTGACAGGTTGACCAAAATCTTTCAGTAGCCCTTAAGAAAACCAGATCAGTAACAGTAAGGAATAGCTTGGATTACATTGAGGTATGGAGGGGAAACGCACACAACTTTCCACACGTTAGCAAATACTCTGTAAGAAATCATTCTTTCCTTCCTTCCGCAATTTTCCCAGCAGACAACCAAATCTATTTTAGAAATTACCCTGCTCTGGTGTATCAGCAGGCACACCTTTCAGATGGTTTCCATTCCTCCTCTTTTTAATGACTCATTAGCAAAATGCATTCCTAAACATCAGCTTGTCCCTATGGCCAATAAGCCAAAATGTAAATGTTAAGGTCGGTCATATTTACATGTCACCACTTATGCTAATTGCAATCCCAGCACAGTACTCTTAAAGAAAAGTTATCAATCATCTTAAATACGATTAAGCAATAAAATGAGAAAACGGCTCACAAGGTGATCTCCCCTACTTCTCAGTCAATTAATGTTGTATTGTACTCCATCTGTTTGGAGAAATGTTTCATATTGAGTACTCATATTGAGTATCTCTTCCCTCCCCCTAATGCACAAAGAAGTAAACATGAATTGCACCATTTTATCATTATTCTTGATAGCACAGACATGCACCTCCAGCAAGCTGCAGCTCCCCGAGTGTATGCTTTCCCAGATGTAGTCCAGATGCCTCCTAAATGCATATGGCAGGAAATTCTTTGCAATCTTTTCTGTTTCCCGTATATTATTGGTTTATAATTGCTGCTATCCATCATAATTTTTTCTTAGCTACTGACTACTGCCCTGCTTTGCAGGTGTGTAGATGAAACACAGGCCTAGCAAATGAGTTGGTTTTACATCTATCTTGGTGGGGAGAAGTACAGCTAGTCTTTAATGTCAGTTTAAAGGAAGCTTTATTGGCAAAATCAAATACAACAAAGATGACCATAGTATTGCAGAGTTCTGAAGAGAAATAAGAGAAATACATCCTAACAGAGAATTAAGCTGTTTTCATTATAATTAAATTTACATAACTGCTGTCTGGCTGGAACTGTGCTAACCCAAAGCTCAAGCACAGTGCTTGATGGAATTACAGCGCATCATAATCCTACCCCGCTTCAGGGATAAACTTGCTAGTTCTAAGAGTTCGAAGTATCTGCAGTGTAATGTAAAGATTTCATTTTTGCTCCCAACAGCAGTATCTCTCTGTCAACATGATGTTGTGTTCTGATTAATTATCCAACTTCTAGAGCTGACTTAAGGATTCACAGCAAATGCAGAATAATTGTATCCGCCCATAAGGCTGAGTTTTTACAGCTATGGAGGAGGAACAGAGTAAGGACAGAGGATACAGATCTGTAGTGTACAGGTACAAGACAGTACAGTCCTGAACATGAAATCTGGAAATGGTAGAGGTAATGATGAGCCTACCTCAGCCTCTGAAAACAGAGATGTCTACTGAGCTTGCTGCTCCCAGTTGTACATTACGTATTTCCATCTATAAGCAATGTCCTAATTTGCACTGAGTCCATTTCCTTTTCAGTGATTCTTCTGACTGAGGTTTCTAACATTTGTCTTGTTCTGTGACACAGTACGGACACAATGTGAAAGTTAAAACACAAGATCAGCCTTGAGTCACTGGCTTCTTTAGCTTATTTTCTGACCTATAAAGTTTCTCAGTTCTTCAGTTTTGCCCTGAAATAATAGCATCAGAGTATTTCTTGTGCTTAGGACATGAAAAGATTTTCTCAGATAGTTATACTGTGGTCTTTTCTGGAACATTTCACTAGGCACACCATCAGCCATTAAAACTTGCAACTGTGGATGGAATAGCAGCTTAACCAGTTTTAAGTGATCAGAATAGGAAGGTAATAGTTTCATCGGGACATTCAAAAGTTCTCAGTAACTAATACTGCTAAGCATAAAAGGCCAGCCCCAATAAAAGACTAAGAGGAAAATATATAGAAAAGAATTAATAAGAACAAAAAGATCCATCTCTAACATTTTATTTTATATTAAATCTTAACCTAGGTCTGACAAACAGCACTGGCTTCCTCTTTTCGAGGGAAAAAAAAAATGGATATGAAAGGTTTGGAGTGTTTGAGTTCATGCTGTTTTTTCCAATCACCCAAATCTAAAGTTCAGCAACATACTGACTTGCAGTTTTGCCCATGTACTCTTTAAGAATCATTCTCAGTCAACAGATCAGGTAAAAACTGTGAGAGGACACCAGACTCTTATTAACCTTGCCAGCATTTCAGTCTTTCATGACCACAGAGGTTAGCATGCATACTGAAGACGTACAGAAAATTAGTCAGAGAACTCCTGAAGTTCCCCCCTTCACTCCCCACCAGATGAGCAAGGACAACCTCTCAGTATAGATTATTCCTAATCTACTACAGTTATTTTCCAGGCATTTTTCAGAAGTCAGAGAAGGTCTCCCAATTTATTTATTTATTTATTTTTAAGTTGGAAAGAAGACAGTATATTGAAATAAAAAGACTATACATACTTCTTAGAAGTGAACCTAGTAATAAGATCTGTATCAAAAGAAATTTCCTTCACTAAAATATCTAATTTCTAAACCCTACTGTACTTCCATAATTCAAGTCATCTCTGGAGCACAATTTGTTCACCATTCTTAATCAGAACCAAGATCGTACATTTGTTGATCACCAGCTTCAGTTCCTAGATAAAATGATCAAAACCTACTTGACACCCAGACAGTGAGAAAACTGTAATTATAAAGTGTTTTTATGTGCCTTTTTTTTATTTTTTAATAGACAGAGACCCTTTTGAACACATTCAAAACAGGAAAATTAAAATAGACTGAAATATCATATCATCTCACAGAAAAACAAGCTCAGAAAGCTTCAGTGAGTCTTTTACAGAGACATTCAATAGCACAGCCTCTCTCCCATGTATGTGTCTATGTAGATGCGAGTACTATATGTTTGGTGCACAAAGAGGAAGTAGACCTGTTCCAGAAAGCCCTTACAAGAAAATGCAGATAAAAAGGATAAAGAGAATTTTTAGGAATGTATTTCAGAAACCATCCTTTCAGAAGAGAATTCTCATAGTAGAGCTTGGGTTTATTGCTTCTTTTATATTCATCCCTAAAGTCTGCTTTAGAAATATAACAACCTTTCCAGGTCTACTACCTACTGGGAAAATACATGCAGGAAATAGGCCTTTATGAACAATCACTACCATATGTTTATTTTCTTAATGATATTGATTAGATTCAACAATCAGGTAGTATGGCTACAGATCTAGAAAAAGATCATTTACTCTGGTGTGCAATCAATAGGTGTACAGTCGATAGGTACACAGAGGTTAGGTTTAGTAAGCCTATCACGACGGAAAGATAATCAAAATAAATGGAAATGCCCACCAGTGTCGTAAGCTCACAGTAAACTCCACAAGGAGCAATCTCCAGAAAGAGATCCTTCCTCAGTGGCAGTCAGTCCTTAAATGGGATCTAGGAGAGGTGCAGCCAGGCTCCACCCCTTCCAGTATTACAGGTGAATTGCCTTCACCTGTGCTGCTGTGACTGACCCACTGCTTGCCTCGGGTGGTCAATCAGAGGTTCAGGCCGTGATCAACAGTTCCCATACACTCTGGCAAAATACAACTTTCATCAATTATAAAGAGAAATAAGCATATATTGATTGCAAATCGTAATGTATTGTGGATGTACTATGTTATAATTAATTTCTCCCGTCCTGTTCAAATGATGATCATCTGAAGATGAATGAGTAACATTCTTCTTTTTGGGGATCAAATAGAAAAATGGGTTATATCTTGTACCAATCACACAGATAATGAAACCAGAAAGCAGCCACTCATCAGCATACAGCCCCTGTCCTCGCTGGTCTTTATTGTCACACAGGAGAGGCTGCATGATGGCAGTTTAAGACTAAGATCCTAGCCCTCATCTCTGCTCCAGTGGTGGACTTTATTACTACAACATCAGTAAGAAATGGTTACAGATTCACATGTACTTACTTTAAGGCAGCACTACCTTCACAAAAAGTAGTCCTACTTGACAGCTGCTTCTTCCTGTCCTTCACCACCCCATTTCTCATCCAAACAAAAGCAACAAGGAAAAATGAACTGTGTAAAAATTTTAACTTAGATTAGTTACTGTTAATAAATTCCAGCTAAGATGGAATGGCAGCCATAGTGTTCTCCTAGTCAAAATAACAAAATGACTTAGGTTGGAATGGCTCTACTTCCAAGCCCCCTGTTGTAGGCAAGGTTGCCAATTGCTAGATCAGGTTGCCCGGAGTCCCATCCAATCTGGCCTTGAATGCCTACAGAGACTGGGCATCCACAACCTCTCCAGGCAACCTGTTCCACTGCCCCATTACCTTCTGAGCAAAAAATTTCTCTTGTTTTCGTCTACCCCTTCTGGCAACCTCTCATTTGACACAGCCCAAGATATCAGGATAATTCCCTGCCAAACTAGCTCAGATATACTCAAAACATACAAAAGAAGATAAAAAGACAAAAACAGTTATTTAAAAGCATTTCTCGTGAGCTAAGACTTTCTAGAGAGAAGGATTTAGGTAACTAGCAGGGGAAAAAAAGAAGTCCTGGTCTGATTCTCACTGTTCTTTACAGTAGTCCAAGTGCCCGGTATGGAATCCAAGTTGTAAGGTTGTACAGAAGAGAATTACCTCCAGCTCCTGCTCTGAGGATGCTGCATGTCATGATCTGAGGAGCTTATATTGTTTAACCTAAGGTAACTAGTTCTAGTGTCAAAATTTAGAGTTTAAAACCCTATTTAAAGCTGTTGATTAAACCTCAAAATGCATTTCAGATGACATTAATGCATAAGCACCCCAAAGAGGTCTGGAGATTTACCATTTATATAGAACAGGTATAACTCAGGCCCCAGAGTAAGAGTTCTAAGGTATATGCACACACATTTGCATACATTAACATGCACAAGACAGAAAACATATGGCCTGAAAAGCCATCCTGGTCAGTTCTAGAAGAAAAAACAGTTTCTCTAGAGGATGAGTCAAAGCTCTAGTAGGAAATTGGCCTGTTCTGTCACATTGGTTTCAATTAGAAGTTCCCTTCAAGCCTTTTATATAAACTGTTCCTGTCTTTTTTCCTTTCTTTAGTTGTTCCATAACTTTCTCCTGGAAAGGGTTATCTCACTGTAACATTTACTGGCCTAGTTGTGAATATCTTTGCCTTTTGATTGCTTTTATCTCCCTTCTCTCTCTTTCTATTGGAACTATTTACAAGTATCCTAAAGTAAATTGGTCCTGGTTCTTGCTTTCCCAATCTTTCAGCTATCCATTTACACACTCAATTCAGCTCTCATCATTCATTAAGGTCATCTCCACATTCTTCTATCTGTTCTCATATTCTCTCTTTTCACTTGCTGTTTGGTCACCCGTCTTATTTTTTGCAGAACCCTGCTGCTTGTCTCAATCTGTGGGCTCTGCAACTCTGGTTCTCCCAAATAATCAAACACTGTGTCACTGGATACCATCATGCACTCAGAATTACCACAAAACATTTCACAGCTAATCATACCTGCAAACCCAAGTATGTTTTACACATTCAGTGCTCCTAATTCTGATTTCATTTTATCACAGTAAATTAAAGCAATGCCAAGCAATATACAAACGAAAAATTAGTGCAAGTAAGATGAAAAAGAACTCCCTATTTTCTAATAACAACAATAGTATTAAAGGGCTAAAAAGGAAACTGGATAAGCCAAAATCCAGAATAAAAGGTCCTGGAAAATTGGAGGATCATTGTTTTGTCTTAGCAGAAGTGTCATAAAGAAACACTCCCTCAACTCATGTTATTTAATTCCAGAGCCTGCAATAGAATGGGAAATGTCTGAGTAGAAAAGGCATGAGAAAACACATTAAAACTTTGTACAAAATTGAGTATAAATACAATCCACTCCACAGGGACCCCTCTCCAGGTTCACACACAAGCACCTTGGCTAATGGAACTAACAGACAGAAATTGCACTTGGAACAAACAAACGTGAGAATCCATAATAATAATGGGGGGAAAAAAATGAATGTGGACAGCTTCAGTTAAATGCAGAGGCCCTTCAACTGCTAGCAATCAAGCAAGGCATGAAAAGGTGAAGCAGATTTTTCATACATATAAAGTTCAGAGAAGAGCACTTGAAACTGATTTGATAGACAAGGCATCCAAAAGATCTAAAAGAGCAGATGAAGCTTTAATTTGGACCAAAGGAATAAATGAATGAAATGGGTCAATCTAGCAGTCAGAATAGTCACTGAAATACAGTTAAACCAATACAATTAACCAGGAAGAAAATTATCACTGAAGACATGCAAAGAAAAGACAGGTTTCTGTGTGTCATCCTCACAGGCAGTTGGAAGGACAGCAGGAGATGTAGGAGGAGTGCAAGAAAAAAACAGTCAGACAAAGTAGCATGAATGGGACTGAGGACAAATGAAAATCCAAGGAAAAGGAGAACGCATTGCCTACCCCCATAGGGTAATTACACTCAGAAGATATGAAAAGGACAACACATGTCAGTCTAAGAAGAATGACCAAAGGACAATGTGTGACTGAGAACTCATTTCGTTCCAATTTCTTATGTTAATAAAGAAGAAATTCCTTCAGATTTTTAATTACTTACAGATTTAGAATTACTAGATTTCTCTTCTAAAAAAAAAAAAAAAAAAGGAAGCACCACAGAAAATATCATGTGGTCATGGGAAAAAAAGAGAGATCTAGGGGGAATATTTCTTCATAGAACGAATAGGAAAAAAATAAAAATAATAATAAAAAAAAGCCTCAGTAAAAGGAAAAACAAGCAAGCAAAATCAAAACCGCAGACAAACTCGAAGACCTGACAGGATTTGCTCAAGGAGCCAGTCATTATAAGAAATAAAGAAATAGCATGATTTTGCTTCCACAAATTGCTACCACATCTTGGAGAGCTTGAAATGCATTGAAGTGGAACCCAATGGAGGCCAATGAGAGAGGAAGAGAGGGCAACAGAGGTTATTTGAACCTAGGAATAGGAGGCTTAACTGAGAAACAGACATGTTAAGAAAAAGCTCTGGAGGTAATGGAATACAGATTTAAAGATCATGGCAGCAGTAAAGGGGCAAAGGAGTTCAAAGAGACCTCACTGACTCTGCCATTCATTCTTGACCTCTGAAGTACCAGCAATTTATGATAAAAGTGGTGACACTACCCTTGCCATAGCCTTGTTAATTAACTAATTATCTAAGGCCATAATCATAATGAGAGCTACACAAACAGTATTCAGAACATATTGTCATTTACTTGATCAAGTTACAGGCAAGGAAAACTATTTTTTGTGGTTTATTTTCTCCTTTTCAGATTATTGTAGAATTATTGTAGAGTTATGATGATGGGTTAAAAATACCTTTGGCAAGTTGGTACAAGGCTCAGCTTTCAATGATAACCAGCAGTCTGAATGAGCCCATAATGATGCTTTACATTCAGTTCTGGGTGGCTGACTGCCTTCACCCTCTCCAGACCATTCGTATGGTTCTGATCATGTTGCTTTCTTCAGAGGAGAACTACCAATATAGTTCCTGAGGAGAGGTAAGAGAGGGATTAAGGGTATCGTTTACATTTCTGGGGAGTAGTTTTCTGGACTGAATGTTTTGGAAGCATGTGCTTGCCTAATGCAGTTCAACATCTGAACAAATGAAATGTCTGAGTTTTAAGTTAACTGTAACCATTCAGGAAGGAAAACAAAACAAAAACAAACAACCTAATTACCAATGGATAGATCAGTTCAGTGTGTGTGGGTATTTGAAGAAGCAAACCTGAGGCTGGCTAATGAATGTATAGAAATACTAAAAATACTACAGATTGCACCAGTCGCCATTATTTTTTTCCTGCGAAATACTAAATTATGTTTTGACTGCCCTATGCAATGATCAGAAATAGAAATTTTGCAAATACAGAGATGGACATAACTAGAGACACAAATTGGCTTCTAATGATCAAAGGTGGAGTTACCTGCACCCATTTCTCCAGCTGAGCCATTCCCTACTGCGATGCCAGGACTCACTGCTCCATGAGCACCCTACCATCTCCACTTCATCACACAGCACAATACACCACTCAGCCAATGTTAACCTTGGAGATTACTGAATGAAAGAGTTACAGCATCCAGACAGGAAACTTAAAAGCAAATAGGGTGCAAACACCTGCATGCTGAAAGAAATGTGAGGGGGGAAAAAAACACCACTCCATTCTGAGGGATCAAGGGGAACTGCTAGAGAGTTTTTTGCACTTCACAAAACCACTGAAATGTGTTGAACTGAGCACAGAAGCAAGGATTTAAATGCACCACCACATGGTGGGGGAGTTGTTTAGAAAAAAAAAGAAACTATTTACATTCTGGCTGTCTTAGACAGAATGGATTTTGTTTATTTAATATGTTAAGTATCCTAGCTTATGTTGTAATACATCTCTCTTGCTTGTTGTTAAGCCTAAAGCCTTTGTTTTTCTTTGGGAAGAGAAGCTTGTGAGAGAAGGTCCTGTCATGTTCCTGCAAACCTGGGATCCTCTCAATTCCCTTTACGACAGTAACAGATGCCTTCAAGCCCACACCACAGAGTCTGTGGCATTTCATTTTTTGTAAATATTCTGTAGTTTATGTCTCATAAGTGCTCTTTTGTGCTGTAATTCATGGCAGAGGCTAAAGGGAGGGGACAGTTTTCCAGAATTACATTTGAAAACCAGTCTCAGATTTCCACTGCTTCATATGACAGATGAAATAATGGGGACGAGAGAATGCTTTGGAAATTTTTACTAATGAGGACATGAAATGCAGTTAGCTTTTGGAAATACCTTAAAGCACCAATTCTACATATTAACTTGTGTTCTCTCCTAGCTGTACTTAGAAGTTTTTATATAGGATTTACCAGTGCAGTACCTGAGCACTTCAACTCTCTTTTTCTAATGTATATCTCACTTTATCTATATATGCACTTGGACAAGGAAATGTTCTAGGTACAGAGTTTGGCCTGTGCTTCTGAAGAGAAGCAAAACATTGTTCTGTCATTTCCTCTGGAGTTCCATCACAGTACTGCAGAGCATTGGTTACATCTCTTTCCAAGAAACCTGCGTGCTTTCTGGGACATGCAGCAAGTACAAAACAATGCTAGAAGTAAAACTTCAACAAGTCTAATGGGAAGCTGGTGTTTTAAGCCTCTGCTTCCTAACATCTTCCCTGACCAATGGCTGAAATCAAGCAGTGACTAAAAAAGCTTTAAAGTATTTCCAGGAAACAATTCATAAGCTAGCATGCTGTTGTCACACTGCATATTTAAGCAGGCACACAGGCATACAGCAACACAAATCTGTCGATATCTGAGGCTCTTTGTATCTAACAACTTGTTTGAGGTAATTCATATCACCTTGGAAAGAAGGTATACTAAAAAAAAAACATATTTTCTGAGAAATATATTTTCTCTGGATAATCATAATAATTCAGTCTCCTACAATTCTCAATAGAGCTTTTTAAAACATACATGTTATTTAACTCACATTAGGCTAAAAATGCTGGATTATGATCTAAATTTGAACATGAAGTGGTACATGTACAGTTCACTGCACCTGACAACTCTAATTTTCAGCAGTAGCTAACAAACTTATTTTTTACTCTTTGGGGGATGGTTGCTACCCTCTGAAAGTCAGAGCTCTCTCAAAGATGACAAAACATCTTGGCCAGACAAAATCCTCAGTTTTCTATACTCTTCATCCAAGAACATTAAAATTCACATCTCTCCTCATACTGCTTACATGGCTATCAGCATGGCAAATCAAAGAAGGAGTAATTTAACAGAGTATGCTTCTGAAAAGAAGCAAAACTTTTATCAGTGTTTGCTGACACCACTGGTAGAGACTTTTAATGGAGCAGGAAGAACATCTTTCCGAGATGGGAATTCCTTCAGGAGAATCAGCAAAAAAATTGTCTGTTTGAGAAGAACAGTTTCTCACTTTGCGTCTTCACTCTCTAATTGATTCCCAGAATCATTCTGTTAAGCTGCTAAAAGGGTGCAAGTTACACACGTCTTGCATTTCTGAAGGACAGCACTATTTGTCTACACCTTACAGCCATGAATAGAAACAAGCCTTCACAACTGGCTGCCTCTGTTTTAACATCACATCCTGGCCACACCAACTGAAAATATAAGCTAAATTATTTTTTAAAAAGCACAAAATATAGAATTTTTTTTTGTCATTTGTTCTGTTGTGGAATTTTTATTTTTGTGACTCAACTTCCCTTTCAGACCTGGGGACTGCAGGTCAGGCGTGCTGAATTTCCATCTGCCACAGTTCAAACCAACATTGTTGCATGTCAGAGTTCAGAATTAAACATGCAGAATGTAGTCAACAGTTACAATACATCTCTTACGATGAGAATGAAAACATAAATAAGACAATTAAAAAGCCCACGTCTAAACTAAAAATAGCAGTCACCACCACAGAGACTGTATGAGGCAAAATGAGAACTACATTTCAGCAAAACTGCACACACTCCGTAGCTTGACAAGAAAAACCTTCTTCGCTCAGTGGGATATTAAATTTTATTGATTTACCTCTTATTTTTAGATAGATCTTTCAAAGCATAGCTTCTGGCTTCCTTAATTTCTTTTGTATGTAATATGTTTTGATTTTTTTTCCAATAAGGAGATGAACAGCCATAAATCAGTCCAAGATGTGGAGGTCTTAAAAAACGTAACAGTTAAAACTGTAACATTCATAAATATTTTTATTATCCTTTCTAGACTTGTGGAATGGCTTGACATTCATGTTTCAGTTTGGCAAAATAACCAGCATAAATTTGGAAGCAAGAAAGCACACTTAAGCCATCTCATTTCAGGCTGTTTAAGCAAGTGGAAGAGCCTATGTATACTCCTTATGTGCAGCGAGGGCTGTTAGTGCTATAAAGTGTGGGTGACATAAAGCAGCAAAAGAATCTCTTATTCAACAGACCAATAGCAAAAGACTGATTCATGCTGCTGACAGACACTTACTACACACCTACAGGGAATCTGCTTGCTGCTTCCAAAGAGTACAGCCATAGCTGGGGAGCCTTGATGAGTAGGTAGGCACTAATGAACCCCTGGAAGAGACAGCATTACGATTCTCATTACAAGTCAGCTGATGATCCTTCAGTTCCACCAATCAAAAAAATTAAAATGAGTCCAAGTACAGAAGCTGTGATCCACATCCAACGAGTCAAGCAAGGCAGAGGGAATGTACAATTTTCTTAAGATGTAGCATTATAATTAATGGACCTGTTTTTAGCTGTGAACGAAAATCTGAATCACTGTAATAACGCATAGCATTTCAAAGTTAAAGTTGTTCTCAGCAAACTAGTACTAAACCTCATTAGGAAACTTCAGTGAGCATAAGCCAAACATTTGTTTCCTTGATGTCATCTTTTCCATCGGGCACGCACAACCGTACGGATGGGTTCAATACCACACTGAAGCAAACCACTTGGCCAGGCATTATAGTATGTAGTAAACTCCAAACGTAATGACTCCATTTATTTCCATGGATACTACGACAGATACAAATAGCACCACAACACTGTATGGTAGATCAAATTCTCAGCTACAAAACACTATTTTGCAAAACAGACACCATCATTAGCTATGAATTTTTGCCAGCAATGAAGAGCCTGCATGTTACACTTGTAACAATCTGCACCAGCAGAGATGTCACCACTGCTAAGATGCACCACCCACTGCCTTACTGTGCTCACATCTGCTGGTTGGTCTCCAGAAACATTCAGAATGTCAATGGTGACATTTTTTCCACATGGAGGAATTCAGTGACACACCTTTCCTTCATACACACTTCTGTGTCAGATGACATTTTGTCAGACTGCCCGTCTGCTGCCATCTGTCACAGCAAAATGTAACAATGTTGGTGGGAAGGTCCAACCTCTGCTGCCATCCCACCAGCATCAGCCTCTGCTGCTAAGAAAAAGTCCGTGAAGGGCTACATTCAAGCTCACATATGACTTCAGGTGTTTTGGCTATTCCAGGAGAAAGAGAGAGCAAAGATCAGCTCTGCAAATGGAACTAGAATTAGCTGGAGAAAACTCAAATACTTTCTACAACACTTGGAGATACAACTGAAACAATTGCCAAGTACACTAATGTAGAAATAGTTCATGATACATATACGGTGCTATCAGCTACCCCTTCAAAAGGTTTGGGTCTGGATTTGATTGCAGCTACAATTCATGACCAAGTCAAGTCTAGAGCTTTGATTCACATCTAATAATACCAACTTCAGTTACTTCCACGACATCCCAGCACAAAAGAACAGAATTATTGAGATTATCTGTTCTTTTAAAGTGACTCAATCCAGCACAGAACACTTCTTTGATTTTGAACTAGTGTGGATTCCTCTAAAATTAACACTTACTACCACAAAAAATAATTTTAAATTCATTTCTGAGATAAATTGATTACACTAAGGCTTCTATGACTCAAACGGCGTTTGTTCTATATATATATAAATAGATAGATAGATAGATGGATGAAAAAAATCAGAAGAAATTAGATTACGGTTTCTACTCTTTGCTGCATTTGCAATTCATGCCAAATATGTTCACTGTCAAACTGTCATTTTATATTAGAATTTAATTTCCGTGCTATTGATTCTCTCTCTGGCTTTTCTTCTTCTCGATCTTCAGCTGTTAGGATTAGGAATAGCAATAACGACAAACTACAACGAAGAAACTGAGAACCCAAGTGAATTTTGCACATATTTGTTCAACAGTCATCAGCTAGACTGACTTCTATAACCTCATGCAAATTGTCATTAAAGCTGCCATGCATTTCAAAAAAATGAATCACTGTTTAAAAAGTAGATAAAATTAAATAAAGGTACTTTACGACACATGCCTATGCAGCATATTATTTGCCATGAAGATCATACTTCACTTACAAAAGTAAAAATAAAGGACAGAAATACAGCTCACAAATCAGATGTTTTATTTGAGAAATGAATTAATTAAATGTATCAGATGGGATTGTTTGTTACATAAGTGCAGTGCATTAAAGCTAGATCCTGTTTTCATTAACAGGCCTTGTAAGCATAGATAGTCTCAAAAGGTGAGGGAAGGAGTTATACTTGTCCTTGCATTTCTCAAAGCTGTTTTCTGCTTAGTGGTAGCATTAGGAAAAGCAGCCTGGAGTATGAGCTAGTCCTCAGTGCATGAGATCTTTCTGGCTAGCAGTGATGGGACACCCTCTCCTGGAGAAACAGGCACACTTTCCCTGCTCCTTCAGTTTGAGAACAGGAAATCACTGGTATTCCTGGGATCTGGAGCCAGACAGCTGCAACAAATCTTGTTACAATGAAAATAACAAATAACCCGGCATTTTCCCCCTTGCTACACACTATTCTTCCCACCATCCAGCAAAGACAAAGTTAGAAACAGTGGTCTTCAGAAATAATGTTCAAGTGCATTAAAAACAAACAAACAAAAAATTAAAAAATCAGGCTCTATTTGAAACACAGTATAAAAGAATAATATCTAAGATGAGATCAATCAAAAAATGAATTGACTCAAATACAGATCTTTCACAAGAGGGATCTCACAGGTTGATCAAGTCCCTGCATTTTACACTACATCACTTTGAACCTTACGGCATTGCTCTTCATCTGGTTAGCTCCTAAAGCTGTAATAATCAAATAGTTATCAAAGCAATCATAATACAAATAGCTCAGACTGAAAGACAGAGTCACTTTCTTTAGCTAGAACTCTTCTCATTTAAGATTACACAGGCACACATCTTTATGATTTATGCTAATTCTTATTTATACATTTATATTTCCTTGGAATGTTACATGCAAAATTTCTGAAAGTTAAAGTTGCAAAATTTCTCAAGGGAATGGCTTGAAAATAATAATCAACATGCTACTGCCATGTGGGTGAACCACCTTTTAAGAGAAGGCACGGAGAGCAGAGATTTCTAGTGGCAGTAAGCAGGACTGCGTGCCAGAATGTAAGAGCCTCACTGATTGTAGCATTCAAAAATGTAATAAATCAACAGAACTGGGAAGAAGAAAGAAAAGTCACAGCTCAGTGTGGCCATTGATGTGAATTTATTTTGAAACTGGCAGTACAGCCCCCTCATTTGGACAGCTTCTAACCAGTCTTTCTGTGCTATGGCATGTTTTTAACAAATACAAATGATTTAACTCCAAATACTTCTATTTGCAGCTCATTTTAGAAACAGCAGAGGCACAGAGCTGTAGCACACTGCTCAGACTACTTCTGATCAAAGAGAGATGATTGCTCTTGGCTTAAGCAGTGTTCAGTCACTGTTTACCTGAAGGCAGGAATGAATAGCAAGAGCATGGTACTGCAGCTCCCAGAAAGTTCTTGAAGCCTGTACTAAGTCTGTAGAGAAAACTTCTAGCTTGCATTAAGTGCAAAGGTTTCCACTGTCCAAGGCAAACCAGAAAATATTCCCTTCCTCATGTTACTTGAATAGAAATTAGCCACATGTGGGCTGAACCGGTCATTCTGCACCGCACAGCATCTTGCAGCATTAATAACTCTGCTTAAACCATTTTCAACTAAACACTCAACCACCACTGCACACACAGAGGGTTCTTACCCCACTTCTTACAGAGGGTTAATAGGAAGGAGAGAGAGTTATGTGAATATATAGCATGCATTAAATGTCTGATTAAATTCAGCAGTTGCTTTCCAATCACTTAAAACAGTTCTATATTCTGTTATAGTTTGGTGTTAATAAAAAAAAATTCTCAGCGTGTCCTTGTATGAGTTTGCTCCCCAGTACAAAAAAGACAGGGATCTCTTGGAAAGAGTCCAGCGGAGGGCCACGAAGATGGTGAGGGGCCTCGAGCATCTCTGCTATGAAGAAAGGCTGAGTGAACTGGGTCTGTTCAGCCTTGAGACTGAGGGGGGACCTGATCCAGGTCTATAAATATCTAAGGTGTGGGGGGCAGAATGGTGAGGCCGGACTCTTTTCAGTGGTGAGTGGAGACAGGACAAGGGGAAACGGCTGGAAACTGCAGCATAGGAAGTTCTGCACAAATGTGCGCAAGAACTTCTTTACAGTGAGGTGACGGAGCACTGGAACAGGCTGCCCAGGGAGGTGGTGGAGTCTCCTTCTCTGGAGATGTTCAAGACCTGCCTGGATGCCGACCTGTGCGACCTGCTGTAGGGAACCTGCTTTGGCAGGGGGTTGGACTCGATGATCTCTGGAAGTCCCTTCCAACCCCTACAATTCTGTGATTCTGTGAATGCTAAGCTAAGAATATGGTTTGGCATATAAACAGTAAGAATGGAGTTTAACAGTCAGATACTGCTGATGCAGAGGCAAAAAGCAAGCTAAATACAACCACCTCAAAGACAATCCTGCACTGTAGAGCCGACAGCCTCAGATGGGTGCTAGGGCAGTAAGACTTATTTTTCCTGTGACTGACCACTTAAAGCATTTTGGCTGCCTAGTTTTGGTGACAGGCTCATTCTCACAGAGCACACGCACTGACATCTTGTCTATAGAATTAAGCTCACTTGGCAGCCTCATGACCAAAACCACATCTTTGTCATCACAAAGATGACAATGCGTAGAGTACCCAAATTATCATTCAGATTGTCATGTGAGCTAAATTAATAGAGAAGAATCAACAGAAGAAACTGCTATCATTCTAGAACAATGGCAAAATTTTTAAGTTAGACACAGAAGTTAATATGATGTTAACCATTCAGTATAAAGCCCAAAACCAGGCTAGAGATACCAGAAACCCTGTGTGCGGCTGTAGTGTTAAATTTATAAACCACAAGAATTTATCCTCCTTCAAAAATCAATCAGGCTGATAAAAAGTCACCTTTCAAATAGGATCTCATTTCTGTTGATTATTTCTCCTGATTATTTTATGCTGAACAATCCTGAAAAGGCTTTGAAAAATGTAACAAGCCACTGTGTTAAACTGGATACATCATTTAATCATTTAACTCAGATGAACTCCAGCAACTGTTTGAAGCTGAGCAGCAAAACCATGTTGGCAGCATACAGCCCAAAGCAGCACAGCTTTTATATTGAAACTTCAAGTGGACCTAAGAGCCAATGTAATTACAGAGGCTGGAATTTCAGCAGAACACAAGGGTTAAAATTCCTTTTGCTACTTCTTGTAAACATCTGTAGAACGTGAATTAATAAAGAACTTTCCCTTTAGTCACTCTTACCTTGAGTTGACATTTCTTCACTCATCTGGCAATGTCTTTGATCAGCAAGATCACAGAGAAATTCCATTCCCAGTTTGAGCTCCACAGCAGACACTGCACCTTGGAATGTGTTCAGGGTTTGAACAGAGGTGCAGGTGAGCCTTTTCAGAGCTTGGATCACAGCAGTGAAGGGGCCATGCTCCTTCAACTACATTGTTAGCTTCCACCATGCAGACAGCACCTTGCACTTTTTAATGCAAATACTGTGCCAATGCTTCTATGAATCTTTCTGGAAGCTGCTTCTTCACTTGACGCCAACAAAGGACAGTCTCGTGTCAAAAAGTCACTTGGAATTTACCCACCTGCTCTTCTTACAGCCACCCTTCAGAGAAGGTCAGCCAGCTGACACAATTGTCAAGAGCTCAGCTGCACTACCCTTAGAGGAAAATATCTATTGATGGAGATCAAGAAACAAGTAGCTGCAGGATTTGAGAAGCCTGGTATCTGTGCATTTTTATCCCATCTCTGACCAATTGCAGTGCCTCCAGAGCACACTCTAACATTCCCTGCAGAGGAGGCGATTGGAGGTTCTTCTTACACCTTGGTCACATATTTTCAGAAAATTTCTAGAAACTTAGAGACTTTATCTTCCTGTCAACCATTGCTGAAATCAGTCCAGGTTCCAAAGCTACCAAAGGCAGACCTCTCCCCAAACTGCTGCAGAGTGTGATTCCCAAAAACCTCACTTAACATGTTAAAATATTACCAACAGACCAGACTCAGCCAAGAACCAGAGCAAAGTGTAAAAAAAAAAAAAAAAAAAAAAAAAAAAAAAAAGTTTTTTTCCTGCACACAGCCAGTAAAGAAGCAGCGTGTGGAGGTGTGGAGCTGGCCTGCCAGGGTGAGAGTGGCACATCAGCAATGCATCAGACTGAGGAAAACTCTCCCAGTAGCAAAGAGAGCTGTTAAAATGTTTGATAAAAGGCACCACATTCAACTTTGCAAAAGTCATTCTGTTCCCAGCATCTCAAGAAAGCAAAGAACATTCTGTCCGTCTAGCTTTGTGCACATAACAAGCTTTCCAGTGATTTTGATAGCAACTGAACTAATGAATGCTGGAACAGTTTGAAATTTTAGATCAACGTTTAACCGGGCAGATTCATCTCTGGTAGGCAAGAGCTTTCATTACAAAACTGCTTTTCGTAAGGCTACACCAGAAATCTTTGGAATTCACACTCAGGAGGGCTTGAGCAAAGAGAACAATACCATTCAAACATGAATCTACTTTAACAGATTTGAGAACCAGACGTACTGTTATACTCCACTATGTAAGAAACCCTTGCAATAAGTTGTATTTATATGCAGAAACATAGAAGTGTGCACAAGCTCACAGGTAGCTTGAATTCTGGAAAAGCCTCATTTGCCAGCAACTTAAATAAGAAATTTAAAACATAAACATCAATGTCTGAAAATGGTAGAGCAGATATGCAGCAAGCCCCACTAAATTCTGTGTTTGTAAAAGAAGGCCCCATACAGTACACGGGCAAGCATATTGATGCTGCCTGAGCTGTTACTGATTTAACAGAAAAAAATATTTCAATTTCTTTAGAAAGAGAGAAATAAGGGGGAAACAAAACAAAACAAAAAAAAAAAAAAAAAAAGGAAGTAAGGAAAGGTAGCAGATTGAGACAGTACAGATTTTTTCCCCCAAGGAGGCTTTCAGCAGAAACCCAGGAAAGAAATCTATATTTGCACACTGCTGTGGGAACAGAGCAAACCCCAGCCCTGCCAAATCCTGTGGCTTCTTTTTGATGGATGAGAAGTCATCGTATGGCCAGCTGTACATGACTTGAAAACGCTGAAGGAGCACACAACTTCCGAATTCAAGCAGTTTGTCAGGAAAATATCACTAAGATATTCCAGCAGTATTTTATGTAATGCATGTTAGGAACATATTTTCATAGAATCAAGGAAAAATAAAAGGATGGAGTAAAAAGGATGAAAGTGATTCAAATCACCTATTTATTTCCTACTTGTCAAACAAGATCAACTGACACTGCCAGACAGATGTTTCCATACCTGTTCCTAAAGACACAGAAGGCTGTGGTTCCACAGACCCTGCACCACCAGCCCATTCCACCATGTTACTTCCTCCTGCCTTTATCTGGGCTTAGCCATAAACAAGAGATTCGTGAGATTCGTGTCCCTCTTCACGGAAGCTTTTTTTTTTTTCGCATTAACTAAATCCTACACCGCTACCAGTTTTCTGTTCTGGAGTCTATTTTGCTCCAGGTTGCTCAATCACATTTCTGAGCATTCCCATTGCTCCTGAGGCTGCATGCCCAATGGAACGTGCAACTTGAGGCAATAACTCAGCAATGCTGGGAAAAGTGAAAGGATTGCTCCACGCATTTTATAGGCCATAATAACTCTTCAGCGTGCCACCTTTGGCTCCCTCTGGCTCTCTCCTGCAGCCCACAGACAGTAACATCATTTGGCTGCAGTTCTATTTCCCTTTGTTTTTTCTCCCTCCTTTGCTCTTTCCCACCTCTCCCAGGAATCACCCAATCATCCTAACCCAACAATTTGGAAAGCCAGCATTAGAAGCCACCCTGTGCTATCACACCCTAAAAAGAAATGCTCTTCAGCCAGAAAATCTCAAGAGGAGAGACAGAAGAGAGTTTCTAGAGTTCCCCATATTTACTGAATTCACCAAAAGACCAATGATGTACGTCGTTTATTTAAAACAGTACCTTGGGGTCACTTTCTGTTTCACCTACTTTATTTCATCAGACAGTCTGAAAACATTTCCCTTGGCATACAAAGTGGAATAATCACATAGAAATGTGTTCATTCGTTGGCTGCCTATTTAATCCTTAGTTGAGTTATTGGGGACTGTTTGTTAGTTCATATCATCCACACAGCACTCTGAGTCATCCTTAAAGTCACTTCTAATAATTACAGATAGGAGAGAAATTTTCAAAGATTACATAAGTTATTTTGATTTCCTCATTTAACACCATTTCATATTGATAAACTAATGCTTAAAAGAGCTTTAAGAGTGAAGAGAAATTTTCACTGTTTCCATGGCAAATAGAAAGCAAAAGAGAATGAGGGTAAAATTATGGCCATGTCTCATCCTAAGTATGTTCATTATTCAAAAGCATGGAGGACTGAAAAAGTATGACCTGGATTCTGCACTGATAAAACAGAATGTAACTTTGAAAAGAAATTAAAGAAACACCACATCTCCCATTCCAGAGTAGTATGTAAATGACTCATACTATATTTAGAGCTGCAAGCATTCGTAATGAACCAGTTATTCACAAAGCCCATTTTTTCCGTCCACAAATTATCCACAAATGAACTTCAGCTTTAAATTTTTAAGTGCCACATCCAGAAGATTGAAACAGATTTCATGACACATTTCAGTTTTGAGCTTTCATGCAAACTGTTCCCCATCCCTGCTATTTCCAGCTCTCAATATCTGACATCTTGTAGCTGTCTCACCTCATTCACATGCCATCAGTAATACTTTTGTTCCCTGATCAGACAGTTATCAAAGGCCTCCATGCATCTACTAAAGTACCTTCATGATAGCCAAAACCAGGAAAATATGTATCTTTCTTTATAATGAAATATACGTTTGTACAATAGCTGATGTCTTCCTGTCACAGTGTGCCAGTGCTGCTTTACTCACTATACAGACACAGAACTAAAACTCTCCTCTACTCTGCCCTTGCGAGCCCCCATCTGGAGTACAGCATCCAAGCCTGGGACCCCCAGCAGATGGAAGATGTGGGGCTTTTGGAGCAGGTGCAAACAAGGATGATCAAAGAGCCAGAGCACCTCTGCTAGGAAGACAGCTGTGAGAATACTTTTTTTTTTTTTTTTTTTTTTGGCTCAAAGCTTGCTTCCTGAGGTATTATATTATATAACATCACTGGGAGCACAATTTTAGCTGTTTGCCTTCGGAAGAGAATGCTCAGGACTGGTTTACTGGTGGAAGATCTAGCCTGTGACCAAACGACTCCAGCTTGCTATGGGAGATTGGGGGATGGTACCACTGTATTCTGTGAAGGCAAGATACAAGTAGGCACCTTCCTGCTCCCTCTTATCTGCCCAGAAGGCCCGGAAAATGGGAACAAAAGGAGTTCCTGCTGAGATCCAAAAGCCAGTAGCTGTCACTCCAAAAGAGCTGACTCAACCACTCTGGACTTATTTATAAGTTTGTACTACCATTGGAAAGGAGTCGCCATCATAGTGGTGCTCACCATCATCCTCAATGGAACACCACCACCTATGACCCACCACTACTAAAGACCACTGACTGAACTACGAACCACACTGGATCCACAGCGGTGACAATCTGCCTTTTGCTTCCTACAAAGACTCATTGCATCTTCTTTCCTATCTTTTCTATCACTCTCCTTCCCATCCCCATTACCCTAATTCATAGTAGCGTCCATCCTCCCCTTCCCCATCTGCTTGATTAAGATTTGTAATAAACTGGTCAGACAAACATTTGAATCGTTGTTTCTTAATCTCACGCCAGGTATGCAGATACCAAAGAACCTCCTCTCCCTCCTATAAATTGGAGTGAGACAACAGTCTGAGGGAACTGGGCATGTTCAGCCTGGAGAAAAAAAGGCTAAGGAGAGACCTGAAAGCACTTCTAATACATATAAACAGGAGGAAAATGAACTTTTAAAACTGTTGGATAGCGATAGAACAAAAGGGAACAGTTTTAAAATAAAGAGAGGAGATTTGAAAGGAGATTTAGGTTAGATGTTACAATAAAATTTTTCACTGATAGGGTGGTGAAGTACCAGCAAACACTGCCCAGAGAGACAGTGGATGTCCCATTCCTGGAACTGCTCCCAACCAGGTTGGATGGGGACCTGGGCAGCCTGATTTCTGGTTGCCTGACTCAGCGGTTGGCAAGCCTGCCCGCAACAGAGTTGTGGGAACTAGATGGTCTTTGAGGCTCCTTCCAACCCAAGCCAATCTATGGTTTTACCATAGTACTTGACTCTCCACCCAAGTCATGTTAAAAGTCAGTCACTGCTAAGAGGGGAACAAGTAAGGTTAGGAGAAGCAAAAGTAAGCACTGTTCCCTTACCCCTCAGTGAGAAATACCCAAAATAGTGTTTATTTCATATCCTGTACCAGAGCTGTTTCAGCTTGTGCACTTATCAACAGCAACCCAAAATCTGATACCTAAAACTTCAAACAATCATCTAATGTTCAATATTTGTGAAACAGCCTCTGTGAAAGCCTGTGTGTGGACTGGCAAACAAACAGCAAAACTATTAATGCAACAACTACCAGAAAGCAAATCTCCATCTACCTGTGTGCCCTGTGATGTTGCCAGAGAGTCAGAATCACCCCGTGACCTTACGATAGGACAGGTGCCTAGAAATGCCCCAAGCACCCAGCCCACTTTCAGTCCTGCTGGGGACTTTCAAGGCGTCAACGTTTTCCCATTGGAACACTAGACATTGAGACCTTGCCAGCCCTATGCGAGACGTCAGAGTCCTGCAGGCGGATTATGAGCCACCGAGGACCCTGCTTGAGGAATGCCAGATGTCAGAGGTCCTGCCAGAGACACACAAGGTGTCTGTCACTGGTGGACACGGCACACGAGAGGCGCTGAGGGCTGGAGATGGGAAGGAGAAAGTGCTGGCGGGAGAGAAGACTGAGGCAGCGCACAGCTCTTCTGCCTCAGCTCTACGGACATCACTTCCCTGGACTGCAAAAGGAGAAGCGTCAGAAGCAGCTCGAGGTCATCGCTCCATTCCGCTCCGCTCAGCCCTGGTGACACCCAGGCGTCCAGGTCTGGGCTCCCCAGTACAACAGAGCCCACCTGGGCACACTGCAAAGAGCCCAGCGAACAGCAACCAAGCTCTTGGAAGGACAAAAGCATCTCTCCTACGAGGAGAGAGCTGGGACTGCTCCTCACACCAGTGCCGAGTACAGGGGCAGGATCACTTCCCTAGTCCTGCTCAGCACACCGTTCCCAATACGAGCCAGGATGCCATTGGCCTTCTTGGCCCCCTGGGCACACTGCTGGCTCATTCAGCCAACAGTCCGTCAGTACACCAAGATCCCTTACCATCAGGCAGAAATTAAAAAAACCTGGCCATATTTGATTGCATTCTGAGTATCTATTTACTCGTTCTTCTCCTTTTCGATTTTGAAAGAAGGCTGGCTTACAGTCTAGAATAAATACCTTTCCCTAGCTTTTCCTCCATTGCTATGAGCCTATTCAGAATCTCACTGAAGTTAAGAACTCCACCAACAAGACAACAGTCCTGTTCACATCAACATGAACAGAATTTCACGGACTGATTTCTGGCAGGGTAAAAGTTGTCAGTCACAGATACTCAACTCCGGCAAGCTGCAAGCAATCCCAGCGACTGCCGAGTGAGCGGGATGGGAACTCGACGGCTCCTTCGCACCCTGGCAGCGCCTGCGATGCAACCTGCGGTCGCTGCCGCTCAGACGCTGCTCATAGCCAGCAGACGCGCACAGGACTGAAGCGCTGACAGGATCGCGCTTCTTACTGCACCCCTCACAAATTCTCAGCTTCATTCCCGTCCCAACTTAAACCAGCACCTTTTTAACGAGCTCAATACGCATTTTACTACCACCTTTATATCTAAAAATTAAAACCTTGCTAATCTTAGCTTTTTTGCTGCTTTACTGCACATCTCTTGTGAATGTCTGCGGCGATACCTCAATGCTCGAAGCCCTGGCGTAGAGGAGCAGGAAGAAGAGCTGCGTTTTGCCTCTGTGTTCGCCTCCTCCACGTATTCGCCCCGCCGCCCGGGGACGCAACCGCTCCGATAGCGGCCGCCTGCCGTTGTGACCGTTACGACCGTTACGACCGTTGCTCACCGCAGGGCGGCACGAGCGCGCGTCCGCATCAGAGCAGGTTGCTCGCGCCGCGCGCCACGGCGCTTTGCTCGTGCTTTGCTGGCGCTCGGCCGCTGCTCCGCTGTGCCGCGTGAAGCCGCGCGGGACGGAAGGCGGCGCGCGGGGGAAATGTCCGGCTTTTGAAAATGAAGGAGACGCTGAACTTGTCAAAAGCCCGTATAACTGGCCTTGTGAAAGGAATACATTACGTGTATGGCCAGTTCGAAAAGAAGGCTGAAGTTAGAAACTAGGAGACCAGCATCAGCTCATCGGAAACCAGGCTTGGCTCCCTCTCTGTTGCTCATCACTGTTGAAGCAGTCAGGCTTTCTGAAGGAAGAAATAATTTTGTCACTGTTAGTGCCAACCTTTGCAGCTTCTGAATCTGCAGATTCCCTTCTCAGGTCGCTCCGATTACAGAAATGATTGGAGTTGCCGAGTCCAGCAGCCCTGTAGAAGTGAGACAATACTGAGTTTATCCAGCAGCTGGCCTGGAGCCATTAATGTTTCAGTGACCTCCCACCCATGCATGCAGCCATGTACCCACACACATGCACCGTGTCACCTCCTTAACTGGCCTTGGACGTGGCCTGTCCCATAGCTGCTCCTGGATCCTTGGGCTGTGGCTACACCAACCTGGATTTACAACATACACTGCCATATATATGCACAGAATACGTCCCTCCAACCGATGTCATCTGAGGCATGCAGGACCCTGTGACTCTGGATCATAGGGGGCTCCACTCCACATATGCATACAGAACAATCCCATCCATCCATCAAAATGGTTAGAAATGCAGTTTGATATGTTTACAGGACAGACTGTGGCACAGAGAACAACCAAATAAGAGTAATGCCTAGCAACACCTTATTGGGCAGATAACCCTTTTTATCCCATTAACACATCATTTCCTTATGTTTGTTCTTCCTTGAACACCCTTGATTCCTCCTTTTTGGTGCATTCCACAAGCTCTGTACAATCCAAAGGCGCTCCTCCCCTGCACCCTATAATGAATCCCATACCTCACGTAGGCAATAACACCCCTTGGGAAGCAAGGTGACCCACAGAGCCTCTCCCATTGACTCACAGTTTCCCACCTGGACAACAGGGCTGGTCCTTCTCCTGTGTCAGTCCTTGGGAGTAACTGGAGCTCTGCTTCTCCAAGATGGGGTTCCTCACCCATGTTGCTGCTCTGTGATCCTTTGTGTTCATGGAAATGAGCCCTTTATTACATAACCTACAGTGAGAAAGGGGCTGCATTCAGAGACCTTGGCACAACATGCAACTGGAATCTGCAACTTGAATCACACCTGCTGTCTTCTCTTCCGCATTCCTTCCCTTCCTCTTTTCATTGACAGACCCTGCTTCTTTGCCAACGCAGATGTTAACACTGCAGAACGAAGGGAATATCTACATAGCCTTGAACCAAGGCAAGGTTTTGGTATACTTAAAGCAGCCTCCTGTTCTACCTGCTGCAGGGCAGATTCATGAGAGAATAAGCAAAAGAGATGGAGGTCATATTTTCTATTTCCACTATTCCTTCTTTTATCTTGTTTGTCCCATTTTGGAAGGGCCTTCCACAGCAATACCTTCAGCACTTCAACTCCCTCCCCATCCCCCTCTCCCCACAGGTTCCCCAGCAACCAACTTCTGAATGACATCTTACAGACTGAGACATTTATGTATTATTAATTTTCCTTCTACAAAAATAACTGTCTTCAAATGAAGTCTGGAATGCTTTACATTTTGAATTACTTTTCTTACCCCTTTTTTCGAATTTTAGTAGAATTTTAAGTGCTTTTAACAATGATTTTTGTCAGGACAATTCAAGGGGATAGCTTAAAAGCAGAGCAAAGCCACTTTTGAATATGGCTGTCCAGGATTTTGGAAACAAAGGCCTTACCCCATTTTTGTTTTCAGTTTGACGGAACAACAGCATAAGCAGTCCTCAGTTCCTGTGCTGTGAGTGGAGCTCTGGGTAAACCAGCAGCCCTTGCAAGGGGCTGTGCCAGCCTTCAAGGGAGAAAAATCACAGTAGCACACACAGCAATTAATTGTTCATACGCAGAACAGACTGCATTTCAGGTGTATGATGTCTTCAAGCTTATCAGAGAAACAGAGACTACTTCATTTTGATTTGTTTTCATTCTCTAGAGTTTATAATGTTAGCTGTGATGATGGGAAATTAGAGGGGGAAATGAGGTATTTGCACGCTTACTGAACTACATGGAAGGAATTGAAAAGTTCTGTCACTCAGTAAAGTCATTAAGCAGTTTACCACCTTGGAAACTTAACAGAATGCAAAATTAATTTACCTGAGGTACGTTCTGATTTGCTGCATCCCATCACATGCTTATAAGATGTTAGCTGCTGTTGCTTGCTGCTGCTGTTGTTTCCTCTTAACAGAAATTGCCATAGAAATTTCTAGTGTTCAGCACTAATACTCATTACTGAGCCTAAATCCACAACACCGTTTCATTCAAAAAGATCACAGAAAATCTAACTGATCTTTGCAAGGTTGTTTTTTTTCTTTTTTTCTTTTTTTTTAAATGCTTTAAATTTTATTTCTCTACAGAAAGAGTCCAAATACTGTCAAGATCAGTTGTGCTTCCAAGGCAATAGCTGAACTGATATCAACTGTGCAATTCAAAGCCTCTCATGTCTCAGCTACTTGAAAAACTGACATAGTATACATACATAGCATGGCTCCTTTCATGTGGAAAAGGGGAAGAAATCAAACCACAAGGCCAGCAAACCCCCAGAGACAAAGCCAGCAAACTGTCAATTCTGCTTTATAATTCCACATACTATCAGCTTTATTAACTTCAAAACTTGCTGTGCTGAAAAGAGTAGGACTAAAGTTGATACATAGGACAGCAAAGCTGCAGTGACCTGGAGAATACACTTATGCTCAGCAACGTGAACTCCTTCAAAATAGATTTCACAGCTATCATTATCCCCACTTCACCTCACAAGATTTTGAGCACCTGCTATAAATTAACAGTAATTCACTTACACTGTGGAAAACGTGGTCTCCTTTTCAGTCTGCAGGATGGAAGTCACTGGCAGCATACTTGTTAGCATCGCTTTTCCACAGTGCTGCAATTCCAAAGCAAAGGTGTTTTTTTCTTTTTTCTTCAGTTAATTCACACTAAATCATTTTTGTGCAACAGAAGAACACCATAAGAGGGCACCTATTTCTTTATTTTCCCTAGCTTTCAGAATGCATTTTTCAAAGAGAATCTTCTATCTGTGCTATTTTACATGCAAATGTTTTGTATTTAACTACCTTCTTGGGCACTCCCAAATACAAACATAAAACAGACAGCTCAAACAAAACCATATAACATTCCCAATGTTCAAAGAGCATTTGAAACTAAGGCTGTTATACCTACCAGAACCGAAACAAGTAGAGGGCAAAAAATGAGACTGCACATCAGCACTCACAGAGACATACATAAGCTGAATTTTATAAGGAAAAACATGACACATTTCAACCCAGCTACAAGTACTCAATGTGTTTAAACACTAGTTTCTAAATACTGCATTCAGTGCACAAAATGTCCCAGTCCTACACCAATTTAAAGGCAACCCCAGGATCTCAAACAGCATTCCTTGAAGCAGCAGCATTTATTTCTGTTCTGTTTGACAAAACCCTGCAATTGCTCAGATCGATGTTTCCTATTTGAAAGGTCTAATTCATCAATCCATTGCAAGAGCGTATTCAACAAATCTAGGATATGCCTTTCTCCATTGCCCAGGTAGATCTAAGACTCAAATTCAAATATAAATTCATTCTCGGGTGCCAATTTAATCATAAGGTAAGTCCAATTTTAAAACCTTGTCATTGAGTTTGATCATGCAGTTGGCTCACCATTTTGTTTCCACAACTAACTCAGGAAGTTGCAGACAGGACCTCAGCCCTGCAGCTCTTTCTTTTAGATCTTGCAGTAGCATTACAGCTGTATCAAACCTTTCAGAAGAGCATATAGTCATAAACTGTGCAGATACAGAAGACTAATTAGCTTGCTTTCCTTTTTCTTCCCACACACATTAATAAAAAAGCAGACACCAATAATAGGCACAAGGTGATGTTTTCTGCATGATTCCTGTAAATGGTCATCAAAGATCATCAGAACTCCAACAGATATCACTCTGCAGAGCAAACTACTGAAGAACTCTTTGGACTATTTAGCACTTACTTTAGACAAATGGTCTAGTTCACATAATTTATAAAAGGAGAGTTCATCTTTCACATTTTGTCTTCCTGACTGCCCTCCAGCGGACAAACACATCTCACTCATTAGTCATATCTCTAATCTCTAATCTAAATCTCTAATCTAAACACTAATGACTAAGAGTGGATCCCTTCGGCTGAAAGAAAACTTTTTCAGCAGTTACACACTCTAATGTGATACTGATGAAGTGTTCACCTGCTCTCTCTCAGATTTGGAACAGGAACGCACAAAGTGAGCCAATGCAGAAGTTATTAAAGCAACAAGCAGCTTAACAAAATACACTGCGGCTTGTTACTGCTAACGACTAAGGAAGTAAAAATAAATGTAACACACAAATTCACAGAGTCCCTACATTTTTATTTAAAGAAATACATTCAAATGCAGCACTGAAAACAGAGAGTGAAATATCAACAGAGACCTATGCTTAATTATGAGGGGTTTTTTTGTTTTTATTATAAACTAGCACCACTGAGTCACGAGTCACAGACTACTTTATTTCTAGAAGTGTAAAAAACCCACCCTCCAGAATTATAAAATCTCTATCGCTTCTATTAAAAACTATTTCTCAATTTACTGTTCCTAAAGAGATGAAAAGTTTGAATACAAGTTCTCATACCTACACACTGCTCGGGTTACCAATAAAAGACAGTTTATTCTTAAGTCTGTACATCCTGATCAAGGGAAAAAACGTCTGAAAGTCAGCCTTTCACAGCTCTTTACAAACTGAGTATGAAAGATCTACTGTGCCATAAATTTACACAGTGGAGTAGGTACACAAGTCTGATCATACAAAATAAGAGCGTCCTAGCCCATAAAAATACTAAAATCAGCTACAAAATTCTTAGTGTTTAGCCAAGCTGTCTCAAGCAGCCACTATATCAAATTCCAAAAACACTGATTTGTTTATAGCACAGCAGCTTGAGCATGTTTACAATGGGAAAAAGCCCACACCTCACTTTAAAACTGATTCATAATCCTAATTTCCCATTCAGATTTAGTGGTAATATTAGTGTTTGTTACCTATTTTAATACAAGACCATTACGTATTTGTAGATTGTGTTTGTATTGTTCAAAGTGCTAAAAGTGCAGTCAGAGAACAGAGTTTTGCACACATCTTCCAGTACACCCTTCTCTGGCACAGGCAACGTATAAGTATGTATCTGTAGGTCTGTGAGGTCAGAAAGGCACACACTCATTTGTACATGCTCAGATATAACCAAGCACTTTACTTTAAAGTCCTGTTCCTAAATATTAAAATGCTTTCTGAGTAGGGAGCACCCAGAATGTCCTACAAACAGATGAGGTTTTATAAATATCCTGATACAGCTGCTTATATGATTACAAGATAATGGTGAAAAAAGAATGCTTTGTTTTTAAACTCGTGGTGTGCAAGTATTGCTCTGGAATACAGGGAAATGAAATCTGTGCTCTCTCACTCTATCAAGCAAAGTCCAACATTACAGTAGCTCACGTGGTTTATCAATTCATGATAGTTAACACAGACAAAACGCTTCCACAGTATCTGTTCTTCTACTGGAGACCATCTACAGTTTGAATGAAAAGGAAACTGAAGAGTGTTCCAAGCAATATCATTTGTCAACAAACAACAGAACTGAAACGCGCCTCAACCAGAATACAGACTTTCACCTACACAGAAGTTAACAGTTTCACTTTCCTTCCCTACAGTGGTCTTCTACGACATGCATCATAATAACTAGTGCTGTTAAAAACTAAGAACATATCCCTCTTCACAAAGCTAACAAATTTTTCTAGCGGGCACATTGGCTTGCTGGAACGTTTATAATAATCCTTGCAGAATGAGGTCTGGAATGTGACATCAGCACCATTATACAGGATGCGGATAAAGTGTTCTTTGGGTCTCTTCCCATCCTGCCACAGCTCAAAAACTAATCTGGCAGCAAATCGTGGAAATCTGGCCTCTGTAATGCCCAAGGCACTAAGAACAGGTGACAACGTGACATCATGTGCAGAGTGAAGAACAAATATTTCTTCTTTCTTGCCTTCTGCAATTCGCTGAAGCCGATTAACAGTCTGGTTGAGGAGAGGGTGAGTAGCCAACAGGGCATACAGGAAATAGAGTTTCTTTTCCTGTCTTTCTCTCTCATCCTCCAACTGATGTCTTTTGATTACTTTGAAGTGTTCCATACCAATGCAGCCAGTTTTGGTACAGGGGAAACTGACATTGTGGCAAAAATAGCACAAGAGAGAATCTATTGGGTTAGACGCTCTCAACTGCCTGGTAGGAATGCCAACAATCTTTGCCATATCCACATATATTTTCTCCAAATCACCATTCTTCACCCGTAAGCTGTACTGCCTGCGCTGTTCCTCTTCTAGGTAGTGGTTCCGCATAGGACAGTCACAGCTTCCAGAACAAAAAATAGTGCTCCACTGATGCCTCATGTTAATTTTTTTCCAGTCAAAATCTGGTAAAAAGGTGTAAAGCAGCGCCAGTGCACTCTGCAGGGTTCGGCTTTTTCCTGTTGTCTCCAAGTAGAGCTGTTTTGCCGTCCAGTCATTCAGAAGCAGTTTATGTTTGTTTATATAAATTTCTCGCAATAGTTGTCCATTTCGCAAGTGCTGTACGACACCTGAAAGAGATTTTTTTGCTGTTTAATTTTTTTAAGAAGGCACAATACATGATTATAATCTCCTCAGTTTTGATGAGAAAAAAAAAAAAAAAAAAGAAAAAAGAAAAAAGAAATACAGCTAGCATTACTGTTAAAAGCTCCGTTAAAAACTATGAATGGCAAAATTGAGCCTCACCTATTCTTGAAGACCAGAATCACAGAATGGCCTGGGCTGAAAAAGGACCACAATGATCATCCAGTTTCAATCCCCCTGCTTTGTGCAGGATTGCCAACCACCAGAGCAGCCTGGCCTTGAATGCCTCCAGGGATGGGGCATCCACCGCCTCCTTGGGCAGCCTGTTCCAGTGCATCACCACCCTCTGTGTGAAAAACTTCCTCTTAATATCTAATCTAAGCCTCCCGTCTTAGTTTAAAACCATTCCCCCTTGTCCTATCACTATCCACCCTTGTAAACAGCTGTTCCTCTCCTGCTTATAGACTCCCCTTAAGTACTGGAAGGCCACAACGAGGTCTCCCCAGAGCCTTCTCTTTTCCGAGCTAAACAATCCCAGTTCCCTCAACCTTTACACACAGGAGAGGTGCTCCAGCCCTCTGATCATCTCAGTGGCCCTCCTCTGGTCCTGCTCCAAGAGCTCCATGTCCATGTACTGGGGACCCCAGGCCTGGACACAGTACTGCAGATGGGGCCTCACAAGAGCCAAGTACAGGGGGACAATCACCTCCCTGTCACTGCTGACCATCCCTTTTTTTGTTTTTTTTACGCAGCCCAGAACCCAGTTGCCCTTCCAGGCTGCAAGCACACACTGCTGGCTCATGTCCAGCTTCTCGCCCACCAGGACCCCCAAGTCCATCTCTGCAGGGCTGCTCTCAAGGAGCTCCTTCCCGTTTGTATAAATACCGGGGATTGCCCTGACCCAAGTGAGCACCCTGCAGCTGGCCTTACTGAACCTCATGTGGCTCACATAGGCCCACTTCTCCAGCCTGTCCAGGTCCCTCTAGATAGCTTCCCTTCCTTCCAATAAATCGACTACACCAATCAGCTCGGTGTCATCCACAAACTCACTGAGGGTGCATTTGATACCATCATCTGTATCATTGATGAAGATGTTGAAGAGTACCGGTCCCAAGACCAACCCCTGAGGAACACCACTTGTGAGCAGCCTCCACCCCGACACAAATGAGATACCTGCTGTTCTTTCAGTGTCTCAGATTTTAGGAGCTAAACTGAGATACAGACAGAAAAAGCTAGTTTTGCACAATTAGTTTAAAACATTAGTCATTTAATATTGCTTTTGAAACTAGAAATATGGGACTGAATGGGTCTAACATTACTATAAAAACAGGACTGTTATCAATGTGGATCCAGACATTACCTGAGTCAGGTTCCCAGACCAATTGTGAATGCTGTACTCTCTGCACATTTACGTTAGCCAGAAAAACTACGAGGAGTGAGGATAATGAAAACACAGAATGTAAATTAGCATGTAAACTCACAAAACCAGCCTGAAAGTGAAGAAACCGCATCAGGCTTCTTCATCTTCCTTCAGAAAGTAGAATCCTAGACTGACTTAGATTGGAAATGACTTTAGAGATCTAGTTCCAAACCCCCTCCCCATGGGCAGGGTGAAGTACTCAAATTGCTTGGTAACGTTCACACTAGTGCTTTGGCTTTATTTAGCTGGATAGGAAGAAGGCATGTATCCTTCTCCCATACCAGCTCCAGAATCTATCTTGCTTGTGTTATCCTCCCTCAGCAGCCAACAGACAGGCACAAACCCTTGATTAACTTGAACATTTTTATAACCTGCTACAGGCAATAGGAATCACAAACATTAGCTCAGTCATAAAGTGTGCAGTGATGAATCCAGTTTCACATGCAATCTGCTGCATCAGTAAAAGTCCTTGGTAATCTGGCAAGAATCTTCCCAAGATCACTTGGCAAGACTTGACACTGTTGCCTAACACAAGTTTATCTTCTGACGAGGCACAAGAACATGACGATTTGACAGATCATTTTTGGAATAAAAAAATATAGGAAATTGGCACCATACTAATACACTGACTGACTTCAAATTCAGTTCAGCTAGTTACTCTGAATAAAAATATAAACAATTCCAAGAGCTCCAAAAAAACATTTCTTACAAACATTTTTCTCTCTCCTTACCTTTTGCCTGTGGTGAAAACATCCATCAACAAGGCAGAAAAGATGAATCCATGCCTACTAGCCCAGTTCCCTTAATGCTATTCAAACTTTGTTAGAAAGCAAAAAAAAAAAAAAAAAAAAAAGGAGAGTAAAAAAAAAAAAAGGAGGGGAAGGAGACAAAGAAAAACTGAAAAAAGCATCAGATATTTCAAAGATGTTCTACTGTGATAATATAAACAAATTTGTTACATCTAAATCTTCTTGATGTAGACTCAGCAGTTCTTTTACAGGTGAAAACTGGCAACTAACTGATTGTTCTTCAGTTCCAGGATCTTTCTGAATCACAAACTAACCAATAAAATTACCAAACCTTCCTCTGAAGGACTGTAATTTTCCACCATGTCATTTTTCATAAGGGTGACAAAGCAATTTTGTGGTTTGGGACAGCATGAATTAAAGTTGTTCTAACTTCTTAAAAATAAAGTTGAAAGAGATGCCAAGGGTGACTGACCTCTAACAGAACGCAGGCAGGCTATAGAAGAATGTTCAGTTTCTTGGATGGATACCACTTTTGGCAGAGAGTTCATACTTGACTCCTATCCCAGCAAAATCAACCTATGACCAATATTATGATTTTCCCAAAGAAAAGCATTTATTAAGAAAAATAGAGCATATGCTTTCAAACAGATTGTGTTAAGAGAGCAGAGGAAAATGTAAAGCTGCCACGGAAACTTACCAGTCTGTGTAAGCTCTCCCATTTCACAAAGAGAATGACTAGGGTAACGAGGCAGGCTGCTTAGGGTTCCATCCATTTGGGCTGCAGAGCCTTTGGACATGTGTTTAATGAAAGCTTCCAGCTGAGGATGAGAAGGTTTCCTAGAGAGACAAAACAAAATGTGAAAATTTCCCAAAGTATACAGAAAATATTCTGTCAGCTCAAAATTTCATGGTGACGTTCCTTCCCACTGGCATCTGCTCTTACTCAAGATTTCTGCAGGCATGCAAAAGAAATCCTACTTATTTAATACCAGAAAGCTAGAGGAGACTGATGTTTTGGCGTGATAAAATTATGGTATCTTTCATAAAATAATTTCCAAGGGTTTTTTTGTTTGCTTGTTTTGTTTTTGTTTTTTAATGCAACGGTAGTTATAATTATTTTTTTTTAAATTAGATCCTTTCAAAAAAGAGCAAATCTCTCTAATTTCTGCAGTCCTAATGCACTTTAACAACACTGTCAAAGGCACTAAGCATCTAAAAGAGATCAGCTAACCACTGTGTTAGATACAGTGCTGTCTACAGTCTCGGACTTAGCTTCAAATTTCTCCAGGCTGCAAATCAAATAGCACAGGTAGCTGATGGTATCTACAAAGCTGTTCCCAATGACTCCACTGAAAGCAGAGCCCATTGTTTTGGGTATTGTACTATTACGCAGGAAGAAAGAGGCCAACGCTGCCAGACACCTTACATGGGTAAGACTAAAGCAAACTGCACTGTGTCCTAGTTAAGGAAAAAAATGTTTAAACAATACTTAATATACCTAATGCATGCAGGCTCTACAGCTGAGAAAACATAGGAAAAAAATAAAGAGATTATACAGAGATTAATCTGAAGAAATATCAATACAAAATTGTCCATTTAGTTCAACCTTGCTGAATGTATACTTGTATCAAAAGCAATAACTAAAATGGCCCACATGATCAGACTGCATTATACAAATGTGAGTTCTGCCTGCAGATGTGAATATCATTACACTAGTGGCGATACATTTTACAATCAAAACACACCGCAAATTATTATACAAGCCCTCCTACATCTAGCTCCTTTCCTCTATTGTCAGAATTGTCTCAGAGCAAAGCACAGCTCAGACAGAACAAGGCTCCGCACAGACATCACACGGCACAACTGATTTCTGCTGTGTCCCACAAATACAGTATTTGCTAAAAGAACATTAGGAGAAAAACAAATATTTGCCCCTTTAAAAATGCTTCCTTCACACCATACAAGATGCAGACCTCTGATTCTAGAACAGCTGTGGTCTTCACTAATTTGACACTTCAGCAATGACCCAAGGAACCTGGGAACACAAAGAGCCAAGAAACCTCTGTACCTTTGCAAGCGCCCCAGAGGAGCATGGCACGTAACCACGATATTTCTGGCAGTACAATGCAGCAATGTGACCACTTGGCCTTTTTCATGCAGAGATTCAAGACAAAAAGCTGGCTAGCCCAACCCAAGTCGACAGATTTGGAGGAACGGACTACTGCAGAGTTTCAGTCATCCCCTGAGAAGACTGGATTTTTTTCCTCCATATTTAAGCTTACTGATTTTAACGCGTAAGTAATAACAACTGACTGTAAATATCCCCATGATGCAAGGAAAGAATACAAATGGAATATATATATATATATATATATATATATATATATATATATATATAAGCAAAGGAGTTGAGGTTAACTCGTTGAAACAGAATTCATGTCAGTGAATGTTTAGACTCAGTTCATTGTTGTATGGATGTGCTAAAAAAAATTTAAAAAATAAAAACGCTAAAAAAACCCAAAACAATGCAATTGAAAGACATTTAAACCTTTGAAACAAACAAACAGCAACAAAAAAAATGGACCAAATTTCCACAGCAGAACTTTACATAAGTATTATTTCCCTTCTTGAACATCAACACTTAATGTGATAAGTAATTTGAAAACCCATGGCTTAAGTTCCCAGGCAGCACTACATAAACTGCACTTCAAGGCTACTTTTAAGCATCATTTTATTTTTCACCTCCATAAAGTGTTTGTGTTATTATCCACACACAAGCAACGATTCACAGTCACCTCTTTATTTTTACGCAGAACTAAATCAGAAACTGTTCAGCAACCCATTTCTGCCCCAGATGGTTCTTGTTCTATTGGGACTTCCAGCCTAAGCAGTCTATATTGTGGATGTTCCTCATGCAATAAAGCCATTTAAAAATAAAAATGAAAAAGATTTCATCTGAGAACTCTTACAGAAGTCTGAGTTTAATGTTTGTTGCAAGCATTCAAATTTTGCTAGAATAATACGTGGTTTTGATAGAAAATCCTCAGGATCTAGAAAAACTTCCTTAATTACAGACAGAAACCACAAGAGGGAGCAACAGAACTGCTAACGTATCAGTAAGTGCCTGGAATCAAAATTTACCAGGACAAACATTTTTCATGCTTACAAGGAAAAGGCAGAAGAGAAACTCTCTTAAATGAAAAAGCACTTACTGCAGAGCTATGCTCACAGCATGTATGCGCAGGAGATCTCATATGAAACAGCCCTTCATCCAATATAAAGCAGGTCTTGGAAATCACATTGTCATATCACTTTATAAAACTGCACAAGTATTTAATTTAACTTCAGGGTAAAGAAGAAGGAAAAAAAAGAAGATTCCCAAGAAGTTTGCACATTCACTGGTAAGAAAACATTACTGTAAGTCACAGTATAACGGCCAATCAGAAAAGTGCTAAACAAGCAAAAGAGAGAAAATTTTAAAAGTTCTTCATTTTTAACTTCAAGTGAAAAAGCAGCCAACTTATATTTAAAATGCACAACTACCTCTGTATATTACAATTTTAGTATCTCAATTAACATTTGAGCAGAAGCAGAAAAACACAGAAGGTTTTCTTCCTTTGTAAATCAGTTGAGATTTTCTGTTGCACCATTACACACCACAGAGCTTAATCCAGCTCCAGATGCGAGCTCCAAAACAACTTCTTGCACATTTTGCTATTTTCACAGCCCAGTAGCACTAAATGGAAAAACTGAGAAAATTAAATGAAAGTCATTAGCAAATAGCTTTCTAAGCTTACTACAGATGTAGCAGGCTGAACTACCCATTTTCTACACTTTGCATTCAAAAAGCTCTAAACATGAACAAAATGTCAGCCACAATTTTCCTTAAATCTTATTTACTTAATTAGCAAGTCCTGCAAACACATGTATCAGAAAGCTAAAAAAAAAATGAAACTGCACAACTGTTCTGCTTCTCCTGCTGCGTTCTATTGGAACCAAACCTGTACCAGCACAGCAGTTAACAATCACTTGATAAGGTGCATTTTTCAGTGTATTCATTTATCTTTTCATCTATGTATGTAAATGCAAGTTACTTAACTTCAGATTTATTTTCAAGTAAGCACAAATTAAGCACCTCCTTGAAGAAGCACACAATGAAACATGACTGCTAGACATATTTTGAACACAGAATACAAGCTTACTACTTGTTAAATGTATCTCAAGGGGAGGGGATCAGACAACAGAAAAGCCATTCTGCCCGAAAGGAACAGACACGTCAGGATAACGCACCTCTGTACCAAATGTAATTCTCACACATACAACACGACTGTGAATATACCAGCAGTTCTCCCAGTTAACCCCACACAACTGAGAAAACAAATTTTGCTGTTAAGTAAAGTGAGTTTTTGGTTGGTGGGTTTTATAGGCTTGTTTGCTTTACAGCATTTCTCCAGCTACTAGCTAACAAAGAATTCCTTTCCCCACCCCAAGATTTCTCTTATTTAGAATATGAATCCTCCCATAGAATTGGCCAATTTACAGATGCCGCAGGAGATGGAGTATCTAGGCAACACAGCTAAGACTGCTGGGACTGCTGGAGCTGGAAGCAAAGAAAATTACACATTTGTATAGTTGAGAAGACCAAAATATCCTTAAAATTGCATTTCCATTGAAGCCAGCAGAAAATAAAAGTGAAATAAAAAGACATCTACTGTAATTTGCTGGACACAATGACAGTGACATATTGTATTTAGCCGTGTATTAACATAATAAATATTTCCAAATTGCTAGAAAGGAAAAATATTATTTAACATCACTAGCAATAGCCAAACCTTTTTCTAATTTTGAACATTTCTTGCCTATTTTTTAAAACTATTAAATCGCCTCCTAATATTTTATTGTTGCAAAACTTTTTTTTTTTTTTACCTGTAACAAAAATGTGATGCTTCTTTTTGCTTGAATAATACACTCAACACACCTTTTTGTTATTTTCAAACGAACACCAGGATAAATTAAATAGACTAAATTGCTTGTTCAATATTTAAACACTTTACAAAGGTCTTAACAAGCTTTAAAGAGACATCATATTCCAGCATTACTGCTACACTGTTAGTAGTGTACATAGAAAGAAAATTATATTGCACAGCTATTTGAAGCATACGTTTATTTCTGCCAGCAACAGAGCTGACATCTCTCAATAAGAAATTTCCTTTCAGGGTTTAGATACCAAAACAGAAATAATTTCTTTTTTTGCTGAGAAGCAAACATTAATCTGTTGGCTGTTCTGAATTAGCACAGCAAAGTCAGAAACAGAGTGCCACAGTGAGCATGTGCATGTGACACCTCAGAAAGGCTGCTAAGGGATTAGGGGTGACTGCCATAATGCAACGATATTTTCTCAGAAACATAGATGTAATGTATCTACTTTCATGTATTATATATACGCAGAGGTATGAAAACTCAACTCATGCAGCTGAACATTAGGTTCCCACACACTGCACAGCAAAGCCTCATTTCTTGTACAGCAGCAGAGAAGCCTTGTTACAGGACATTTTTGCCAACCTGTCCCCATTCGAGACTTCAGTGTCATTATTTAGGAACTGCAATGAGAGATGTTGAGGTTTTCCACTCCTAGATAAAGTGGAGCTCAGACTGAGTGCATGGAAGCCTCTTTTAGGAGAACACTAGCTCCCTGAGCTCAGTACCTTTGCTTAGTAAGTAAGTATTATTATTTTAAAATAAGTCACAGCATGAAGACAAATGTCTAATATCCCATCATCCCTGCCAGACTGGACAGTTAATTCACCAAGTAAGAAGAAACAATCCATGTTTCTCAGGGCTATTTGTCTCAGGACTACTAAGAAAAATATTGCCATTCATTTGTATTATCTATTTGTGAAAGATTTTCTGTGATTAGTTTAACATTCTTTCCTACCAAAGCTATTAGAGCAGTATATCAATTGAAGCCTTATTTCTACTATGCATACTGTAAAGTGAAGTACCTTTTTTTTTGTTTGTTTGTTTGTTTTTTTTAAGAGTGATGACCACAGCATTCAATCTATCCTGACTCAAGAAACTGAACATGCTACTGAATCACCTACAAATTTGAGACTACTGATTTGTGAAAATTACAAAGTTAATCTCATTAAAATGAAGTATATTTAAGAAACAGACGTGGAAAGGCACTACACTGACAGGACCATCTGCAGCTACTGTTTATTTATTTTTAATAATTTCCAGACTCAGACAAGTTCAAGAGAAGCATAAACAACATAGCTTCACCACCACGAGATGCCACAGAGAGACAAAATATGTTGGTCAAGGATTATGATTACAAGAGAAATTGGGAAGAAAAAAAAAACCTAATTATTGAGACCAATTAATAAGCATCCATTTATTTAAAAGTTAAAACTTGATTGTTTCTCAAATGGAAAACAATTAGTCGGCAGGTACTGACACTTAGCAGAACTGAGAGGTGAACTTTTCATTCTTCCTTACCTCTGTCATGCACTGTGCTGCCCTCTCACAGCAATGCACTCTGGAGTCTGCAGTAGATCTATATGCCTCAAAGAACCCATGGAAATGGAAATTAATATGACTGAGATGCATTTCCAGCCCCCAACCCCATTCAACTGTGAAAATGTAACTTCTGTTAGCAAATGGAGAATCTGCAGGAGCCAGGAGGACCTTCTGACAAGGAGCTCCAGAAACCTGCGTGTCACTGGCTAAGCAAATGCAGCCATGCCAGGCACGTGCCAAGCTTCAGATAAATGAACATCTTCTTGCAATCCTATCACATCAGATACTGTCTCCAAATCACACTAAAGGCAAATTACTTATTGTTCCCAACACAATTTTTCTGTGAAGCTCAAGTCGCCAAAATAAGCGTTAGGTGAAAGGCCTCTACCGTTTCCTTTTTAGAATGCAAGAAAACAGAAGAGCCACTAAAACAACAATGGATTACAGTAGTTTTACAAAAGAGATCCTTGAGACAGTATTAGTACTTCTGGAGTGTATTTATTCATTAAAGTCTTGCAGTCTGTACATTCTTAAACTCTACAGTGACCCAGTCAACTTCTCTCTGAGTCTTCAGTGAGGTCAGAAGAGACTCAGATCTTTCATCACCTAATTGTGGTCTGGCTTATGCTGTAACCTCACTACAGGGAAAATCCACACCCCTCCTTTAGCTCACAATATACTACTTGCCTCTACCCCACTTTCTCATTTTTCTGGCAGCCAAACCTAAAATTCTTCATATCAAACCTAAAAATCAGGTACTTGCTGCAAAGCTTTTTATAATTAACACCAACAGCTCTCAGAGTGCCTTGATACTCATGCCAATTAACCAAGAGTGCTATGAATTTATAACAGTCTTCTGAAATCATTGAAGAGTTTTCTAAAAAGCGTTTCTTGTCCCTCTCAGATAAAAATTCAAAGATGACACATTGCATACGTGTTGCTTTTTGACACTTGACATATAAGGCACAAAGGGAAGTGGGTGGTTAATTTATTCTCCCAAAAAGCAAACACTACAATGAACAGATTTTCACTAGCACCATTCAATTTTCTCGGGGACAAAAGTATACGGATTATTCAGCTCCCTTGTGGAAATTTGCATCCAGAACAATGAAAATAATAATATTAATTTAAGCCTTGGATGGAAGAAATCTCCAAAGCGTTTAATCCATTTGCTTACATTCATTCCACGCTTAGATGTCACAATCCATAATTCCTAAAGCCTAAGTGTAACTTCGAGGCTACTCTGCATATCTATTAGGAAACCAAGGGACTGTAGCATAATCTGCTTAATTAATGAATTCCATCAGCTGAATGCCAAGTCAAATAAAGAACAGATTGAGTATGAGCAGCATACTTATCTAAAACTAATGTCCAGAAAGCTTAAACAAGCCAGACTTTTAATCAGACATCTCAACTTAATTACACAGCATAAACAAGCCTTCAGTTCAAAGGTAGCAATTATATACCTTGTAATATTCTCTGAATAGGTACATTTGCAATCAAGTACCAAATTTACATCATAAAGAAGTATAAGCCTGAAAGCCAAACACAGTAAATAGATTCCTGATGCTAAAATAATAAATATTCCATTTGAAACAATGATAGAAACATTAACAATTCTAGCTGTATCCAGAACTGTGAGCTGTAACATATCAGATCACAACGGTACAGAGCCAACCCCTTTAATCTGTTGCCCTTTCAAAATCAGCCAAAAGATCCATAAGCTTTGTACTCAAGAAACCAATTGTTGTTCTTCATTCATGTGGTGATGAATGGTGGTGGATATATCACTTGTAAACTGATGTTCTAATGCTTCATAAATTGGTAACAGCCAGGGGTATCTACACTACTGGTCTCACATCCTGAATTTATGCCCTCTTAACTACACGACTTGGTCACTCTGTTGGCAGTGACAAAAGATGCACTACTTCCTTGCTTTTTATGGATAGTTATCCTGATTTCACAGCCTTCACATTGTATTCTTTGCCTGAAACTGTAGAAATAGATACAAAAGTTTCTCTAATAAATACAAAACTGAGGTATCATGTGGCAACTAACACTGAGAAATACAGAAACTCATCCAATATTGTCACTTGCACTTAACATCTCTGCAACAGAGATTTCTCACGTTCTAGCGTGATATATTGAGTAAGCTCAGAGTATCAGATCTGGAAGGACTCCAACAGGGATCTGTATCACACTCCTTTACTTGGTATATTATTCTGAATATAATCTCACCTCTTCGAGGGTAGTCATTAAAAGTGCTATCACAGCTATCAGCAAAATGTTCCTTTTTCATCTTGTTGAAGAAATTAAATGGCCACACTATGGCAGAGATATCTCAAGTTTGGTGTCTTGTCTTCAGTCTACTTTGAGTACCAATATAAGACAATTAGTTAGCTTGCAGTGGGTGCAGAACACTGTTAGGGTTGGATATCTCTGAAATAATTGAAACTTCCCTTGGGAGATGTTAGAGAACACTAGGGAATGCCATTACTTAACAGAACACCATATGAAATATATATATATATATGGAATATTGTTTATGATTAAGAACAAACAAAGCCTATTTACTTTTTTTTTTTTTTTTTTTTCCTCCTTAAAACAAGCCCAGATCTTCAAAAGACTTTATTACAATACTTTCACATATGTGCACAGATGGGCTAAAACTGCTCATGCTTTAAAACTTTCATAGGGTCACCCACCGTAATAACTGCAGTTTGGACAAAGATACAGCTATTTTTCAATTACTCGTGCCAGGGTTACATTAGAACACAGGCTGTAACTGAGGACAACATTGCAAGTCCTGCAAATTTCAGGATATTAAGGGCAATTTTTTTTTTTTTTTAATCTTTACCTTTATAAAAATAAAAATCATAAATACTCCTCATCACAGCAAGCTACTAAAATTCTAAGGAATTTGGCTCATTAACCTATCAAAATAAGAAAGAAACTCACATTTGGTGTATTTGATACTCAGAAATGCATTTTCAGCATGCCATTATATTTCCAGTATAACAAAGAGAGCCACTCCTGAATAATTCTAACCAGAAAAGCAAGAATGTTATCTCTTTACAGAAGGAGATTGCAGACTATTCTGGAAAAAAGGTCTTTAGGGTATATCAGCACCACTTTGTATACTGGTAGATCAAGAAGCCTATTAAGGCCTTTCCCTTTGTAAAACATACACGTACACAAAGCAGATGCAACTCCCAGGTCACTGAAATCACCCACATTTAAATGACAGACAAATATCTGACGGTTTTCGACACTGAGTGGTAACTACGGTACATGTCGTTTTCAAATAGCAAATAGCGTACATTCTTTAGCTTGTATTTTAATAATTATATGTATAAACTCCTCCACCACCCCGAGAAGTTTGAGACAGATCATTAATTTAAGGGAAATCTGATAAATTGTATCATTTCTCTTTTCAGAAAACACAATTATCAATTTTCCTGCGGTAGTGACAGAGATGGATTTGCGCTCACGCAAAGAAGACGTGGTTAACTGAAAAAGAATTGATTCTCAAACACTGAACCTACATTTTTAACATATCTAGAAGTGTACCTAAAGAAATGTGACTGAGTAATTAAATAGCTTTTGCTTTTCTTTCTTTTTTTTTTTTAATGGAAACATACAGAATTTATGCTGGTCTGAACACACAGCAGTTAATAGCTCCTGTTTCACAGGATATGCTGCACACCATTCATACAGCTTCTCTTCCTCTCATCTCCTTCAATCATCATAATACAACAACATCAGGAGCTACACCATACTTTAAGCTGCATAATTTTTTTCCTGAAGAGGAACAAAACAATTACAAAGCAAAATATGCATGTAGCAACAGTAAAAGAAAAAAAATGTTACCTGTTAGGCAGCAACGTACAGTCAATATCAGGTCTTTTTGTTTTGGGAATGGCATATAATGGATATCTATCTCCATGTCGAATCAACACTTGAACTGACACTAGCTTAAAATAATGGGGTGCATAACCTATAATGAAAAAAGAAAACGTAAAGAGTGAATGTTAAGAAAAAAGAGAGATGGAAACAGTACATCCAAAGTTCAATAGCCATACATGACATTGCTCAAGCACTGGTCCCTGCCAACACAGTAATGTAACTCCACCTACATAACTGCTCTTCCAGACCCTTCTTTTAACAACCATCATACTCAGCATGCTTAATTCAGAGTTTCTTGATATATTAGCTTGTGATTTTACATTTGTTAATGGCATACGTACATGAGGGAGTTGATTCAAAACAACTTCTGCATCTGCTACAAGGTACACGTGTCTTCTAGTTCACTTTTAATAAACAGTATAAAATATTAATTATCTCTAAAGACTCCCACTCTTTTAATTAAGGAATTCCAGTTGAGGACTGAGTGATAACAGAACCACATCCAGAAGTCAAGAAATAAGAGAAAATACAAAGGAGAGAAGAACAGTGCATTTTGAGCAGTTTAACTGAATTCAGCAACCAGTTGACATTTGCTGTACCTTGCTCCAAGCAATAAAGAACCAACAATGCAAAGTCATTATTTCCACTAAATCACCATTTGCAAGCACAAAGGTTACCTTCCATGCTGCGTTCAGCAATAGTAGGAATATTGCAGTAAACACGAGCTTCGTAAACAGGATCGATTGCAGGAGGTTCTGTCAGCAAATCAGGCATTATTCTCTTTCGGCTCTTAGGATTCAACCCATCTTCCTTGATAGGGTTCACTGGGATTAAATGCACTGAAAGACACAAAACATGCACAGTATACCTTTAGGAGAATTCAATGACATACCTAAGCCTTTAAAAAAAAAAAAAAAAAAAAAAAGAGAGAAAGATGATTTTTGTTGTGAATTTTTCACATTTTTCCAGAGTCAAGTTGTCCAGAATTTAGCAACTTCAGTGCTTAGCTAAGACCACAGAAATCCATCTCAATGAAGAATAACTTTGCTTGTCGTCCTCCTGAAGCTAGCTTTTTCTGTCAGTCTCCCAAGAAGCACTAAAAGCATGAACTGGAGAGAAAAGATCCACCACAGGTCCAGCTGTCCTTCATCACTCTCACATAAAAACTTATGCTGAAGGACATCATGCAAAAGACAGCCCATTCATGATGATACTACAAACCATTTGGTAAACAAAGTAATGGAGATTCTATGACTGAGACTGAAGGAACTAGGCTGTTCATCATTTTTCTCACAATTTCTTCCCCCCATTACTTAGCTACCTCGCCAATCTTAAATAATCTGATTTACTTTAAGAAAATATACACAAAATACATTTAGTAAAATGTAACTCCGATAGTTATAACAAAAAAGAATTAGAAAGAAATGCAGATAATGAACTTCAGACATGTAGAAGCACGCTTCTCTAAAATCTGAATTTCAGGCCAGAGTTTCACTGACAAAGCCTTTTTGGGTTGCTCTGATGTGAAAGCACTAGTGAATTTAAAAGCCTTTCAAAACTACACTTGTAATAACAAATGCCCTTCCCCTCCACTGCCCCCCACCAGCTTTTTCTAGTATTTGAAGAGGATCAGATTTGGAAGTGAAAACCAGGAGGAAAACTTAGTATTTTTGCTACCATTTATCTTTGTGGGGAAGGGGAAGAAATGGGAAGGGAGAAGAAGAAGAAAACATAAGAAACAATTCAGAGCACCTTGACTGCCAGACCTAAATTTAGAGGTGAATTTATTCTACAATATAGAGTTGTGTACACAAAGAAAACAGTGAAACATACACAAGTTCTAAGAACACATAGGTGTTAATGTAACGTAAGAATGAAGAGTCTGTGCTACAACACGTGACTTCAAACATTTTATCGTAACCTCTCCCTGCACGTCAAAAGCAGAATTCAAGCATTTTCCATGGCCTTGCCAGTGCTGTTGACAAAGCTAATATCCACAAGGCACACTGACTTCAATCCTTTCCTTCAGCTGTTTCACATTTTGCATAATTGCCCACAGGACTGGTCCTGGTGAGAACATTAAACTGTAATTTTGCCTTTGGCCCTTTAAGCTGCAGGGCTCAGCTACAATCCCAACATTCATTCTTTAATTTATCTTTAAAAAAAAAAAAAATTAGCTTCTTCCATGCTAGGACTGTTGTATGTTAATGAAAGACATTACAAACCACTGATGAAATAAACTATTAGTAACTCAGAGCCTTGGTGGTATTTCTTAGAGGTTGATGACCATGTTTTAAAGGGTACTTGCAGCAAATCTGTGTTTGGAATATAAATCCCAAATCTATGAAAGCGTTACAGGAGCTGCTGCCCTCTGCAAATAAACAGCGTTACAATAGATGGCCTGAAGAGTATAAATGGAGAATTACAGTAGTTATGTTGGTCAAGTTTTTTACGTAGAAAACATTAGGAGCAAGAGCTTTCAGCTTTGTGTTAACAGTTTTCTCTATAGCAACCCACAACACTGCTACTGCTTGTTTGACATCATGAAAATGTAGAGCTGGCTTTAGTATTCAGGATTTATTACAGCTGAGCATCAGTTTTTTTGGATGATGGGAAAAAAAACATACACTAATACCAAGAGCTCAGGACTCTTAGCACTCTTGTGCTAAAATTTGGTTAGGAGATTCAAAAGCAAAATAAGGAGCCCAATTTTTGATCCAACGCAAACACAACAGATCACATCTTTGCACTGATGCTACTATCACACAGATGCCCATATTTTCTCCTTGAGATCAACTGCCTACATTCATGAGATTAAATATTTGATTTACAGATAGCAAAGTCTCATTTCTCATCCATCTAGTGAAAGTACTTTAATACTAACAAAAAACTTAAGAACAGGAAGCACTTAATCTTGCAGAAAAGAAACTACTAAAAATATTACAAGTTAAATTACAAGTAAAAATTGCACCTCCTGGAATATGGCAATATGTTTAGTTTGCAAAACCCACTGACAACACACTGTAAAAGGACTCTATGAAGTCACCACAGCAATTATGGATGCAAAATAATTCTTGTGGACCAGAAACTCAATCACAGATTAGGAATAACAACAGTTAACATAGTTACAAAAAACTGATAAAAGCTGCTCCAAATTTCTAAATGCTGCTACTAACAACAATTATTGATGACTTCATAATAGCTGGTATTACCTTCATAGTTTAGTGAATAAGCTTGGATTACACCAGGGAGAAAGAAGGGAAAGAGTTTCCAACCCAAACTGCTACCAGCTTGTTCTCTTCCAAGTACATCAGAGAGGGATGGAGCTGAAGCTTCTAGATTTGAATCTAACTGTGGCACAACCATATTATCTTCATTTCTGAAGGTATTTGTCTTAAATGTCTCAAATTGGTTATTGGTTTCATCATCAGGAAGATCAAAAAGTTCTAGACACCTAAACACGCACTGCCACTGCATTCAGTATTTATTTTCAACACGTGGAATAACGCATATCAGAAGAAATCAACAAAACCATTCACACAGATACCTGGGTCTTCTATTTAACGACGTTAAACCGCAACAACAACAACAAAAAAACAAAACACATAAGATCTGGATACCAGTTTATCCAGTCCACTGGAAATCTCAAAAGAAAAAAAATATATATATATAAAATTATTTCAGAAGGCAGGAAAAACTAGACTATAGACAGATGAATTCCAGTTGGAAAGATGCTTTCCATCTGCTCAGCTTTAGCATTGTGATCCGAGGAGCCCACCCAGTAAGACTTGTTCCTCCTGTTGCACTGGAAGCTCAGTTTGTGCTTTCATTCTGGTAGCACTTGCATCACATGGAGCAGCTACTCAAAGCTCTCTGAAGCTTTCAGTGGTCTCCCTGTATCCCAGTACTTTTCTGCTGCATCAATCTCACCTCCATTTCCCAACAGGAGTTTCTGGTCCATATGTAACAACACGTCTACACATCCACAAGTACTGACACAGCTCAGAGTAGAAAAAATACCACTCGTATGGAATTGAACACTATCTTGTTCCAAGTTCTGTTCTTCCAGCTGTAAATCATTATAAGATCAGAATTCCATTATGCCTTTTTTTCATATGGCTTTTTATAGCTTACCACTATTTTATATGCCTTGTTCTATTGGTTCAACATGTACTTCCTCAAAGCAGAAGTCTGACAATGCAAATACAATCAACCTTAAATCTTCAATTAAGAGAGCTTTTGAACAAGATCTCTACACTGCTGGACCTTTCAAAAGTCATGTTTTACAACAGGAATATAACAATGTAAAACAGATTAAACACATGAGGTTTGATCTACGTGCTTCTCCCACACCCACAGCAGTTCATGAAATAGATTTGAAAGATATTTAATCATCTATCTGGAAACTTCACCAACACTGAAGCTATAAAGAATATGTACATATCATAGAGATAGCTTTACCAAAAAAAGGAAAAGAAAAAAGGAAAACATTTTCTTGCATTTATAATATATAAATATAGCATATATAATATATACGTTATTTTTAACAAAATCTAGAGACTCTACATAAAAAATGGTTGAAAATATTCATTTTGAAAAAGCTATATTTAAGAGAGAAAAAGTAAAAGGCGTGCAGAAACAAAATGGAAGCAACCTCAATGCAAATCTGGTGTGCCAAATTAAAATTGCTTAAAACACGAAATAAACTAAACACAGACTGGTATCAGACAAAAGTAAATCTTGATAGCACAAAATGCAGTCCTGTGAGAGAAGACACACACTACTCGTGGTAGAACAGCCAGCTACTGCTGTACTCACACTCCTTCAGCAATTTTTACAACCCCAAATTCAAACACCATTTCCTTTTCCAAAGTCAAAACCAAGAGGAAATAAATACAAAGTCAGTGGAGCTATCAAGCTTTTATATAAATTGGTCTTTTCCACTCTATTAATAAATTAAGAATGGGCAGTTGAATTAAAGAAAATATGTTGAGTAATTTATTTTAAACAACTTACTCTACAGAATGTGAAAACACAATTTTAATTAAAGATAAATGCTTGACTAAGAAATGTCTTTATGAACCAAGCCAGTGGTGTCTCAACTATTGCAACATAGAAACTGTAAGCACAACTTCTTTAAAGAGTAAGCAGCTCATTAGTCTGATTTCCACACGCAGCCCAATTTCTGCACACACAAAAATACACCAAAATAAGATCAATATTAGAAGAATTGTTTCTAAGTAAGAAAGAGAATCACTCAAAGGTAATTTCAGTGTAACGATCATAACTCCTACATAGCAATCAGTCCTACTGGAAAAACGTCGAGTTTATCAAATCAACTATTGTATTCACACCCCCAAGCAGGAAGCCAGTCTGGCACAAGTTAGGACAAGCAAGCTGACATCAATTTAACAGAATTCAGTACAGCAGAAAACCAAACACAAAGAGCAGTTCACATAGAAGAAACACTAACTTAAATTCATTACCAGTTTCTCTCCCTCCTGCAGTACTAGTTAAACCACGGAAGAAACAAGGTGTCACCACTATTTATCCAGAAGAAATTTATCTACGAGAAGGAAAAAGCTCTAACATTTACCAAAATACAGAAAGATAGGCAATAAAGTCATTCTCCGCTCCTGTTTTCCTTTGTAACTCCAGCCTGTCTGAGAAGCAGCACAAGCAGCCACGTTAGCTTCAAGTAAGCAACTAACCAGGAACCTGAAGTTTTCATCTGTCCTAAGACAGAAGGTTCTTTCAGGTCCATGCAAGCAGGCTATTTAAAACAGTCACATGAAAATGAAGCCACACAGCAGAAATGCAAAAACAACCCACTGTAGGCAAACCTTATGCTAAGGGATAAGGAAAAGTAAACACACATGGCTGAGAACACAAAAAGTTATTTATTCATCCTGGAACTTTTTTTCTTCCCCTTCTCCTTTTGGCTCTGAAAAGGGCACTAAGAAGGCTGCAAGGCAGAGAGGAGAACACCAGCTTCTACAATTCTGATGATGAATATAAAGTTTGCTCTCCACCCCCAGAAATAAAAAGATACAAAAAGATTGTTGTAAAGATCAGTCAGGAATTCTTCAGAACAAATTAGATGGAGAAAAGAAGAAAATATGTACAGCAACAAAAACAAGCTGGAAAAGCAGGTAAGAAATGGGAATGAAGTGTTTGTAACACAAGACTGAAGGCACACAGCCATCGGTTTAGAAATGAGGCAGCCTGGGAACAGCACTGCAGGAGCTCTGACATCCTGCCACCCCAGGGCTGACTCCTGCCATCCGGCTCACACCTGAGGAGTGCACCCCTAGGGCCACTTTTACAGCCTGTGACTACAAACGTGTTTGAACATCAATCAAGTTTGAACACACTTGTGTGACAATCCACCCTTCTCATTTTATTCTTCTGTACAGTTAAATACAGTTTGCACCTCTGATGTAGCACTGTAGTAACCATCAGTGTCATTACCCACAATATACAAAGGCACAAACACAAATATATCATACTTAAATGCTGAGTGAAAGCATAAACAAAGGCTCATTACCTTCACAGCAGTTAAACTCTCAGATATAATTAAGAAAAACAGACAAAGATCTTTAAAAAGCTTCCTAAGCTTGTGAACACACAGCTCAGAAGCAGAAAACAATATATGTGCCTGCACTGAACCTCTGAAGAGGTGACAGTCCCATCACTGTCTGTCCCTTAATTGCCCACATCTGAACCTACTTCTTTCTTCGCGTGTCTGGTTCTTTTAGCAATAATCCTTCTATTTCCTCCATTTCTGCAGTCTTCTGCCTGTTCAGGAACAAGTTGAGCAAAGGGCCCCTGAAGCACAGATGTTTCTCTGCAGAAAGCCCTCTATGCAATTGCTGCCCTTTCTATTACAGTGTGGGCTCTGAGCTTCAAGGCTTTCTTCCCACAGTGCTGCAAACGGCTCTGTGTGCTACTGAAAGGAAAAAAATGAAGGAAGGTATGGGGGAGGTGGGCAGCAGAAAGAAGAACAGCAGGGAGGTGGAGAATCTAAAATTCCAACCCAGGAATAACAAACAGCTCTTCTGTAGCAAACCCTTGAAGATTCCTTGGAGTGTATTTTCTCCACAATAATTCAGTAATCACAGTAATTCTGGCAACTTTCATGGAGTCTGCTGATCTACAGCACAATCTTATTTGCTGTCAACAACCTACATTTCATCTTCAAAGGAAGACGGTGCCAAAAATATTCAGGACAAATATTTGAAAGTGTAGCAGCCAAACAGTAGGAACTTAAGTATTACTGAACACTCCTATAAAGTCATTGCTTCCAATCAAAAGTGCTGAAAAAAAAACATTTGGTACAGCAAAAAAACATTTGAATACACACAATTCATAGAGCAGAAACACAGACTTCTTCAATGGCCCTTCCTCTACCATGTGCTAATACCAGAAGTTAGAACCTACAATGACATAAACACATGCATATCCCTTCCTAGAGCAAAAATACCCTTTTCTGCTTTTGAAGGCAATGAGGAATGCTAGAGCAAACTTGCAGAACAGAAAATTATATTCTGAATTCTTACATATAAAAATTCATCTCAAGCTTCCCCATTTCGATGGGTAAATTCCTGCATTACATGAGTGAATATTAGAAATATACTGCTTTTAAGCTTTTGCTTTCCACTGTTATGTTTGTATTTGCTCACATTCCTCAAACTGCACCTTTTGTTTCAATGTAACAACACACAGATTTCCTTTGTTCTTCCAAAATTACTTCTAGTGATTTTATAAAGATGAGGCGGGTGCCCCTTACTTTCACTCTTGCAGGTCCAGTCACCAGAGCTGAAAATCCCAGCTCCCTCCATGGCCCCACTCCCCTGGAGAGCTCAGGCTGCAACTCTGCACACAGTGGGGATGGGAGCAGAGAGGTATGTGTGAGTGAGTCATTTTCTTTCAACTGGAAAAAGTATTAATGGAAAATTAAAATTAATATGTAGGATAAGCAGATAAACTTTTCTGCATTTTTTTTTCTCCATAGCCAGTGAAAAGCCAGAAGAAAAAATACAAAAAAGCAACATACACAATGAAGAGCTACAGCAACTGACTATTTTTCAGCTCACAGTAAAAATAAAACAAATATATTTGGGTTTCTCTGATGCATTTTCTCTGACATTCTATGCAACTTCAAAAGTATCACCTGCCAAAGGCTGAGATGAACACAACTACTGCAAAGATGAGATTTAACAAAAAGCTACTTCAAGTTTTACTTGTTTTTCTTCATTATTTTTAAGAACTAGGATAGTTCCTTAATCTCTGGTTATTTTTATTTTGTTCTGCAGTAACTTGTTTGTACCAGACAGCAATTTTCTCCCTAGAAGCCGGAACCACTTGTCATTGTGCAAGCAACTAAAAACACAGCTTTGTCTTCTTAAAGTGGAGGAAAAATCACTTTTCAGAAGCACCCTGCATGTCACATGCTTACTGACAGGAAATGGAAACTTAACGGTGTTAGAAGGCTGTAGGGGCACCTTGGCTAGCCTGGTGGAAGCCAGAACTGATTGAAGGGGGAAATGTGAGCTGTTAAGTGGTTTTGGTTGGTTTGTTTTAATGCATGCATTTTTGGGGGGGGGGAAACAGAAGACTTCACAATGATCTTCCACCTTACACAAGCTCAAATACAAGATAAGGTAAACTTCGGTTAAACAAAGTGGACATCTACACACATGCACATATGTATGAGCTTTACAACACAGTCCTTTCCCTCTCCCTTGTAACAGTAATAATATTATTGTAGCTACAACTTTTAAGTGCATCTCAACTTCACTAATCAATACTGATTAGTATGTATGCCAAGTAACTATGATTATTCATCAGATGAGTTGTCAGCCTGTTTGGTTGTCAGATCCCTGAAGTTTTCCACTGAGACGCAAATCTCCCCATGGACAAAACTGCTGTAAATTGGCTGCTTTTCTTTGATGCTTTTCACAGACCTGCTCAGCTCAGCAACAGCCCAAACTGACCCTGGATCAACGTTGAGAAATTTCCTTAAAGCTTTTTCCTCTCTTAGGAAAACTACCAGCTTCCAGCCCAGGGAGCAAGAGTGAGGCAGGTACTGACTCAGGTTCTTGCCCTTTTTACACTCGGTGCAAAAAGCCAGCTTGCCTTGTCCATGTCCTGTTCAAAGCTATACATCTACACACAGCCACCATGTATGACAGCTCTGCCAGCTTTAAAGAACTCCAGTATTCTTGAAGAAAAGTTTGTTACTTCCAGCTGCACTAGACTGCATGCTTTGCTGGCTTTTTTTGTGCTTTTTGTTTGTTTGTTTTCTATAGAGTCCCTATCTGACCTACAAAAGGAAAATAAATATGCTAAGAAACTCATTCTTGATTTCAAAAACTACCATGTTGTGTTTCAACAATGGTAGGCCTACCATTATGTTTTTAGAGAGCACATTCAAATAGACATTAAATTATACAATGGATGCTTGCATTTATTCAATCCAGATGTGGTTCTGAAAAGAGCTTTACAGTTCTGGGTCCCCCACCTCCCATTTGTTTTTCCACTGACAATTCAGGAGGGCATATGGCATTACTTAAATAGCATCCAGGATTTTCAGCCCGACAGCAATAAAACAGCAGTGCTGACTGCAAGCTCCAGCCTTTTCAAATTCAAGAGACGACAGTCATTTTCCATTTCTGCTACCACAGTAAAAAACTCCTCCGTACATTTTATTTTCCTACTACACTAAAACATTGAAGTTTTTAACATGGAAAAGATTTGTATCAGCATCAGTTATATTTGCACTCCTTTCTTACATATATATGCGTGTGTATATACACACACACAGATCATAAAGCTTCTCACTAATTACCTCCCTGCTTCCCTGTCCAGTCCAGTCCAAGGGCTGGGAGGAGGTTCCTACCAGACATCTAGACAAGCCTAGATGCATTTCCTGCCCTTTAAGCACATTGCTCTAGCCAGATATTTCCCAAGCTCCAGGTTACTTACTGGCAAGATTTAAAAAAGCCCCGCTGCTGCTTACAATTAAGGAGTTCTGTGAGTCCCCAGCCTACCGCAGGCTCATTTAGGATTCACACATGGGAAGTGTTACATAAACATAATGCTGCAAATGAAGTTGTTGCCACAACACATCTGCACAGTTGCCATGCCTCATCAGCCTGAGAGATGTCTCTATGAAATCAGTGTTCTGAAGACTACTGATTTAAGTAAACAAAGACTAAGGAGGTTTAATGATCTGAAAGCATGATTTCATAAATACAGTTGATCCAGCCATTGTTACTTATCTAAAAAGGTTCATGAGCACAATAGGATTTTAAAGCTCTGCCCTGCTTCTGTCTACAGAATTCAGAAACTGGTACACAAACTAATCTAGTTGAATTACCCTGGAACGGATTTTCTGAACAGCTTTTATCAGCTGTATTCAGATTCAGAGAATGTTATCAGCTGTTCCCATTTTTGTATTATTGTCTCAGAATAAAGGTCAGCACGAAAAGGTAGCTCCAGGACATAAAACACTGAACACGGTTACCATAATTTGCCTGTGGGTGGTAACCTTTGTTTTAAGTAAAAGACACTACTACTTTTTGTCCTGTTCATCTTATGGATCTCAAAAATACTACAGTGGGAAGCTGTGCAGTACTGACTACATCAGACTGAACAGAAGATGCTTAGCAGATTTTGCATGTAAACTGAACAGAGGGGCTAATCACACAAATTACTGTGTAGTGGAATAAAGTACGTATTGTCCTCCAGAACATAAATTGAAAATCAGGTCTTAAGCATTCTTTTCAATCACAGCAGCTGAACACAATATAAAAAACACGGCCCATGCAGAAGAGTTGAGGACAGTTCAGTGGTTGCTCCTGTTCTGATACCTAGCATTAATAACATTGGTAATGCTTCAGAACTGTGACGGGGTCCCTCTGCTATTCTTACACACTTACTCCCCTGTTTATTCCTTAAGGGACTCACTAACTCCTGCTACTAAGCTTTCACTTTTGTAACAGATATGAAGAGGAAGCATGCAGTATTGCTTTCTATCAAGCTAGATAAAATGTCATTTCCTCCCTTTGGAAGACCTGAAACAATAGGAGCACAGTCATCCAAAGCTTTGAGTGCACCCGGGCTGCCCCTTCTTTTCAGTGCCTTCCTTAAACGACATCCCAAAATACCCAGAATGGCTTCTGAAACTTGAAATAACTTTTATTAAAGTATTCTCATTAAAGCAATATCCAGATATTGAAACAGAACACAAAAACCACACAGATTAAAAAGAACAAAAAATGAAAGGACATGCCTCTGCCCTGCACTCTACATTTCTGCATGCATTGCTTTCCTGGTTTCGTAACAGCAAGTCAGCGGCTGCAACGAGTCCTGTACACCAGCTTACAAGTAAAAGCATCTTTGTCACCTCTCAGCAGAGCTGCTCACTGCAGTTCTCAGCATTATTTATATCCTTTACTTCACACCGTGGTCAGGATACAACAGAAAGCCTACAGGGTTCAGCCATTAGCCACTGCAGAGGATGCAAACTGTTTAATACATTAATGTCAAACAATCCACAGACATCTGGCACTTCCCTACATCAGTGTCCTTCAAAGACACAAACCCTTACAAATGCAAATCAATATTTTAACTACTGCATTAAATTAGCACCTTTCTGTTTCACATCTAATCTCAACTGTTTTCTGTCCACAAACTGATCTGATCAAGAAACTGATCTCAACACCATATGCCACTACATATCCATACCAGCTTACTTGTTTGTGCTTGTAAAGGCCCACATAGCAGCCACAGATTGGCTTGCCAGCAGCAAGACCCAGAAAAGCATATTTAACACAGCAGTGCTTGATAGATGTTTGTGCTGGTGAAGTTTGTACCAAAAGATATAGTATAGTAAGGTATAGCATCAGGAACTCCAAACAGCCTCTCTGGAACAGCATTATAGATGTCTTGAGGACACTGACTGTAAACTATGAGGGCTGCTCCAAAAATAACACCTCCTATTTTCTTATGTTGGCTCACAGTGTCAGAGACTGATGCTGCAGCAGAGGTTGAACCTTCCCACAAATATCCCATTATATTTTGTTGCTCTGTGACAGATGGCAGCAGAGGGGCAGTCTGACAAAATGGTATCTGACATGGAAGTGCATATGAAGCAGAGGTGTGGAATTAACTTCCTCCATGCAGAAAAAAATGCACCCACAGACATTAATGAATGCTTGATGAACATTTCTAGAGATCAAACTGTGGATGAGGTGAACACAGAGTGGCAGTGACTGGTGTGTTTCAGCCATGGCAACACAGACCATGAGACACCTCCACTGGCAAAGATTATTACGAACCCTCTCTATCAAACAGCGCTATTGTGCTCTATGTATCTGTTGTAGTTTCCATGGAAATAAATAGGAGGCATTACTTTCCAAGCAACCTACAGAACTTAGAAGAAGTCAGTGAATCATATTTCTTGTCTTTATCCAGTACTAATGTGCACAATTGGTAAGCCCAGATAACACCATGGACTAAGGGCTTCCATCTTTTTTAATCCAGCCAGCTCTCAAAAATCATAAAGGGAGTTCACTTACATTTTCCAGGAGTTCATATTTCACTGCAGGAAGTCCACAAAAGCCTCAGCCTTTTAAATATCCTATCTCATTAACAACCAACCACAATGCCATTTAGTATGTGTAAGCACTGCTTTCCCCTCAGTGAGTAAGCTTTAAAACATTGCAAGGGAAGTAACTTCAGGACAGAGATTACATGGTTTTCTAAAATCTTCCTAGTCAAATGATGAGATGCTTTTGATCAAGTAAGCCACTGCATCATTTCAAAAATGAAAGCTTAGCAAAAGCACAAATGAATGAGCAAAAACACCAAAAGGATAAGTTGCAAGAGAAAAATTAAGATGAGTAAGAAGAAAAACAAACTATTGAAAGATGTGACCCGTAGTCAATTCTGCAGTTTAAAAAGTTGCTCATGCATTCCTAAAAGTGGGAAGGCTGAATGTAAGAGACTGCATTTTTGCCTATGACATTAAGTTTTGCCAATTGAGGCTCCACGTCTGCGCTCTAAACAAAGAAGGAAGGGCCATTTGGGTCAGAATATTCCTCTAATAAAGATGCAAAAGGCAAAATCTCCAACAAAGGGCAGTGAGCAATTACTGCATGAGGAATCCATCTGCAATTAATAGGCACTGCTGTATTAAAAGCTCTGATGAAAGTAGGAGGGATAATGCTAATGCATTCTGAATTGATTGCGAATTCTCAGAAAACTTCTCTCACATCACAGTGGTCAGCAAAAATTAGCAAAGGGCTTGTATACTAAAAGTGGCATGACAAAGCTGTCATTACCTTCTTAGCTTAAGACATTCAGGTTTTGTTTTGATCATATTATTCCTGTAAAACACTGAGGAGAAAAGTACAAAGGAAGGCAGCATGTAGCAAGGGAATGAACTGCACCTGCAAAAGAAAATGCCTTCAGGGATGAGAATCACTTTCCACTGCCCAGCCAGCAAGAACAAAAAAGCTCACCAGGGAGAGAAGCAGAGAGCAGCAGAATCAAGCACGGCAACCTCTGTATTTTCCAGTATGCCCAGAGGTGAGCAAAGACCAAAAATGTGTACAAAGCACTTCTCCCAGACAGTGTGGAACAGGCAGCAGCTGTGGGAACTGCATCCACACAGTGTTCCCTACAATACTGACGTATCTAACTGTGAAAATCCCAAGCCCTTGAATCCAAACCCTGCACAGAGGGAACTATGCTCTTAGAAGAGGCGAGGGCTTATTTAAAACAGACTGAACTTACTTGAACCAAACCTGAATCACCAAATCAAACTTCAAGAATCTAACAGCTGCAAATGGAAACAAAACTATCCCTCCTTACTATTTCTGCCAACACAATAAGGTGATTTTCAGAATTAAAAAAAAAAAAAGAAAAACTTTTCGCAGCTGTTAAAACACAGCTTAGGTCAATATACAAGTAACACATAAGAATATTATCTTTGGCTCTAACAGACAGACATCCTGACCCAAAGCGCGTCTGCAGTTACCAATACGGCACCCCAACTCAGAATCCAAGAGCTATAATAAAGGAAGAACAGAGAATTGGACTGACAAGCTTTTCCTGAGTTGATTAGAGTGACACTCCTAGAACTACAAACAACAAAAAAGAAGAATACATGGGGAAAAGAAAAACTTTAATAAACCTACCTCTATAAACAAATAATTGGCCTGAATGGAGCTCTGGAAGTCAACTGGCCTACTCAAAGCACACTAAGTCAAATCAGGTTATTCTGAGCACTGTCCAGACGAGCTCAGCTATAAATGACTCAAAAGTTACACAAGTAGGCTAAAGCCTTCTGTCACTGAGAACAGTGGCAGGCAGATATCTGTACAACTTGCTTATGGCTAAGCAATGATGATGAAAGATGTAAGTCTAACATCCCTTGCTGTCTCATATTTTACCTGAAATTGGTCCTCATCAAATTGAAATTAATATACAAATTTAAATAGAAATTGTCCTGTCTGAAAAATGATACAATTCACTTACAAGGGCAACTACTGGTTTATAGAAGAAAGAGACATTTTAGAAGTAGCTTAAGAGCAAAAAAATACATTCTCTATATAGAAAAAAAATTACAAAATTAAAAAAAAAAAAAACAGAAAGAATATGTCTTTAAGCAACAGAGAAAATCTGAGCTATTTATTCTGTGCACTCTCTCTCAAATTGTCTGCAAGTGCAACAATGCCAATAGAGTACCACACAACCTGTTTCCATAAACCCTACCATATTCATAACAGGCTACACTAACCAAGCTTACAGAACTGTAGAACAATAACGATATCAAAAGAGTTTGGAAGAAAAAATTTGTGAGTCACCACAAGAAAATTCCATGCAATCACCCTGTCCCTGCTTTCCCAGAAGTCTAGCACATCTCCATGTGAAAGTGTACACAGAAATGAGCTATGGATATGGTTGCTTTAGAATATGTTACAGGAGTTCAAAGGCAATATAGCTTACAGCATTTACATTGGCACAACACTAATGTGGAAAAAAAATGAGTAGTCCAATTCACTAAAGAATAAATGCACACCTCTGGGAGTCTCTTGGACTAGAGATAATTCCACATTTTGTGCCTGAAAAATAGCAACAGACTGCAGAAGGGCCACTGTCTTAAAGAGTGCTTCAGGAAAAAAATGAAGAAGGTCTAATTTACACTTTTATGAAATAAAACTATAGATTTGTTTCACATGGCCACAGTGAATAAAATTTATAACCTTCCTCACATCATATTTTATCCCCATTTAGTTTTAAAGCCACAATCTAGTGATAAACCCAAGTACCTCTAGATAGCAGGGCTCCATTCGACGCAGAAAGATAAAGTTATCATCCATGCCCTTGGAAGAGCTACAAGTCAAGCTTGTTTAAATAACATACGAGTAGAGATAACAAATCATTTGCTGGTGGTACCTATTTGTGTTTTATTTGCAATTAGTCCAAGAGTCCAACTTGATAGGAATGATTCAATGAAAGCACAGTACTTCAACAAAAATGGCTTAACAACTAGCAGCACTTCCACATCAAATATGTAGACAGAGAAATAAGACCAATACATTAATCAATGTGAAGACTAATAATAATAATTATTGCAAGTAATTAAGAACATTTTTTATCCTATTCTGATGTTCATTTTCCTTCGCTGTTTTACCATTCAAACAAAATTCAAATGATTAAATAAAAGAACATAACTATGAGACAGTCCCCAACAAACTGGTTACCCTCTGGGTTAATTTAAAAAACAAAAAATCCTGCAAATTACAGTAATATAATTATTAGAAGATGTAATTCCACATTTTGGATACTTCAAAACTTTCCTGTGGGTATGAGAAGAATTATTTGAGTTGGGATTCAAGAGAAACGATAATGATTTTCTATCCTCATCTCCTTCCCTCTAGATTTAACTCATGACTGTAGTTGGGACTTGCTAATGACCAACTAATGACCTGCAGTTCATTTTTGAGAGGTATTAGGCTTTATTTACAAAAGCCTCCAACCGTATGTGTTCAAAGCTCACATTAAACTGTTTAAATATAGCTCAACTTACCATGATGGATGGAGCCAAAACATGTATTTAAAGAAGATTTATGAAGTTCTGCCAAGTAACTTCTACTGGTCAGATCTTGTCTTAAGCAACTTAACCCCATCTATTTTTAAAGCAGATATTTTAAAACAATTGCTCCATTTTTGTGGGAGAAATTAAGACTGTCCCATAATATCATTCTGAAGTATTTCACCATGTCTCCTCTGTCTTCAAGTGAGAATTTCTATAAAATGTAAACATGCATCCTGCTTCCAGGATGGTACATTATACCACTACTTTCAAAAATCACAAAAACACACATCTTATTAAAATCTCCTATTAAAATATAAAAGCCATCTCTGACCAAAAAAACCCTTTAAATTTACAATTAGCTTTCTTCATTCACCACTTGAAGTACACAGCCTTCAATACATTATTTGTGGGTTTGTTTTTCCCCTTAAATATAGATTAAATTAGTACATTGGAGGAGGAAAAAAAAAAAAAAGAAAACAAAGACTTCTCATTAGTGGAAAACGTACCAAGCTTATGATCTTGAAAGCAGAACTCAGGAGGGGAGATACAGCTCTCCTTTTAATTTAGCATCACATGACAAAAGCAAGTTGTCAGCATCAGGAAAAGACTGCAAAGTTGGAGCTTTTTAAATCAATGTAAGAAAGAGTATGACAAGTTACATTCTTAAAATATGAAACATCATTAATTACTGTTGGTAAGGAAGTGGTAAGGAAAGAGATTGTAATGAATTCACCTCTGGTTATGTATCCTATCTAGAAACTGTCAGAGGCTTCTTGGTCAACACTGTGGGTGTAAGGGACCCTCTCCTATTCTCTTCTTCAAAAATTACATGTTGGAAAAACCCAAGTCATACATTTAGTCACAGCCTTTGCACACTCCAGCTCTTCCCAGTGTCCCATTACCGTTCTCTGGCTGATGGGCTATTGGTGCAGCTCACATCCCTATTCTGGTTCTGTCCTGGAGCCTTCTTCCTTGAACAATCAGAGCACCCACCGCACTGCAGCTTGTTTTACAGCAGGAGCTGAAGTGATAGTAAGGATGCTGAGCTCCATGTGCCTTAACCTTTGTCTTTTACAGATTTATCTAGTCACGCAGCAAGGATTCAAACAGCAACAATCACATCAGAGGTCATGGCGTTATTAAAGCAAACAGGTTTCCAAGAGGGTCTGTGCACTAACACAGTCACTGTCTCCTACAGACAACATTCTGATAGGATTGCAGATGGCGCTCTCTCCAGTCCTCATAAAATATGAGCAGCCCACAGCACTCAAATAAAATAAGTGAAAATAAGTGAAGAAAATAGGAGCTCAGTATTCCAGTATATGGCAAAATTTTATTTGACCCAGCAAGTCTATCCAGCACGCTTTCAGTAAACATAACCAACTACCCCAAAGTCTGCCTTCTGCATCTCCGCTATCATGGCATTCCAGACACAAGGCTCTGGTAAAACAGAGCTTTGCCAACTGGTAGATGTCAATTCACTGCAACTGTTGCTGGCATTAAATACTTTCAGCACTCAGACCTATCAGTTCTCTCAAAACATGTTCGGAGGAGAACTTTCAGTAATTCACGTTGTAAGTTAAGCTCTATTGGAGAGTATGCTCTATCTGCATAGCGTATGATTTACAGCTATGTTTAATTTGAAAGCAGCTCACCAAGCTCCTGTAGACTCTAAAACAATTTTGCTGGTTGTTCTGGGGTGCAAGTGAAAATGGAATTCTGGCTTGAAGACTCCAGTTTGGTTTCTAAGTTCTCCAAGCTCCAGGTGGTATCCATAATAATTCCATATGGTGACAGAAGAGTTTCGCCTTTGCTTTGGAGATGGCATTTGTTCCAAGTTTAGATAAATCTCTCCACAAGCTGAAGCTGGTAGAAGTTAAAATATTAGACTTCCTACTTATAGCTTATCCTAAGCTACTTGGTTCATGCTGGCTTGTATTGCAGTTTTCATTTTGTAAAAGTTTCTATATGGATTTTGATATTGGCACTAACCTTCGCAATGGTTGCTTTTTGTCAGGTGCTTTTTAAGGTACCCTTCAAACATTAATCTCCTGGATTCTCTCCTGCACAAGTGTTTTCTCTTAATTAAGTGGAAAATTAACTTGCTCTTTTGATGAAGACTCATCTTTCCATACACTGACCTCCTCTCCCCCTTCTAAATAAACCTCGTTTTCGTGAACAATTCAGTTTCATACTCAAAGGAAGCTGAAACAGGAATTTGGAGCCACAGATTTGTCTACTACATGCAAATGACTTGAAAGACCGTAAAAATCAAGTGCTCTGAGTTTTTTTGTTTTTGCTGATGCTTTTCTTAAGAATGAAAGAAGGAAACTGTTCAATATGCAGAAAACACAAAAGCCAAAGCAATCCTCTTGTTTTTATTTTTTATTTTTTTTAGCCACCAGCCAGGAAATTACTCACTCTATGCAAAATTATACCTATATATACACATGTATATACCAGCAGAAGGACAATAGAGCTTTAAGCCAGTTTTACATTACAATCCTATCACTGAATGGTTTGAGTTGAAATGGATTTTTAGGATCATCTATTTCCAAGCCCCTTGTCATGGGTAAGAACACCCTGCAGCAGACCAGGTTGCCTAAAGTCAAGCCTGGCCTTGAACACCTCCAGGGATAAGCAACCACAACTTCTCTGGGCAGTCTGTTCCAATGTCTCACCAGCCTCTGAATAAAAACTTTCCTCCTAGTTTAAATTTCTCCTCTTTTCATTTAAAGCCATTTCCCCCTTGTCCTCTCACTACCTGCCCATGTAAAAAGTCAATCTCATTCCTATCCATAATCCTCTTTTAAGTACTGGAAGTTTATGACAAGGTCTCCTCACTGCCTGCTCTTCTCGAGGCTGAACAAGTCCAACTCCCTCAGTCTGACTTCATTGAAAAGTGCTCCAGCCCTCTGTTCAGACTCATGACTTTCTTGCACTGAATGCCCTAGAACTGAATGCAGCACTGCAGGTGGAGTCTCAGAGAGGGGAGTAAAGGAGAAGAATTGCCTCTTCTGACCTACTAGCTACACTTCATTTGATGCAGCCCATGATTCAAGACAGCAAGAACAACAATAAAGAACATTTACCCTATACTACAGGTATGTCTTCTTCCTTGCCTACCTTCTGTCAGCAAATAATTACATTGACATGTATTCTATACCTGTAACACAACTTTATCTTGCAAGCAATATCATTTATAAATTCGATGATAAGCAGTCATTTGGCACAATGCTCATTTGTCAACATAAACAAGCATGCATTCAGGACCATCTTCCTACTAGTCATCAGAAAACGACCACCCTCTGGATTGCCTGATAATTAATTGATCTGAAGCATAATATTATTCATTTTTCTTAAACAAATCAACCACTTATGATGAGCTAATTCAGCAGTTACATTTTCCTAATGGGAGGGCATAAATAAGTTCCAACACTCAACACTTTCACAGCAGTTTTCTCAATCCTGCCTGGTCTGATGCAATGTAAAATACAGATTGCAGCAGTTCTTACTCATATGCATTTGATTTAATTCACGGGAGGATTAAATCATATTCAATTACTTAATTACACAACAAAACTAGGACTTTTTCTGAAATAATCTTATTTGAAATTATTCTATACTGTATGGATTCCTATATAACATGCTATTTTTATTCTTACACTTATTTCCCTATTATTGAGAAAAATTCAAAATATTTAAATACAAAAAGAATGCTTAAGCAACACGTAAGCACAGGCATTCTTAAAACACCCAGGGATCACCTTACTCAGAAAACACAAGGAAGATGCACTTACAGAATTGTAGACTGAGGCTCAAAAAGGCAAGTAAGGCTGCCAAAGCCAGCAAGAACAGAAACCGGTTTCGGAAAAGCATTATTATTCGTTCTGCTTCCTCTTCATGGTTTCATCTTCACGCGTCAGTGGTTTCTGCAAACAACAAAACATTGGTAAGTGTATTTCAGACGTGGAAGTATCAGCTATACCTAGGAAAATTCACAGAGCCTTTAGATGATGTCAACTTGCTGCAAAAGTTAAAAGACAACATCAAAAAAAGCCCCAAAACCAACAGTCTCCTGAAAATGCCCAAATAAGTAAAGTGCACAGAAATTGCTGAACTGATGCTTTGTTTTGACAGATGCCCATATAAGGAACAGCATGGGGGAGGCTGGGGCTCTCCCCTTCCTTCTCTTCTTAAGGAAAAAAAGGAAAAAAAAAAAAAAAAAGAAGCTGCTTTCATGTGTAAGAGACGAATTTTCCCAGCACTGACAGTGCATTGCAGGGAATCTTTATGATTCTCAGATTCTTCGAATCAAGTTCTGTTTACAACAGTGCATCCAAATATGTTGACAGAAAATAACAGCAGCATTTCTTATTGCCCTGGCATTTATTTGCTCATGGAAAGAGACTTCTGTTGCTTCTTTCCTGCCTTTGAGAATGAAATTACTTACATATAAAGCATGTAATTAATACATTAATTAATACTGTATAACGTAATTAACACTCTTTCATCCACTCATTTTTTTCATAAAGCAAGATGGATTAGTTACAAAATCACAGAATTCCTATTAGTTGTTCTGCACTCAAAAAACGAATTATCTTACCAAGACCTTGATATCAGGCTCTGAGCACTAACAAGTCAACTAGAATCCAATTTTGAAGTTCTGATACTGTTTCCCTTATCAATTTTCTTATTAACATTTGAAAATGCCTTATGAATCACTGAATTTCTTGTTTTATCTGCTGTGATTGGTCTTAAGGAGTGGTGATCTATGAACTGGACCAATATGATTTATTTAGAATCAAGCAAAGGGACCAAGAGCATTGGGAGTGACACTTCAAAAATGAAATCACTGAGACTTGCAATGAAATGTATTGTGCATTTATATTTTGCTTGACTGATGTCTGTCTGATTTTACTTGGAAGGCTATCGTCACAGCTTTTAGAAACCAGAAAAAAAAAGTAGATTCTGAGAAGCAAGAAACCAAAACTATTATAACATTTTTCCAAGTACCAGGAGCACCACAAATGACACATGCAAGCAGTAATAAAAAGTTTTTAACAAAAAGAAAAAAAAAGAAAAAAAAAGAAAGAGAGAGAAGGAATGATTTTAGCAGTTCCAGTTTCATTAAGATGTTGCAGGATAAGCTGCGATTTTGTGAAAGGTGTGCTGAAACCAAAATGAACATAAGCCAAAGAAACTATACAAAGCTGTGATGGGAGGAAGGTAAAAGGATTAGTGAATACAGAATACTAGGAGAGAATGAAGCAGTTAAACCAAACAGATGGAAGAACAGAAGGGGAGTCACAGGAAAAAGCAAAATTAGACTCAGATAGAAGAAGGTAAAGCACATTAAAAAGTCTCAGGAACAAAAGCTCTTGTGCACAGTGTACACTTATTAATACAGTCATTGTACCTATAAAAGCTGTCACAAGAAAGGAAAGTTGACAAGACAGGAGAAAAGGTAATATCTCACACTTCCAAAATAGTTTAGAGCAGAAATTTAACTAGCTTTAAATCTTAGTTGCAAGGCCAGAAATTGTGAAGTATTTCATTTTAAATGCTCTAGTTAAGACATGATAAACAAGGCAGAACGATTTTTCATTTAAATATATTTGTACTGCTAAGTTGAAAGTCACTGTGTTACAACTGATCAGGAAAACTTGCTATTGAGTGACTTAAATGAGAGCCCGTTGCTACTGAATGACTTCAATAAGAGCCCGTCAATACAACCTGTCATCAACTGCCACTTGATATCACAGAGCCAGGAATCAGGCGAGTGTACCTAACACCGAACCCAGAGTGGGGAATACCATGAGAGGTACTGCCAGACCAAAGCAGCACTTAGCAAACACCGAGTGAAGACAGTGCAATAAGCATTGTGAGCATTCACTGACAGGAGTATTTGGAAGCACATCATAAGAATATTATGTAATATAATAATAATATAAATTTAGCTTTATAATAATATAAAGCTAAAAACTTAACATAAGAGCCTCAGGAAAGAAGAAAAATGAAACAACCTTACCTCCCCATAAAATCTATTTTCCTGTACAGACAAAGCACAAAACAAGCAGCAAAGCAGAACACATTCTGGGTCTTCATAACATACTACCACACAACCAAACCAACCTTGTGCTGCAAGAGGCTGCAGCAGACCTGCTGCTAATATGACATTTAGAGAACACTGCTCTTTACCTATTTACTCTGCACACAGGGCAGAGTGCAGGTCATGCCCCAGTCTCACCACATCCACTCAGAAGCTCTTAGTACTCAAAGGTCACCAACTGGCAATGCTGCATTGCTGCTCAACAGGTATAGGCCTTGGCTCTTTTCCTCAGAGACAGGTAAGTAGTAATTGCTTTCAAAGGTGACCATGCACCTTTGTACTGCTGCAAACAGAGTTCATCATTTTAAACAGTACTAAGCACTCCGGCAGCTGTTTCTGAGGTATGCCAGAAAAATACTGATTCATGTTCACTTTCAGTCAAGAGAACACAAAACTGGATTAAGAAGACCTACAGAGCCCAAAACTTATTTAGACAGTGCTAATTACAAGCGTGATACGCATAAGCAGTTTAGAAATTCTGAAGGATAGCTAATGTTAATAGAGCATTCTATATCTAAATAAAGATAATTACAAGGCTCCTTCAGAGCTGCCCTATGTGGTATAAGTACCTAGTCACAGAAATTTTTTTTGCTTTGAAACTTATTCCACATCTAAACTTATCACCAGAGCAACTTACAGCATTTAGAGTCCCTCCAATTCTCACCTACTTTCACAAGACTACGCCAAACCTGTGCTAATATAGGACATCGCATGCTCACACAAGTGTAAAAACAGTCTTGCAATTAAAGACCAGGCCTGGGAGTCAGAATATTACCCACAGCTCTGCTAGGCTCATCATGTTATCTGTTTCAGGCCACTTCAACTGAAAAAGTTGACTAAAGAAATGCTGGGAGGGCAGCATGCTCGTGAGCACGCACAGGAGGCTGCCAGGAGCCTGGGCTAAGCATGCAGCTCCCAGCAGAGCAGCTGCTGTAACTAACCTACTTTTTGTTCAGCACTGCCTGAGGGTTGCTATGTAGCACTCCACAAGCAGCCTTCTGCCCTTGCACACTCCTCCTTATGTGCAAATTACAGAGATGCTGAGTTGAATAGTTGAGCTATTTCTTCGGAACATTTTAAGTCAGGCCTTGAAAATGTATTTGGATCAACGCTCTTAAAGATCACATGAAGGCTGACATGGTGCTAAACCACCACAACTGAACTTCCATACCAATCTACTGAAACTGCTACATCCTCTATATTATCTGTAACCATGCAGAATGCAAACCTACTAGTTAGCATGAAGCATAAGCACATTACACTGAATCACCATGACAGCTTAAATGAATTTACTTGATTCAAATAGCATGTCTCCATAAATAATCAATAGTACTCAAAGCCTGCTTTAGTAGAGTCACTGTATTATCTGATGTGGCACACCAAATGACACAGACTGCTGAAATACAAGCAAAAGTACTCACAATGAGATGGCAAAAAAAAGAAAAAAGCTTCAAAAAAGAAAGACAGCATTAAGCCTGAAGTTACCTGTATGCCAAAGACAACTTTATTTTCTTGCAAACTTATACTGCTTACAAAGGAGAATAGAAAGCCCATAGACATTGTGAAATTCATTTGGAATAACACTCATAGATACTTTTTTGAAAAAACATCATGAAAGAACACAGGGATGTACTTATAACGTGATGTTTCTTCCATGCAGAAGACAATAAGCAACTTGATAATTTCTTATTGTAAAAGTTGCATGAAAAAGCAATTATCTTTCCTCTACAACTGCAGGTTTATTTTCCAACAGAAGCTCTGTTTTGAATTTGCCTGAAATGAAGGTGACAGCTCCCAAAATGACTGTAATGAAGACTTCTGCCTTCACTTTCAAAACACTAATGAATGATGCTCCATCAGCTATTCCCCAGTCATTTGGCAGCAGCCTACCCAGCAGTATATTTTCCACCTAGTAACTCCCAGAAGTCCAGCATCCAGGCATTTTCACACAGCTGAAGAACTTTATACTCTTAAACTAGAAGATGCAGAAAGTATCTCCATAAGCAAGTAGCACAAGCCAAACCTTTTCTTTGATATTTCAAAGGAAGTGGCAGTGGGTTTCTTTATTTGAGTTTGTGTCCCTCCCATGGGGTGAAAAACAGTGGCTAGTATATCGTGGTTATGACCAAACCCACCACTGCTACAAGCATCTAAGGAAAGAATTAGAAAAGAGAGGAAACAGGATCACTCAGGAGAACCAGTGCTGAGGTCAGCACAACTTGCTTAGTTTTTCATGCTTGTAATTTTCACATGGAAGAAACCCTCACAAAATTCCTATAGTTGACTATAATTTCAGGAACTAAAACTGAGCATGCCATTCCTGCACTGCTGATGTTCTATTTTGCACAGAATCAAAAAGCAACAAATGTAGCACCTGCAAAATCGCTAATCATAATTCTTTATTTTCCTGTCAGGAAAAAAACATATTCAGTTTTTAAAAGCATTAATGAGAAATACATCTCACATGGAGAGAACTAAAACCTACACTGTAACATTATGTAGGTTAGTCCACTCTCCATGACTTAAGCTGGAAGTTAGTTACCATGGAAAACACAAATCAACAGAAAGCACACACGCAGGTCAGCAGCTTGTTGAGCCTTAACAGAAAAGATAAGCAAAGATATGAATAAAAAAACCTAAGTATGTATCACACCACAACAGAAATAAGTTAGTATCTACTAGGGCAGAATTACATGTTAATATGTAAAACTTTATAGCTAGCTATAAAATGTTCTAGAAATTTTATTCTCAAGTTACATAGCATTTCACTAGCAAGCATCTGATAAAAAAAAAAAAACAAACAAACAAAAACCACAAACAGCCATTTCAGTCACTCAGGTTTAACCTACTTTGGCATTTAGAACATTTAAATATCTACATCTACATTTCTCTTTTCTCCTATTCCAAGTATCTTCCTTACCTTCTCGGCTCTAAATCCTCAGGCTGGCACAGCTGGTCTTCTTGAGACATGTAAAAGCTATTGGAAACAGCATAGCAGCACTGTCCAGTCTGTCTAAGCTGCCAACACAAGCTCTTACCCTTCCTTAAAGCTAAGAGATCAAATAGGCCTCTTACTCAAATAAGTCTAGTCCTTCTATACAGCACTCATTATTTTCAGTGTGCAGTACATTTACATAAGTTTCAAAGCCTCCTCGTTGCCACAGAGAACCCAGACACAGGTGGTCCACTGACAAACTCCATCAGTGCAAGCATCTTAAAACTCAGCTGGAAGAGATTTAGAAACAATAGAGCACAGTAGCAAACATCTTAAACTAAGAAGTGGGCAATCTCCAAATCTCCCCAAGGAATGGAGATTTTAAGTTTCTAAAACCCGATGTGTGATAAACCACTTCCACTGCTCAGCTTCAAAGGTTGAAAGATAGAAGAAGGCTGAGACTGCCACAAGGACTACGCTTAATGAACCTGAAAATACTGTTTTGAAGGCCTCTTTCTCACTACTGACTATTGAAGGAAAAGCTCGAGAGGTGGGAAGAGATAGGAATTACATTCTTTTAAGGGGGAAAAAGTATTCTGTTTGAAAACACACATAGCAATCTTCATGCAGAGTTGTTTACAAAAATAATTACTTGGCTACAACCTGGTTGGTTTTTTTAACCATTAAAAAGTGAGGAAGGTAAGAAGGGAGGATGCAAGATTAAGTAGTCTAAAAGACAATCTATCTATCTTCACCATAAGAAAACATCCCAGGAAGCCTCAAGCTGACCCAAGTCAAAAAAAGAAACTGTAGACTAAGGAAGCAATATTTTAAGATGGGATTACTGTGCTCCACAAGGCCGTTCCTACATGAGTTTAACGTTTGTCACTCTACAATCACACCAAAGCATTTCCTCAGAAGTTTCTCCCTCGGGGTTTTCTGTTTCAGGGTCAACCCATTTGTACAGCTGGGGCTTAGAGCAAGTTATTAACCATAATGGATGAATTCTCTGTTCCTTTCAGTTAGGGCTGGAGGATGGAAGCAGCAGACTGGGGAGTGGGATGTAGAGAACAAGACAGGCAAGAAATTTATATATATATATATATTTTTTTAAGAAAAGTTCTGAAGAGCTGCAAGTCAAATATCATTTCTAAGTCCAGCATACTCTTCTCAAAATAATAATAATCAATTTTAGGTTAGACTCTTGCCTTTCACCCCTCCTCACCCCCCCCCACCCAGATTGCTTTCCCTTTTAACAATTCAACAGGAACAGCTTGCTGCCTTCATGCCCAGTCTGTAGCAGCACACTGATGGCAGGAACTTTTCCTCCTATCAGCTTTGCTATGTTATTTATACAGAACATCAGTGGTTCCCATCACCCATGACAAACAGATGACATGCCCCTGCTGGGAGGAATGCACAGGAGTCCAAATTAGGTCTGACAGTAAACAAAGGAGAAAAACAGGATTGCACAGAAAAACAGTTATGGAATGTTTAATGTAACCAGCCCATGTCCCAGTTTGGGCAGAAGTCTCACACTTCTTAATAGGTTTTAGGTTATCTTAAGTCTGTCAGCATCTGTATATTCAAAAAACAAATACCCACCATAGTTCATATGTACAATGTGTCCCTATACCAAAGGTATATATAATGTATTTCTTACAGCATTTCTCTTCCCTTGGTTATTCCAAAAAAAAAAAAAAAAAAAAAAAAAAAAAAAAAGATTTCTAGCAAAGCTGGCAACAGATCTAACAAGATTAGAGATTACTTAATAAACATTTTGCTAACCATAAGAGTTTAAGTTACTACTTATGGTGCTGTCTGCAAGCACCAAATACGATCCACGCTATTGTTGGTTACATCCAACACAGGATCCATAGGTTTGCATACACAGAATGAATCAAAAGAAAAAGTAGTGGTGACAGATACAGTGACACACGACTCATCTAGGTCATCTTGCTGGGCTTGCTGCTAAACCATCATGCTGACAAGGAAGACTTCAAAACAAAGTGACAAAAAGACACTGGAGATTTCTACCATGTGTTTCCTGCTTCACAGTTTACAAGATCAAGTACCAAAGCCAAACAACATCCTCATTACAGCCCTTCTTACAATTCAGTTACATTGCTGGTTTTGCGTTGTGATTTTTGTTTGGTTAGTTGGTTTTGTTTGTTTTCTTTTTTTTCTTTTTTTAATGACTGCACCATCAATTCCTATTAACATGAAAGCAAAGCCTTCACACAGCCTTGGGTTTTAGAACCTATGCACGTGAATAGAAACAAAAATCTAAACTAAATAAAGCATATTATTTAGGTTTGCTTTTTTTTTTTTTAATTATGAACACAAAAGTTTGTTACATTCCTGTTAAGTAAAAGATAGTAAAAAGCCCACCAAATAACATCACTGAAAGCTCACTAATGGCGTATCCTGCCATAGCAAATTAAAAAAACATCCTGGAAAACAAACGGTTTTCTATCCAGCTTTATAGAGAAACAGCACACAAGTACAAAACTTCACATTCTTCAAGTCACACTGGTCTTCCCTGCACCACTGTTTTGCAGACAGACTTTACACACAAACATTTGCAGCAGATAGATTCTCTGCTACAGATGTAAGACTTTTTTATATAACATACTCCTTGCATTAAATCGTAAGGACAAAAAGTTCTACTACTAACAGCATTAAAGCAAACACATGCTGATGCTGCCATGTGTATTTCTGTAACACTTCAAATAACAAGAGTTTCTCTCACCATTCTGTTCCCAAACTCACTCTCTCGTCACCAGCTTATCAGGACCATCCATTCTTATGCCATGCCAGCTATTAACCTGTCCGTATGTATTAGAAATAATAGTTTTCTTAAAGCTCTCATTTCTAAGGAATCTACACATTTTATATTACTATAACGATGACAGAGAGATCACCTCATTCAACAGGAAAAAACACACTTACCTACCACATCTCAGAGAACAGCATCTGATATGAAAACAGATTTCAAATTTAAGATGCAAATTTGGAACTACATTTTGAATAGAAAATGATATAGCATAGTCTGCTTTCTTTCAAACATCAGAGAAGTTTCACTATTGTGTTAAAAAAAGCTATCAAAATAATCACATGAAATTTGTCAAATTACAAAGCCTTAAGCAGTATTTAAGTAACTTATGAACATAAACTGTTCCTCCTTCAAAAAAAAAAAAAAAAACAGATGTTTGGTTTGGGTGTGCTGTAAGTGTTGAAAAGATGACAGCAATTCCTATGCTAGCTTAATATCACTTCTATCACTTTCTAATTTCTTTTAGGAATTGTTAAAAGCTTCCTTGGTTTGGTTTTCAATTAGATTTCATTTGGCTTACATATTCCAATGGCAAGCATATGAAAGCAGGAAGTATCCTTCACTTCAATTTCCTTTGATCCATTTAAACTTAGGCAGATCCTTCCATCCAGGCAAAATTCTCTTTCAGTGCTCTGCTCTTTCTGGTTGCCAATACAACCAGCGCTATACAGCTTAACAGCTGCATATGTTACTCTGCTGAACTTTCAAACTGAATAAATAAGCAAATAGAAGTCAATGAGAACTTACTTGGTCAGTATTGCCACTGTGAGGGCTCTGTGGAAACAAAAATTTAATGGCTAAGAAACCTTTCATAAACCCAAGTCTTCTTCATCCACTTCATAAATATCACCATATTCCTAATCCTCTCCTTATCCAAAGACAGGACACACACTTCCACTCCGCTGAGCTGCAGAGAAAGTAAAAACAAAAACAAAGGAAGTGCTTGTGCTTCCTAAAAGGAAACTGAGCAATTCCATTTCAACGTTATTATAAAACTTGAAAGAAACCTTATGATTTGTGATGGCTCAGAGCCAGAACTGAATCCTAAATGGCAGCAAAACCATTCCAGAATATACTCAATTAGATAACTCTTTAAAAAGCACCAGAATTTACTTATTTTAAGCTTACAATTTTAAAATTGCGTACCATATGTTCATAATTGTATAAGCAGAGATCTTAATCACACATAGACCATGGTCAAAGACTGATCAGATAACACCACAGCTCCAAAAAGCATGCAAAGGCAAAGCTGTTAGCATGCTTGAGTTGTTACACTTTTTTTTTAGTTAAGATTTTCTAGTTAACAGCTTTAACTCTCTGAACAAATCTGCCTACTACAAGGCTCTCTTCTCTCCTGCAGGCACTTCCAATATTAGCCTTTGAACACGTTTCTGGACACAAATCCACCTCCCTCTGCTTCACTGAGGCTCTATGATGCTGAAAAACACTTTTCTCAGCCTTAACTTTTGAAGTAAATGTTGTGGGGATTCACTTAAAACTAATTGAAATCAGTCAGTGAGGTCAAGTTGAACAAACAGACCACGTCAGAGGTTTAGGCTGGAAAGCTCATAAGTGGAAGAAACAGATTTTCCCACACCAGGTCCAATTTATCCTCTCCAGCATTTGAGTATGTTAGTACAAAGGAAATCATTTTCCTCTACATACCTGCCCTTCCACTCAAGTTAGGTGGATCTGAGAATAGGATCTGAGCTCCCAAGTCTATCCTTATTCTTTTAGTTCCAGATGATCTTACACAGGGCTGTTTGCGACCTGAGTTTGTTTCATGTTTCAGCTCATACCGAGGGAGGCAGCTTTGTCAGTTCTCCAGCAGCCTAACTCCAGAATGGTATTAGACAAATGCCATTAGTGGATAGACAGTATTTTCTGCTCCACTTTGTTTCCCACAGCACTTCATACAACCATTAGTTTGTCTGGCTGCTGAACATAGGAATGAGGAATAACACAGGGAGCATACTAGAAGCACTGCTATGCCCCTTTGCAAAAGCAATACCTGTTTTTCCCCTGATCATCATAGCAGCAGCACAAGCTAACTTCCAGAAAGTGTTATCTTCAAATTAGAGATATGCAAGCACAAAGTTGTAGGCAGGCTGATTATTTCTTTAAAAGAAAACAGGTTTAGGTCAAAGGTGCTGGCCTTAAACATGATGCCCCATCCAAAAGGCTCACTGCATTCATTTTTGTTGCTTAGCTCCAGCAAGGGTTTTTTTTTTCCAGAACATAATGGCCTTTCTGAAGCTCCCAGGGACAGTAACCAGAAGACTCAACAGACAGAAATGCAAGCCTTGTGTTCAGACTTCTAACTCATGAGCAATTTGTTAGCCAACACAACAGCCAGAGATGTGAACAAGGTGAACAAAACATAACAAATACAGAAAAATGCAAAATATGGCATCAGCATTAACTTGTCCCTTTAGAACAACCTCTGACAACACAATACATATGGATATTCACAGGGTCTCTTTTTTAATCATTGGAGAATATCACCTGAAGAGAACACAGCATAGTTGCTCCGTTGCATAAACAACTGAGGAACTCATCATAGTGGATGTGGAGACAACGTCATGGCATTTTGTTTTCCACAATGGAAGACATGAATCATGTGACAGCTTTCTGGGGGAAATCGACTTCATTCTTGTTACATGGTAAGTTTAAGGGTGCTGTAAAAACTATAGATGAAACACCTGGCATACAGTTATTGAATACCACATCTGAACAGTACTTCTAGTCAATATCTTTATCAAGTAGCACAAACAAATAAGCCTAATTATTTCAGCTTCCAAAAACCTGTCATGTGCATGAAACGTCAGCTAGTTTTTCAGTGCCCATCTTACATCCTTTTGAACAATATGAAGCAGCCTGTCAATCTTGCTCTAAATCATCAGAACTATTCAGTGATAATCACACATTTATCATCCACCATTGCAGCTTTCCTAAATTTCACTACAGCTCCACACAATGCAACAATGCTTTTTTTTTTTTTTTTTTGCTACTTAGGATTAATCATTACATGAATGACTCAGGCCCTGACTGGGCACAATAAAATGATGTCAGCTCATTTAAAAATAAAATAAAATCAGAGACCCAGTGGTTATAATAATACCCTTCCCCACTCTGTTTCTTCTCCGAGTCAGAGAAAACGTCTCACCCAGCTGCAATCAGTGCCCACCTAATACTTCTCAGAAAAACATGAGCATTCCTTTTGAATTCTGACTGAAGTAAAACCAAGGCCACAAAGCAAGCTACGTGGTGAAAGCCCACATGCTCCTGCACAGACACAACAGCCACCCACCTTCCACCAGGAAGCGTTACCATCTACAATTTGTAAACTTTCTGCTCTGATTTACAAAGCCAAATGTTTGCTCAATGGAATTCCACTTCGACGTCACTAAAGAGCAGCCTCATTTTAACCAAATATGAAGCACAGTCTGTATCATATTTCTGGTGTCTTTCTGGAAAGTTCCTACATCCTTCAGCCATCATCATCCAGCATGTAGTTTATGATCAACCGTTTTAATTTATATTTATACCTGCGTGATTTATACCATATATTGGCCTGCATTTATCACAGAAGGCATTCTGAAAAGCACTGCCAAAAAAAAGTGTATTTTATAGTACAGCACAGCCTGTGTATCTGTACTATAACATTTTAGTACAATTCCAGTATAATAACTTTGAATCTAAAAATCAGGCAAGTAGAAATCTTGCATGGAACTTACAATCAAAGTCTTCTCCCAGGCACTTCAGCATTTCTCCTCATTTTTCTATGCCATTTAAGCTTTTATTTCCAAATGCAGTTTCCCACCCAAGCTAGAGTACTTTTAAATAAAGCTTTAAACATGAATCAACACATCACTTATTTACTGATTCCACTTCTCACAGCAAGTCAAAACTAAAGGCTATGTTCAAAAACTGTTCAAATCCCACCTTCTGCCTGAGCAGTTCAGGACCGACCTACACTGTTCAACATCTGAACTGCTGACATTCTCATTTGTTTAAAACAAATCCTTCCTCACCACTCAGGCTGTTGTCTGCCAGCACGTCTGGTACCACTCAAGTGCAAGTCTGTGCAGTTCAGCTTTCATGTTGCTCCCCGCCTCCCTGAACAAACTAGGGTACCACCACCTCCTCTGTAGCACCCGCCATAAGCCAGAAATCTAACCATATCTAAATCATGAAGCGTATGCTAGTAGGTGGTTAGTAACACGTCACTCCTGTGCCTGCCTGATGTGCACTTATAAGCAATGCGCATCTCACACTGGTGGCTTTTTGCGTACCAATTGCCAGTAGTTTTCTGTATTGTTAGAATAAAAGCCTTGGAGATAGAAGGTATGCAACTAGCCTGAACATCAATCCAGTTAAAAGCCAGTCTTAGGACTGCATGAATTCGCCATCCATCTTCTGAGCAATAACATGCAGGTAAGATACAAACCTCTCATAAATTTAGAAAAGCCTTTTAGTAAGTTAAAAAAAAAAAAAAAAAACCTGCAACTTCAGCAGGAAAAGCGCCCAGAAACATTCAAACAAAATCTGATTTCAAATGGAGGAAAGACCTACATAAGAAATCTCATAGGATGCTCAAAGTTTCTTTTGTCTAAGGAGGTTGTGAGGGAGGAGTAGGTAAGAACATAAAACCACTGGAGAATGCAAACTGCACAGAGGTCAGTCATTCTGTACATCTTGAAATACAGAGTTTTGTGTATGCTTGTTCCAAGATGCCATTTTTTGAACCAAAAAAGCACAAAAGACAGAAGATCGCCTTTCTGAAAAGCAAGTTCACAATTACAATACTGAAACAATGTAACCAAGTGCCAGAAGACTGAACAGATTGTGACTGCTGCACAAACACACAGAGACTCATTTCGGCTCTTGTAAGATCTTTACACAAGAGCCAGCTGTAAGGCTTCTTTATTTGTAGGACAGGGAGCTGCTTCGGCACATACTGACCCTTATAAAAATTAATGTTTCAGTATGGCTGAGTTTATATCAAAAATTTAAGAGACTACAATTAAAAGGCATTAGTAAGAAAAGCATGCGTATTTTAGCCATGTGCACTACTTCTAGTTACCTTTCTGAGAAGATTAAAATTAAGCAGCTTTTGCTTTCATCCCACTCACACCCTCCCACTACAAAGTCTGTCTGAGATAATCCTCCTTCTACAGACGTCAAAACAGGGCATACGTATTACAAGGACTCACTGCCAAAATGTGTTGGCTTAATATCCCATTATTATCGTAATACGGGTACAATAACTTATTATACATGACAGCTTATGCTGTTAGTCAAGTACAGATCCACTTACTCTATCGCTTTGTCACCCACCTATAAGTATACTCATAACATTTATAAAGGAGAAAATTAAAGGTCTGAAGGAGATGCGCATCTCAGATGAATGCCAGACAAAACAGAAGGCTCATAAGGTCACACACTTCCTGCCCTCTCATTTCTATTGTCCCAGCCTTTATGCGCAGCGATCGAACCAGAAATTCAGGTCACAGGATTTACAAACACACTGTTTAACCACTTACTTTCTACCCTTTTAAGCTACACTTTCACTGATTTTTATTTATTTGAGTGCAGCATTCTCCTTGAAGGCCAAGAAGATCTCCAGCTCCGAACACAATTGGGATGTTAAGTCCATTTGCATGGTTCAGGGTTACTCTTCAGGATCTTGCAGTGCAGAAATACACTAGGAATTTTTTCAAGGCTACAATATTATTTAGGTTTAAGTACATAAGAGGGAAAGGACTGCTGTCAAGTACGCTAAAGACAACAGGCAAGGAAAGAAAAGATAAACCTGATGCGACTTACTCCATGCCAGCCACAGACGACTAAACACCAGTGCACTGAAAAAGCACAGCAGATCTGTAACAACATATTCTATCTAGCAGAGCACTAAGTATGAAGGCTGTTATCACACGTATTCCGATGAACTCGTGAGTGCATCTCACGGGCTTACCTGCATGCCTATACGTATATATCTGGGCACAGAGTAAAGTCATTAAACCGGACGGATTCACCTCCGCCTCATTAAGCGCCCAGGTTAAGCCTACACCGCTCCGCCCGCGCGCTGAGCTCCGTGCGCCTCCTGCGGAGCGCGGCTCGGAAGCAAAATTCAGCGGCCGCGGCCCATCGGAGGCGACCCGACCGCCCGGGGCAGCGCGCTGCCGGCAGAGCCCCCGCCCGGGGAGCGCAGCCCGTGCCGGGCTCACCGCCCGCGTGCGGCAGCGGCTCCGGCGGGACGGACGGACTCTCGCCGGCCCTCACCTCGGGAACAGCCCGGCCCAGCGCGGGGCAGCCGCGCCGCCGCCAGCGGCTCCGGTAACGCCCCATCCCTCCCCGGCCGCCGGTTATCCCGGGCAGGGGGCGCGGGCCAGCGGCTGCGCAGCCACAGCCGGGTCGTACAGGGGAGCAGCCCGAGCGGCGCTCCGCGCGCCGTCCCACCTGCGCGGCCGGGACAGAGACACACGGAACGCACCTCGGCAGCGGCAGCAGGACGGAGCCACCCAGGACACCCCGCCCGCGGCACCTCCGTACCTGCCCGGCCGCGCTCTCGCCTCCTCCCGCCGGAGCTGCAGCCACTCCCGCCGCCACGCCGCGGCTCCGGCCGGCAGCCCGCCCAGCGCCCCGACTCGGGCGAGCGCCGCCCCCACCCCGCCCGCCTGCGCCCCCTGCCGCCCGCCACGGGACGGCCTCGCCCCGCCCTCGACGCGACTCCCCCGACGGGGCGGGGCTGCCAGCGCCACGAGGCCTGCCGGCTTGGTCTCGCGCTGCCTTCGCGGCCGCCGGCGCGGAGTGGGAAGGGGCGGCCGGGCGGCGAGCTCCGCGGCTGGGCCCGAGGCGGCGCGAGGGGCAGCGACTGTTCCGGCCATCACGTCCCGCCCGCCCCATCACCGCGCTGTGCGGGACGCGGACGTGGCGTCCGCGACTGCCGGCGGCTGGTCCCTTACTCCTCCCCACGCTGTGCGGTTCCCCAACTTCCCGCCCCATGCGCGATCCGAGCGGGTGGCAAGGAGCACCCTGCTGCTGCAGCTCGGAGCCGGGCCGAGCGGTTGCTGCTAGGGTCCGTGCAAACAGATGTCGCTCACCTAGTGCAGCTGGAAGCTGTCATGTCACAAGAGCCCTTCAGAAGTGTCACAGAATCACCAAGGTTGGAAAAGACCTCTAAGATCATCCAGTCCAAACATGAAGTGCCAGCTCCAAGCTCTCGTCAAAGGGGAATTCCATGAATTTCAGTACATCCCTCAGTTCTGTTAATGCAAGTGAAGCCATTTCATAACTCCCCAGAAGTCTACTGGGATTCATCACTAACGAAGACAGTTCCCACGTTATTGCTTCTTCCCCTCACAGAAGGCAACTCCAGGGGTGCCGGTTTCTTCCTACATAAAGGCACTGCTTCAAACCCCAATTTTTCATCTATCCCTGAAACAGATTCTATAACTACTACTACAGACTGGAGGAGCACCAAAATGGCCCCGCTTGAACACTTTCATGCTGAGCCCACACAAGCAGTCCCAGCACCAGGCAGCTCACAGCAGTGCCAGCACCCTGTCACCACTGTGTTGGCCACGGGCAGGAGGCAGCGCCAAGGGCAGGTCACACAGCTGCCTGTGACCCACAGGGTCACAGCGAACAGCAGTCACTGCCCTGCACACGGAGGCAGGAAGCCAATTGTGCTCTGACACTGTAGAACCACAGAGTCACCACACCTAGCTAAAGACCGGGCATGCTGTACAGCTGGCTGGGCTGATAGGATTTCAGCTGGACATGCCCCGAGATTCTTCATCTTTCACCTTCTGGGAAAAGTAGTGTATATTTGAGTACTTTTGACTGACAGACTGTGCAGCAAAGTGGAAGCCGCCCTGCAGCTGAGCAGCCATGAGCCTGGTGCCTTTCCCTACTGCTGCTAAAAACTACATGTAGAGTTGCTGAGCAGCACAGTGGAACCTCTGCCAGCCAACAGCTGCACAGCACACACAGAAGCTGCTGTTCCTCCCAGCTAGCAGCAGCACATCCGATTAGAGCTCATCTATCATCATGACTTTTTTTCTTTTTAGAAAAGTAATGTCAACCGTCTTAAATATCTAGAATGTTTTACAGAAGAGAAATTTACAGGAGAAATTCCAGGGCTCTAGCAGTGACACTTCTGACTGCCGTTCACTAGCACACTTCAGGGCATTGCAGGATTGCAAAATGCCCACAAACACACAAAGAATTTTGGCCTTTCCCAACACAGAATGCAGAACGCGTACTTCACTGAAAAACCATCTCCACATGGAAACAATGATTTATGATGGCAGCAAATGCTTGCCAGCACAATTACATTTCTACCTCAATCAGAACAATGTACAGTTCACATAGGATTTGGAATTTGGGAACTGCTGATCTGTTCTCCTTGCAACAGATTTCACTTCCTTCATTGAATCCTTTCAATTTACAGCCTAAAATAAAGTTGTCTGGCTATACAAAAGAATCTAACTCTGCTAGAGATGCTCATTTTTTATACCCATCACATAAAAGACTATATGAACTCAAAAGTTGTCAGCATCTTGAAAATTTCTCTGCGGAACACCAGACACTTGGGATTTACAAGGATGAAATCAGAGGAGAAACTGAATACACAGAGGACAGAGCAACTGCAGCTGCTATCTTTGGAGCAGACTTGGAGTGATGTGCAGTGCCTCCACATCACTTTGCTTGGTATTCTGGTCATCCAGACCTACTTTCTCCTGTATAAATCCATAAATTCCCAGATAGCATGCATACTATTTACATCATCAGAATTTACTTCTCTGGCAATATCTTTTTACAATACCCTTACAATTCAGTGAATTAACTATGAATTAACAGATATTTTGGTGCACTGGCCAAACTGCAGCTGGACTCACACTGAGTTAGATAACACCCAAGAGTTGATGTTGAGACAATCCCCAAAGGTCCTCTGTCTGACCTCTATCCCAAGAGGTAGATTGACAGTCTGAATTCAAAGGATAACTGACTGTGAAATTCAGCCCCATCATCCAAGGGAGGTAGCACTAATTTTATGGTTTACTTAGGAGATCCCGATTCTTATTCTCCTTAAAATAAAGAATCAAGTTTATTCCAACTGTTGTATTTATCTATAGGCTGTATTCCCTTATTCTCTACTGCTTGAGCTCCTCTTTGTCCCAGTTACCTCCTAAGACGAGGGCTGGAAACAGGCACAGGAAAACAGACCCCTTTTTCACAGATCAATATAATTGTGAAGAAGGCATTGCTTATAAAGAATTAAACAATACATACAAAAATTAAGAGAAAGACTATTAGGGAGAAAAAGGAAAGAAATATTTTCCAGCCCCCCAAATTTATACCAATGTCAGGTGTTACTGGCCTCTTCCCAAGATGAAACTCCTGAAGAAATATCTTCTTGTTAACTGTCGAAAAATCTCTTTTGTATTTTAGGGAGTGCTTCAGAAGGGGAGATAAGTAAGGATTCCTACGCTGCCGGGCCTTCTGTTGCAGTGCTAACTTTCAGTGGGTATCAAAAAGAACAGACATAGAGAAAGCTAATGGCTGCACCTCAGCCAGAGATCTGGCCTCTACAAACTTCAACTTAGCTCTCCTTCGGAATGGTGCCCCTGTAGAGAACATTTGAGTGTATTAATATGGAGTGACTACAGTGTATTTGATTCTTAGCAGTATATAAATGAGTAACATTCTTAAAGTGCAATGTTGAATTTCATGCTATTTAAAGAAGTGTCAACATAACTGGTATTCATTTCTGAACAACTGAATAACTGTGTTCTGTTTATACACTTCATATCCAAGATAAGGGTTTTAGCTTTCTTTGAATGATGCAAAGAACACTGCAAATTAAGAAAGTTTAATGAGAAAAGACTTATTCATGACAGTGACCCAACTAAAATCATGAACAAGGAGTTGACTTATTAGAAACAAGTAATTGTACTTATCCCAAACTTTCATTTTGTGTGCCACTCATTTTAAGCCTGTGTGTGCCTTTTTGGGACAATTAGCAAGAAACCTGGGATAGAGCCTGCAAATATCCAGTGCTTGCTTCTAATACAGAAGCCAGGTAAACTAACTAATAAAGGAATGAAATGGAGGAAAACCTGTCTCTTTCACATGCTAACCCTTTCTGTTCTACTAACAATAGCTGCAAAGCAAAATACTTGAAGTCTCATGGAGTTGAACTTCACAGTTTGCAGCTTCTAACCATTTATCATTTCTTCCCTGATTCAGTCCTTCGCATTTCTAATCTATCAACCATTAAGTTAATACTCATTCGTTAATATTGTCTAGGTATTATTGACATAGTTCACAGCAAAGATTACATTACTTGTTGCAGCCAGATTCCTCTCTACTACAGGTACCCCCATTCTCCCAACCTAAATACTGTTGGTGTGCTATCACTTCCAAAGTTCATGAAATGGTATTAGGAATCCAGCTTGTGTCTTAAGTGCTTCCTACCACAATGTTGCATCTTCTGGAGCTTTACTCACAAGTCCAGTATAGCAAAATTCAGCTGGTAATATTTACCACATTAGGTGGTAGACTAAAACTTCAGCACAAAGTTCAGCACAAGAGATTGGGAAGAGAGAAGCAGGCCATGGCTCTATTGACAAGCTTCCTGTTAGCTTCGCTAATAAAGGAGGGTTTCCAACACTTCTAAGCTATCATACATTTGACCTGCAGGAGATTATTGTATCTGAAGTTACATTTAAATAGAAATATTAATCCTAGTGCTACTTCTGCACTCCACTAGTTTGAGGTCTCATACTTACAAAAACAAAAGCAAAACAAAACCCTACAAAAAAGAACAAACAAAAAAGTTTCAGCAGTCTGAATCCTGACTGTAGCTGCGTTTCTCAGCTACGTTCCTGCACGTTTTATAGAGACCTTACTCTCCATCTAACAAAAGATCATGTCTGACAGTATCCTGTTCATTAGCAACCATATTTTCAGCTTGTTAATTACAAACTGACATTCTTTGTGTCGCATTCCTACTACCTTTAAGTATATTAAGAAACTAGTGACAGTTCTGAAAGGAAAGCGTTTGAAAACAGTTATTTATGCCTGCTTTTTGCCACCACATACCTAAAATCTGATGTCGTTTCTTTCAGTTTGTCTGTGTGTGCTTCTGCTCCATTCCAAGTGTCACGTGACATATCTATCCAAGGCCTGAACAAAGTTATCTCTGGTTTTACAGTTTGGAATGCCTTGATGACTCATGTATATTTTAACATTAAATTCCTGCAACCTCCTGGAACGCTATTTAGTGTTAAGCATTGCTTTTCCCCAGCCCGAGTCTCATCATATCTTTAGGAATCCTTCAGTAAGTCAAAATCATTGGTCTGGGTACAAAAGCAACTCACTGACATTTCTGAAACTGTTTGCAACAAACAGAAAGATCAGTGTGATGGAATGGTGATACAGAAGATGTAACAACAAAGGGATAAGCACAATGTAATGGTGGTACAAGGAAAAGGGGCTTACCAGTCTCTGAAGATCTAGGCTCACCGGGGAAACTCGACAAGGGAAGGATCCTCCAAGCAGAGATTCTTCCTCAGCAGCAGTCAGCCCTTAAGTGAGGTCTAAGAGGATGCAACCACGCTCCACCCCTTCTGGTCACACAGCTGAATTGATTTCACCTGTGCTCCCAGGGCTGACCAGGTTCTTTCCCAGGTGCTCAATCAGTGGTTCAGGCCACAACTGAGCAGTTACCATACACTGTTCTATTGCACTAGAGCAGCTTCTGTTTTCTTTTCTTTGTTAACTTATTCTTCCACATATTTACAAATACAGTTTTACAACATTTAAATTTTCTCTGCAGAGTCATTCAGTTCAGCTCTCAAACATGCTGGTTGTAGTATGTTATGCTCACGTTAGACATCACATTTTCATCTTTTCCTCTTGGGCTTAACTTCCTGATGATGTTATCACACTCAGCCTCATCAGTTTCAGCACTAATTAAGCAACCAGAAATTAAAGTATATACTAGGAAAATAGCATATATTTCATTATTTTTTCTTCTACTCATTACTGGTTGATTAAATCTGAAATAATAATTACAGATTCTACCCTGTTTTTTGCCTTCTGTGGCTGTATTTGCAAATACTTTCCTTTCTTCCAGATAGCATAATAAAGAAAGCATTTGTTACTGTTATTTTTTAGAGTGAAAATTCTGTTGTTCACACATGGTTCTAATGTCCTGGAGTATAAACATATATGTAAATGACTGACTGGACTTAGTCCAGCTGACTTGGTTGCAGGGTTTTCAAAAATAGATTAGGACCTCTGGGCAAATACATCTTGAACAGTTGTTTGGCCCATTACTTCCTTTCTTTTCTAAGCCCCAGTTTCACACAGCTGGACATGTATCAATCATGGGATTAAAATATAGGCGTCTCACCTCAGCAGTCCCACATCTTAATCCAGCAGGACCTCTGTGTGGACACAGGAGGTTTGTCAGGGCAGATCAGAACAACACAGGCCCAGTAACTCAGGCTCTCAACAACAAGGCAGTCAGCTACCTGAGATAGTTCTGAGTATTCGTGGGGATCCGTATCACAGAGGTGCAATAATGCACATGACACCCCAATTGCACTTTTTTTTTTGATATGAAAACAAGGTGTTATGCTTTGAAGAAAGAAAATTGTTATTTCTTTATGGAAAAATTAGTGCAAGCAGCAAAACCACAAGTTCTACTTGGGGCTAAAGTTTTTGAAAGAGGAAGTCTACATGGGACCACACTCCTGAAAGAATGTGAATACAAGTAGACTAAGTACATTAAGAAAATACTTGTATCATGCACAGTGATTGCTCCCAAGAACCATCCATTTGTTTCCACCATGAAGAGGCTCAGCTATCATCTTTGTAGCCAATTTGTTTCAGTGTGGGCGTGTAAGCGCAAGACACAAGTACGAGAACCATAGATCCCATTTTGTTCAATGCCACTAGAAAGATGCTGAACTGACTTTTTGGGTGGTTTTTTTGCTTGCTTTGCATCACAGCTTATGATGCGTTAAACACGAGTTCAGATCAAACAGCTCCTGTTCATAATGCATTTCAAAGTAATTTGAAATAAGATCCTACATGCATTTGAGAACAAAAACAAGTGAATCAAACTGCTTTCTTTTTTTTTTTTTTTTTTTTTTTTTTTGGTCACTACCTAAGATTTATAATAATAACATTTGATAAGTATTGATTACAATGATAAAGAGTTTTTCTTTTAATAGATTTCTACCTGGGTGTTATTCTCAACACCTGCTTAAGTTTGAATACCACATACAATGAGACTTCACAACAACTTCATGAAGAACAGCCTTAATCCAAAATTAAATATTAAAGAAATTTGTCTTTAAGTCACACTGCACTGCTTTGCCAAAAAGTAGCCAGCAGTGTACAGCTATGAGATAGAAGCAGACTTGGAAGCAGTTTCCACTCTACCCATGCTATTTGGCTAGCTTATTATTTCACCTATTTAAGGCCCCATGTAGTAATTTTCCACCATGATTAGCTTCTGAAAAGAAAGCTTACAAAGGGTTTAGAAAAGTCCTCCAGAACACAGGTCTCTCGGATTGTCTGAAAATCTATCATTCCTTTATTTGCATTTCAAACAGATCAGATGAAAGCACAAATGCCTCACAAAAAGGCAGCAGGTGCATAGAGAGAGCAAAAGCCACAAAAACAACCTTTAAAATAACTGCATATATACACAACTACTCTCTAGCATTATTTCTGATACCAAATAGCTCCCTCTGTCTCCCTGGAATAAGGCAAGCCATTCTGACAGCACTTAATTGGCTGTAAGGGCAACTAAGTCCAGCTGCTCTGTCTAGTAAAGTGTCACAGCTGCCTTCTCTCAGTCCAGGGGAGCTGAAGCGAGGGATAGGGAAAGGAAAAAAAAAAAAAAAAAAAAGAAAAGAAGAAAAAAAAAGTGGAAAATACACATCAGTTCAAGAGCTCCTTTCCCAGGGTCTCACAAACCTGACTAGAATCTGGATTGGAATTTTAAACGGATCCATTAGGAGCAGCAACTGGCTTCCTAGGCAACCAGGGTGGCCGCATTGCTGCGCTGTTTACATGGAGATGGGAGGAAGGGGTGGAGGTGCAACATACAGGAAATCGCCCTTACACACTGGCAGGAGAGTTTCCCCATTCATAAACATTCTTCCTGCAAGATGTGATTTTAGGCCTTGATTTGCCAAAGTAGTAGGCAGTGAAGTTATTCACTGACAGCTTTTAGCCTTCTGTTGCTGGATACAGTGGGACCAGATGCCAGCAAAACTGGTTTTTACGTATCTGAATGCTTCCCTGTACCTGAGGAATTCCCAGACACCTTGCTGGGGAAGATTTCTGACCCTTCGGATAGGAAGAACTAAAGAATTGGTCCATTAAGCTAGGTGAATTTTAAGCACATTATATTATTTCTTTGCCGTATTAAGTTTTCAGGAAAATTGCCCATTTTTTAAAACTCTAATTAGTGAAGTTTACCCAGGAAAAAAAGAAAAAAAGAAAAAAAAATGCCTTTAGCACATTACTGACTTTTCTTTTACCCCATTCATATGCTTCAAACCTGCATACGAGGGGCTCTCCATCCAGATGTGAAGAGGAATGCCTGTTCCTGCTCTGTAAGGTGATAGATGCTAAAAGCAGCCGCTTGGAGATTACCCTTTCTTGCATATATATTAAAAAATAAAAATAAAAAAAAAGAATATATTTTATTTTTAATATGTTAGTAAATGGCGTCTTTTTTGGGTTAGAAGAACTAGTAACAGGCCAAATGGTGGCCTTACAGATCAACAGTAACTAGCATGAATACAGAGTATGTCACAGCACTTAACGCTCATGAAGAGAGTGCCTGCCTGTACAAAACATTTGTCATTGTCACTCTGGGAACTCATATATTTTCAGAAACACTGTGCCTTCTTTGTCTTGGTAGTTTTTGCATACAGCTAGCTGGCGTGTCTCAAGGACAGGACAAGATCAAGAAAATATGGGAAGGTTTGAGTTAGGAATACAAGACAGACAAATGACTTGTGTGCTGTGTGATGATAAAAAAAGACCATTTGATAATAGTCACCTCAGAGAATAGCCAAATAACACAGATAGTATGCATGAGCATCACATTGCTCATAATGAAAAGAATCAACCAAGCAGTGGCCCAAATGCTTGTTTTCTCAAGTACGTGTTTGAAAGCAAACATTTGTGTGAATGGAGCTGTCAGCAACAAACTGATTAATCCCACAGTCCCAGATGAAGAGTGACCCAGGTGCAGCAGTCTTAATAGCTTCATTTTCAGATATAGGAGAGACAGAAATAATGTTACTGCTGCTATCCAGAGAAAGCTGCAGGCCCCCTTAAATGTGAATTAGGAGTCATACCTGAAGATCACAGGTCCTGCCTAGGGATCAGGGCCCGAGAGATCCATCAGACTGTTTATGTATGTAAAGCACTCTATGGAATGTGTGCCATGAAGCTTACTAACTAGACAGACAGGCTGAGCATGGCACTCAGTCTGTCACTAGATCAAAGGTCTACAAACATCTCCTGATTTGAAACCTCCCCTCTGCATCTGTGCTATGAGAGAATTGGAGTTCAGATCTGTATCCCAGCACCAAACATTTATATGTATTGTGTAGCTCAATTGCAGAGAAAAAAGACTGACTTGCCACTGTCACTGACAGTCATTGAAGTGAGCTCTCAGTGCCACAGCTGCAGGAAACCAGGGGGCTATTTTTCTGACAGCCCTCAAGTAAATAGTTTTCTATTTTGAGACTTTCATTACCCTTTACCCTTCCTCATTTCCAACAGTTTGATATTCCTCTACAGAAGCTTGCCACTGAAATGTCCTTTTTTTTTTTTTTTTTGGGGGGGGGGGTCAGAAACCAATGTTCTAAAATTGAATTTGGAGTTGAAACAGCATTTAAGAGATTTTTTTCCTGTATGCAATGACAGCAGTATTCTCAGACATTAGCAGATTCTCAGAGCTTCTGAAGTAGCATATATTGGTTGTGCTTAATTTGTAGGCTAATTTCTGACACACAAGGAGGACTCTGCCTTCTCTCCAGTGACCTCAGGATTTATTTCAAGTTTACATCAGCATGACTAAGGGGAAAAGAATTAGCCCTTTTCAGATGTCAGACAGAAATGAATACATCCCACAGGCAAGTACAAGTTCTGAATGAGGAAAGCATTCTTATATTTAATACATTTTATCCACTGAACTGCTGCTAATGATAGATACGTGTTTAAAGATTATTTACAAAGCAAATTCCCTCTAAATTGGCACAGGTACAAAGGCAGCTGGCTTCTCAGTTCTGCTCTCAGCTACACTGGCATCACATTTACTACACCTCCATGCATGACAAGCAAAAACAAGCCAAATGGGAATTATGAAGATGAGCTGAGGCATCCCAATGGAACAGTTGCAAACAGACAAGCTTACTATGTCAGGTTACTCAGGTAAATCCTTTTAAGGCTTTATAACTCTTCAGGGCAGTAAAACAGACAACTAAAACCAGTCTACTCAGGATGAGGTATGAAACATACATGTTCTTGCTTTTTTTTTTCTGTCTGCCTGTACTTAAAGAGAGTAACACCACTGCATTGGTCTCAGTCAGGTTAATGGGTTAAAATTTCAGTGAACAACGTGAGACTGTACTGTTTGTATTCATTTGTTTACTGACGAGCAAATTCTTGTTTTTTAACAGATTAGAGGACAATCTGTGTTCCTCCAAGGGTGCTATTTCTAATGTTTAGAGACCCTATTTATAATACAGTGAAAGTAAGCTTCATTATGGATAATTCTACTCTAGCAAATTAGAAACCTCCTGCAGATGGGAAAATACTTATTGGTAGACTTCTAGTAAGCCTTCAAACTCTTACAGCGAATAATTTGTTGATTAAATGCAGTAGCCTTCAGCCTTCTAATGGCTGATTGAGAACGGTAACCAAGTAGCAGAATCAGTAAAAGAGATTTTTACAAAGAAATTTTCTCTGTAAAAATCTAGCATCGGCCATCTTGGGCATGTTTTTCCCCCTCTCTCATATGCATGATTATTTACTCTTATTATAAATGTGCAGTTCATAGTCCAGTCAGTGTAGGATTTAATAGACTTCAGTCCTTGTAGTACTGGCTCTCATGTTTTAAAATCTACACCACTGTCACAGCAGGCAATGCTGTGCTGCGGCCTGTTTTGTTCTCAGCCAATTGATGGACAGGGTATTAAACCACATGGAGATGAGAAAGCTAATTTAACATCCTGGATGCTTAGACAAATAAGCTTATTAAAAACGACAAGCAATATCTTGTTTTCCTAGTGTTGATGAATGCAAAATGACAGTTTTCCTCTCTGGTTTTGAAGCTAAATGTTTTAGTTCTGGACAAAAGGAGGAGGGTAAGTGACTTTCAGGACTGGAAGAAAACATTGCTATTCTTTGAACTGAAGGCCCCAAAGATGAAAAGCAGAATCCTCTGCGTTGTATCTGTCATTCCGGTGCCTCCACAATTCACAAAAGGATAGCAAATGATCCCAGGCAATTTCAATGGCAGCAAAGTAGCAGGGATCCCAGGGGCGTTCCCATGGAGCTTTGATTAGAAATGAAGACTTGTGATACGTTTAATCTCATCCCCTGGAAGACTTTGCTATGTGTTAATTGGCAGCAGCACACAAAGACCAGAACAGAGGTCTGGCAAAGTGGGTTTAAAGTTGCACAATTTTGTGTAAACTGGTCTCTTCCTTCTAACAAATCCTAAGCAAAATGGAAGAAAAAATCAGATTTCAGTCCAGCAAGAATGAAGGTTCTGAACTGTGATTCCCCTGACTTTCCTCAGCCTATGATCGTTATTGTAGGACCAACACCAGCTGTCCTACAGATTGTCTCTCCAAAAAGGCAGTGTTACATTTAGTATCTCAGCCTTGCCTCTAGTTACTTCCAGTTCTCATCATACGTTTCTCTTCTGTTCCAGGTTACATGCAAAGCTGAGACATTTTTAAGTCAATTCACAATCTATGAGGTTAGTAAAGTCCCCATACTACGTCCTCTTGCAGAATTTTGTCTTCAGGCAACTGGTGAAAGAATGAAGAGCAGAAATACTATGTATTTACTTCTTTAGGTCAAAGAGCATTACAAGAAAAGAGCTGAACTCAGTCTTTGCTCCTGCGATTTTCAAACATCTTTCAAGACATTACTTTGTCTGGTGCAATGCAGACTTTTAACGTAAAGGCTTTTCAAATACAAGTGAGTGATGGCAAATATTTCAGTTCTAATAATTGCTTTCTGTGTCAAAACTAGTGACAGAAGTTTGAAATCCAATAATGCTTATATTAAAAGGCAGTTTAAGAAACAACGCTAGTTCTTGTTATTCTGGCAAGCAAATATTTCAGCATCAGCCAGTTAATTCTGTCTGAAAATAACTGAAATGTTCCTTAAGTGGCCACAATGGTATAATATTCTCTGCTTTCAGTTTTACTTCTTATTTTTTGTCTTTCAGTTTCCTTCATGTGACAGTGATTTAAGAATTCATTTTGTGTTACTGCTACTAATAATCAGAGTGACCTAATAATCACCGAATGAAAGACCTTTGGGGAACAGCATAGAAACTGGGTGATGTTTAAGTGTGCATCATGAAAAGTCACATATTTAAGGACATGCACAAGAAATACTACTGCAAAAAAGCTGTAATTTTTAGTGACTCTTTTGACATTTCTTGATCTCCTACTAGAGAGAAACCTTGAATATTGCACAGTTTTTCAGAACCAGCTTTTGAGTTTCAAGAAACTTTTTCATTTCCCACACAGAGAAAAGGAAATGAAAACTGTGTGCGTACAGAGAGAGCAGTGGATAAAGAAGACAGAGAAAACATTGAGGAAAAAATATAATTTTAAGGGGGTTGAGTAAAAGGCCATTCATTCCAGAAATATGTCCGAAAATAGCCTTTGAAAATTATCTGGAAATATCTGTTCCACTAAGTAAAGTACCAGTACAGTAGATGATTTTGGAGGGTATGAATACACGGATAGCAGGTGATGTCTTTCCAGCTTCTCTTTCAGCAGTGCTGTTATTTCTATGCTATAGACCTACAGCAAAAATTCTGCATGCCTGAAATATTCAGACAACATTGTTTGTAAAACAAAAGCCAACAAAACAAAAACAAAAACAAACAAAAAAAAAGCCACAAAAGCCAGAAATAAAAATTTTCTTAAATTGAACCATATTAATAAGTTCTATTGTTCTGCACTGATAGTTTCTTACTATATTACTGTAGTTGTTATTATTATATGCATTATTAACTGTGTTAGCAGCAGGACATAACAAATGCAAAGTACTTGTTCAGGAACACTACTGTTTTCAGCAGGGAATAATTAAGAATACATTTCAATAACATTTAGGATTCTAATGAATAAAAGATAATTCATGCAGGCAGCACACAAGCCTGCATAATTTTCTCCAAGGAGGTTAAAATGTATGAAAAACGCCCAATTTACAAAGAAGCACTTTTGGGTCATATATTTTGATAGCAGACAAGATGTGATCAAGGTAACCTAGATTTGAAATGTCACATTTCCTGCAGGAATACTTCAAAAGGATGACAGAATTCTTGCATAACTCACCTGAAAAGCAGAAAATGACTCCAAGAGTATTTCAATGCCCCACAAACAGATTATATATGAAAAGAAGAAATTTTACCCTTAATTCATGGAAGCACTGATAGCATTTTCCCACCTAGATCTGAGTTGGTAAGCAAGCACAAAGCACAACTGTGCTTTAATTTCCAAAACAGCAACAGAATGAAAGCAGTAAAGACTATGACCAAACTCAGACTTTCTTTCAGACCCTCCCATATACCATTCTCATCATTGCCAAACACAGTTATTTAGTTTTGTATCCCCAAATTGTCTTGATTTTACTTCTTCTCTAAAAATAACGACTGTGAAGATATGTTTATGTGGCTCAGTCCATTCAAGACTGCCTGTCTAATCTGTTTTGCATTTTGCTATTTGCAGCAAGCGTAGGCTCTAGTTGCATTACCTTAATGCTCTTGTATCCCACAGCACAATACACATAACAGCCCAACTAGACACATGTACTGCTTCTGTATAACTCTTCATTTCAGCAGGGATTCTGCATGCCTTTGGGAGGCAGGAGGTAGAAGAAATAAAGAAAGAAAGTGTAAGGGCTGTAATCATACAGAAACAAGTCTTTCAGTAAACAGGAATGAAGAGACAGGCCTTTCTAGCTGGATCCACACACAGTAACCTTAAAACTGCAGGTTATCAGACATTTCTAACAAAGAACAAACAAGATTTGTTCACAGGTTTGGAATTTCTAAAAGCCTATCTGTCAGTCACTTTTCTGAAAGCACTAAGTTCAACTGCTGTCTTTGTACTCTCTACTCTCTTGGAGGTATAGGCTCCTTCCTGTTCCAAGTTATCAAAAATGCCTCATATAGCTTGAACCAAACCTAAAGAATATCATGTTTGGACGATACTGGACAACTGCCCTTCCCTAGCAAGTGAGCAGACAGTAGCTAGGATTCCCTTTGAGGTGCTCTAGTGTTTACATACTGATGTGAACATCTGGAAGATAACCAGGCACAGCCAGGTCTGATGCAAATGGATGCTGTTTGTGGCCAGCACGAGGCACTCTGAGGAAATTGGCAGCTTTGTGGGTCGTGTTCTACTGCCTGTAGACTGAGAAGAAGGATTTTTCTGCCACTTTTTTGTCAGTGTTCTGCAAAACGCTTTCTAACTTGTAAATCTGCTCTCCTGACAGCCTGCTTTGTTTGTATACATGCAGAGATTGCAAATACTTTTCTTTCCATTCCAGGTTTGGATAAGCTACAAAAGAGTTACATTCAAGGCAGCTTTATCCTTCTATCTCTGTGCTGTTGCCAAGACTACGAATGACAGACAAGTTGGTTCCTTTACAGATGGGCACAATGAAAGCTCTTCTGCCCCTCTGGATATTTCTTTCCCCATCCACACAGCTCTTCCCCTAGAGTAAACCCCTTCCCTCAGCCCACTGTCACCGTACATAAATGGTTTCCCTTTGTTTTGTACTTTCAATCCCATTTCTTTCTCTTTCAACACAGTTTCTGCTTCTTGTTATAGGGGAGACTAAATTTCTACATGTGATTCTGCAGACTCTGTTTTCCTGAAGAGGATGACTATTTCATCCATGGGCAATGTTGTGCATTTAAGCTGCTGATTTCCTGGTTTCTGGGACCCCCGACTTCTACAGCTAGGTGATGCATTTATAATCTTTTCAAGCTTTCATGGATTTGGAACAAAACTTTAAACCTTGTCAGAGCAAATCCTATGCTTAAAAGCCAGAAAGAGAGCCAAATGGACCTATATGCATTAATCTTTCGAACTCCCAATTGGCATGTTTGTTTAAGGTCATTACACAAGTGCTTCTTGGCGATGGGAGATATAATTAAAATTGTGTTTGTGATGAGGAAAACAAAATTCTAAAAATTAGCTTCCCTTACCGAGATTCACAAACTATTTTGTTAATATCAGATAGCTTAAGGAATCCAATCATGCTTCTACATCAGAGATTTTGAAGTTTTTTTTTTCTTTGTTTGTTTTTGGTTGTTTGGGTTTTTTTTTGTTTTATTTTGTTTCTTTTTTCCTGAGCATGCATGATGTGAAGGCTACCAGGCAATTTTATGGTGCAGTAACGTCTGATCTCTACCAGCCAGCCTTTACAACCAGCAGTGCAGAATGGGGCATCAGCTGGCAGCTCTATGTTCATATTCAAAGGACTGAGGTACATCTTGCAAGCCATCTGTGACCTAGTCTCGAGGGACTGAAAGTACACAAGAGTGCTTTGAATTCTAATGTGTGCATTGACTTCTCAGTGCCCTCTGCACTTGCACCCCATTTCCCTCCAAACAAAGTCATTTACCTTATACTTGTAAATATATCAAGGATCTGTGCTAAATCATCACAGTTCAGCTGAGGTTCATCGCTTTGTAATATCTGACTGTACATCTGCAGCTCTCTCCTTTTTCTCCCTTTCTCTGAACAGACAATTTCTTCCTAGTAAATATGAATCTAATGAGGATGAGGAAAATGCATCTTTGCTCAAAGCAGAGGTAGACAGGCTCCAGAAGATATTTCCCTAGTTTCTGAGAAATGCTGTAGTAGCACAGATCTTGAGACATGGGATACCAGGGGCCAAGCAACATCTTATTTGATTTTTCACTGACTGGTCTCAGAAAGTCACTTGGGATTCACCACTTGCTGACCATTTTCTGGCCCCATTCTAATGGCAAATTGTTACTGATCCTGACAAACGTTCAGCAAGTCACAAACAAAGGGGATGGTGAAAGAAGGGTTCCACTGCAAGCACAATAATTACTTTTGACTTACAGTGGTGTAAATGAAGTCAGTACTTGGACTTAAACCTCCATTTTAAGGATATAAATCTGAATGTCTTTCTGCAAACAGCATTTACAGTACTTTCCAGAAAATTAGGCAACATTCCAGAGGTCTACTTGGTTTTACTGGAAATGATCCCTTAATAAATGGTAAATGAAGAACTAAAAGTTATGATCAAGTCAAGAGCCAGAAGGTCTGAGATGCACTTCAGAATATGGATCAATAAGTCAGGAAAATTCAAAATAGACTCCTAGCTAAGTGTCGATACACATTTTCCTCATGCAACGAATGAAGTGCTGCTTTATTGGCAACCTCATTGTTCACTACTTAGTAAATACAGTAATGACTTTAGGCAAATGTGAATATTGAACCTGAAAGGTCCTAATACAATATGCAGGAAATGAGCATAAATGAAAGTTGCACTATGTGGGAGCCCCTCAGAGGACTAATAGAGTAGAAAACAGGAACTCAAAATTTGACTAAATACTTCTCCTAAAGCAGAACTGCTCTGAGAGCAGGGGTGTGGAAAGTAAGGCAGAAAAAAACCCTGTGAATTTCCCTGGCTAGTTTACCATCTCTTTCTTTGAGAGAGTAAAGGCTCTGAAAACGCGTCACATTTCTAGCAATGCAAAGAGTGAATCACATAGCCTCCCCTACTTCCCTAATACACTGCTAATGGCAAAAAAAACACAAACCAGAGCTTCAAGCACTGGAATGCTGTGCAAAGAGTAGGGCATGGGAAATACACTCAGGAAGCCTTCCTGAAACACAATAACATATATAAATGTAAATCACATTTCATAAAATAATGACTCTTATTTTTTTTTAAACCAAAACCTAGGTTGTTCCAAGAGATACTGAGGTACCCACAGTATCTGGTTCTGATAGGTCAGAGTATGGTCAAAGCTCCCCAGAGCAGTTTAAATTTTGCTGGCCCCAAAGTCCCTCAAGCAGCAAAACTTCTGTGCAGTGGTAGTGTTTATAATAAAGGACAAGGCCAATGGTACTTTGTGGAATAGAAATGGTCAGAGGGGTTTAAGAGGAAAAGGTGCTACAGGAGTCATTTGCAATCCTGGAAGGAACCTGAGTTCAACTGTGAACAGCAGAGTCAGTCAACAAGATTTAATATGAGAGCTTTCACACCAGCAAGATTTGGGAGCTTTGTAGAAGGCTTCAAAACACTTGGCTAAGATATCTTCTCCAGGAGATCTCTGTCCTTGCTCTTCACTGCCAGATCAGAAGGAAACAACTCCTCCACTAGCGCTGCCCTGAGAGGAGCCAGATCTTGTTCTAGAGGCTGAGAAAGGAGACACCTGCCCGCTTCCCAAAATCCCCTCTCCCTTAGAAGGGCCAATGATCATTTTTCTGGCCTGTGCTAATTTCAGTCTCCTTCAGAAGAGGCAGAGAGAGCAATCTCGTACCACCCTCCACTGCTAGCACCTTAAACTGTTGAAGTGGGAAATTACTGTCTGATAACCTCACTAAAAAAGTGCAAACCTTTCTGCTGGGTTTTAAGTTTCAACAAAGAACAAAGTTTCTCAGGAAGATAAGAATATCACATTCTTCCTCAAGACCAGATGAAGGAGGGAATAGTGTCTTTGTGAAGAAACTGGCACTGAAAAACAGTTGTAGAAATGTTCTACTACACTGCAGATGTTTTAATGAGCTGTATTACATGTGAACAAAAGAGATGTCAGAATAAATTAGATGGGGCATTACTGGTAACTTTTTTTTTTTTTTTTGAAGCACAAAGGCACAATTGTCCTTCCATCAAGGAAAATTATTGAATAGACAGATGGATAACTTGCCCTTATTTGAGGCAGGAAATGAACGTCTCACTGCAACGAAGCACAGTCTCTGTTTAAAAGATTATGAATATTATGTATATAGGACTTTTTTCCGCTTCCTAAAGCAGGGAGAAAGCTAATAAAATTATAGAATGTTATGAAGTTTAAGAATGCAATGGCTACTGCTATTATTTAAAGTGCAGGAGTACAATTAAAAATCAACATAGCATATTTAGATTCTCAGCTCTCTTCGCATAAGTTTGTTGTGGTGAAACAGTGGTTTGCTGTCTCAAACAACTGTCTTAGGCAGTTGCTCAGGAAGACGTTTCAATCGGTCCCTTAAAGATGGCTGCTTACAAAGAATTCATAGCTTATTGGATGTGGTGCCTAGTGCTGGCTTCACTGTAACAAGATAGCAAGCTTCAATTAATTAATTGGTGTTTCTTGGTTACTTGGACTGTAATAAGACTTGATGTGATCCATTTATAAGATCATCTGTGAGTCCTTATACTTCTAATACTACCAACATTTCTTAGATCCTGGTGGCATCTTTGAAATGAAAGCTATTGAAGTAAACTGGCATCTGTCTCATTATTTGTTGCACTTGATTGTTATCTGTCCTCTGAATACTCTGTAAAGAGATGGATGAAAGGGGAATGTAGTAGAAGGCTGATCTATTCCTTAATCAGACCACTTTGCATAGGTTGGAAATCAGTAAAGGAAGTGAGAGTTGAATTCTATTATATTATATCCTTACCATTTCACTACTCTGAAGTAGAAAAACTGTTTATTTGTTCTTCATGGGTTGGCAAATCTTCAGACACCTAAAAGAATTCATGCTCATCAGACAAGGAAACGTAAGGAAAGCCTGTATTTTCTGAGGTTTTCTGTAATGCACAATTGTTTCATTGCAGTCAGAGAAAAATGTTGTTCAGACTGCAACTACTTTATGCTTAGTGCTCTAAGGAAAAGTAGCTGTGAAGAAGCATTTCTAGAATAAAATGGTACAGCATGTGAAATTTTGAAACAAGTATGTACTATAGAGATGGCACCTGATGTACTGTCATGAGAGGAATGTGTTGCAGATCCTGGTCTGCTAGCAATCTAAAATTGTAACCGAGGACTATTTAGGTAAGGCAAAGCTATTGCAAACTGCAGCTTCTAAAAATAGTTGGGGTCCGATGCAAGAGGGGAGGCATGGTGTTGCTGTTTGCTTCAAGTCTACTGAGCTTCGATAATACATGAAAAAAAGGAGCAGGGGCAACCTTTATGTTTTAGGCTGTGGTAAGCACAGTTCCAATGGGCATTTTGAAACTTGCCCCCAGCTAGTCTGCCCACTGCTGTTCTGAAGGCAGCAGCTGGATCTCTAATGCCGAGTGCTCACAACTTGTTTGTGCAACCTCCTTAGATTTAGTAGGATACAGTGCCAGAAGGAGAGAAGTTCTATAGAACAGCCTGCACACTGCTTAAAAAAGCAGACACCTAGCCCAGCAAACTTGCTGTCAAGGTCTGTAAACAGGAATTACTCATGTGACTGCATATGTACTCCTCTGCAACTTCTTCATGCATCATCAATGCGCCATGCACACCTTTTCTTCTACACACTAGGCTAATGCTTGGCTGTGAACAACAGAAACAAGCCCACCTGCTTTGCACAGTGATTTCCAGACCCAGCTCCCATCTCTGTGCTGCCATGGCCAGCAGCACCGTTGCTGATTGCTCTGACTTGCTTAAGCCTGAAAACATTTTGGGGTAAGAAAAATATTTCTGTGCACCGTTGAAGCCAAAAGCATCATCAGTGGCAAACCAACACTGTCAGTAATCCTAGAGCTTCTCTATGGCCTCCCTGATTACGAAAAGGTAATGAAACAATATCAAGAAAAGTCAGATTCTAGTGTAAATCAGATGAACTCTGAACTCGAGTCATAGAATCAGAATTATTTCTAATTGAACATGTTAATCTCAGAGAGTACCACTATTCAAAAGTCGCTTTTACAAGTTTTGTTTGTACTTTTATTTTTCCAGATTAAAGCCTGATTAAGGTGATGTGGTATGCACGTTGGCTTTCTGGAATAGGTTAAGGGCACTCCTTATGATTAGCCTTTCACTTTGTTTTACAACAAGTAGCGCTTTAGCCAAATTATTATTAATATTCAAACACTTAGCGTGGGTGCTTTAGAACAATTTTATTATGTATATAAATTAATCACAAGTTCTTAAAGCATGTAAAGAACTCATTAATTATGTTGGCTCACTGACCCTTGAAGCACAGCTCACATGCAGATTGATGCTCTATGCAGCTGATTTTTTACTATGTAAATACTGCAGATTAGTTTTAATTTTCTAAGTCAGATTTTGTATGAGCTGAGAGCAGTCCCCCTTTTCTTCCCCACTAGATGGCAGGATGCTCTCATACAACTGCTTTACAAAGGAGTAAAAAATGTATCCCAGCATACAAGCTTACCTGAAATCAAGACGATTATACAAAGAGAAGGAAAATATAAATATTTCCCCAAAATGTAGGCAATACTAAATAATACAGAAAAAAATAAAAATAAAAATAAAAATAAAAAAACAAAGATGTAATGATCTTCAGAAACCACATAACCTGGTCAGAGGGGTTTGATTCTGCTGGCTGCATTTCTCAATGATTCTAGAGTTATCAAATTAGAACAAAGTTGTTCACTGCAGGTAAATAACAATGCCCTCTGTGATGCATACTTACATCTGAACTTCAGGAAGATAAATTAATATACTATTTATTGTTTCCTGTGAGTGAATTAATGCCCAAATTAAAATAGGTCATGAATATACAGAGCCCTCTGTAAGTGCAGAGTAATGGATCTAAATTAGATTTGCACAGACAAGGAGAATTTTTCTTCTCTATGCTTTTTAATTTTTTTTTTTGCTCAAAGGCCAGGCTAAATCAAGAAAGTTTTTCTTCCCTCCAGACTTTTTTCCCAGTGTTTAGACAACCTGACTTCCACCAAACATCAGCTTGAAACATTCTCTCCCAGTGCAATCTGAGAGCTGTCCCTTACCAAACACAAAAGGTTCTAACACCCTGTGAACAGTAATATTGGTTCTAATATTTGGGCACATTTTTACAAACCTGTGCTGACATCAGCTCGCTTATTCTACAGTGCGGTTTCTTTCCTGTAGCAGCTTTCAGCCAGTTACTGCTGTGTGGCATGAGGAAAGCCACTTTTCAGGTGTTTCCCATAGAACATTTTAGAGTGGGCTACCATTTTAAACTGAAGGTAAAGTACAACTCTTGCAGCAGACCTCGAGAAGAAAGGCAAGCATTAGGACTGTGTCACACACAGATCTCAAGACCCCTCAAGCCTAAAGAGGAATGAGCAGGTCATGAGGCTCAGTTGGCACTACAGGATGCATTCTGTTACTGCACATACCTTTCTATTGCACTGATGGTCCCTTCCCACATAGAAAATTTTTAAAGGATTATTGCTTTATTTGTAAGAATCATACATACTGTTCATATCTGGTTTTGATCATTCCAGGTAAATACTAAATGGCACTCCAAACTGTCACAGAACTTTTTAAACCAAAGAAAAAATTGTTCCAACAGCAATATCCTCCAAAATTTCTTCTATAATCAGAAATGAGTGAAACATGGCATTTTTGCATGGTACCTCCAGCACTAATTTTAGATTTGTTTTTAAGCAGAAAAGAAATCATAAGAGGACAATATTTCTCTCTCTAGGGCCTTACAACAATTTCCTAGAAATTGACTGGTTACCACAGAATCACAGCGCTGTAGAGAGCCTAGCAAGGAGCATAATCTAACAGCTGCAAAAGAACAGGGAGACCTGAAGCCTTCAGCAGTGCTGAAAAGTCTTAAGTAGCGGATCTACCTTCTAGCTAAAGAATCTGCTTGACCTAAAAGCAAAACATTTGTTTCCTATCATTTCTTTATATATCTCATTTACATTCACATGTTAACATGAACTCTGAAGCAGAAAGTGAGAAGACTGAAGAGCAACGTAAGCTATAACAATCTAAGGGGGTCTTATCAAATAAAACAATTTGAAATAATTGAAAATTTAGAAGTGCTACCCTCAAACATTTTATAATCTGTTTAGTGACCAAGTAGAGTCAAAGGAACACTTCAGTACTTTGCAGAAGCATTTGAGGAGATAACCAAGATTTAAAATATGAGTGCATGCTCCTTGCCCCATTTATCCATATAATAGAAAAATAAATCCAAATAGGCCTTCTATGTAGGAACTGCTTTGCCATTAGTATAGACAGCACAACTGAGAGCAGGCACTGGCTTAGAGGAATGACATAGAAAGACATAAATAGAAACAGGGAGTGGAAAGAATGTTTCTCCTGCCTTGACATTCACTGACCTGTGACAGCACTTTGCTGAAATTAACAGTGGAACTGAGAGCTTGTGGTAACAAGGCTTGAAGATAGAAGTGATAACGGGATGAGGAACAACGCAAAAGAATACCACAGCCAAAGCATGTCAGCCTTGTTATTTCTCTCTTCCATCAAGGTGATTAAACATTCGTCATTTCTAACTTACTCACAAATAATCTCAGATCCTGAGTGCTTATAACAGTCATAGAATAAGAAAGACTATCTTATTTGTTCAGCTGTCACCCCTGAAGGCAGAAGATGAAATAATTGCTAACATCTATTATTCAAACACTTTTTCTTTATGAATTCATGTAACAAGAGCCTTAAATATACACTCACGTTTATAGACTCAAATATGGCAAATTTTTTTAGGTGTCTCATAACAAAAAAGTCTGGCTATCTTAAAGTGGTACCAAAAAAAATGAGCCAATTTGCTGTGGAACACACAGAACAGATATTTCAGATGTTTTGTCTACAAATGGATCTCCACAAACTCAAGATGCCTTTTATAAAGCTTTTCTCTTCCTGTAATCTGTATGCACATATGCCTTGTAATGAGAAAGCCCACCTCATTAGCATAAGCTCAGTTATCATAGCAAGAGGAAAGAAGTATGTAACAACTTGTTGGTAGAGCCTACATTCACCCACAGGCTACACACGCTTAAGAAGTTGCACTGCGTATGTCATCATACACTGATGTGAAAAAGAGCCTATCTAAAAGCAAGCTTTACATTGTAAAAGGTGCATGCAGTAAGTAACACCCAGGCAACATCTCATGCCAAAGATCACAGTGCTCCAAATCTTTCTGTGGGTGGCTCAGAACAGAAAGATAGTAGCAGGAGCTCATCTCATAGTTTATACTGAAAGACACAAAAATTTCTAGGCCAGTCCCAGGTTTGCTGAAGGCACATGGACAATGTAAGTAGGCTGAAGTCACCAACCTTGGCATGAGCCACTCACTGTACCTCAGAGAAGCTCGCTTCTTGCCTTTAGTTCTGCTGAGTGAATTCATGCCAACTTAGAGCACTGCTGTGAATACTGCTAATAGAGGAGCTCAGTGCAGTAAAAAAAAGTGTTACAGTAATCAGCAGACAGACAGATCAAGAGTCTAGACTTGTAAAATTCGTTTTTGCAATCTGAACATAACACGCATTCTAGTTTTGATTTATTCTGGCTGTGGTTTACTCTGGCATCAGTTTAAGTTGCCATACTAGAGATCACCAGTCTGCAAAGCAGGTTTTTAGAATGCATCACAGTGACGCAGTGGGCCTTTTCAGGGTTTGTTAAGTTCTCAGCTGCTTGAAGAAAAGTTTGCTGCGTTAATTAAAAGTAGCGTCCTTGTATACGTATTACTTGGGATATTTAAAGGGCCCACTCCTTCATGGATTTACTACCACTGCAGGATGGAAGAGAGAACAAAAACAGCTGAAATGACATTCTCAAATAATGAAAATCAGAGTTCAGGAATCTGGTGCCAAGAGCTGGATGAACTCATTCACATCCTCAGTCCAATTTTCAGCAGACAAATTGCATCTACTGCAACTGACATTAATGTGTGACATTTTGGCAATATCAAGATAGACAAAAGCTTGTGTGACTGTGGGAATTCTTCTGTATTTTTGCCAGAAAAGGAGATGTGTCAAGGTGAAGATAGTCCAGTAATTACTCACATATAACAGTGAAATAGTGAGAAACTGGTGGCACAGCCAGTAACTCAGTATATACCCCCATACAAAATATTTTCATCCACTGCTGCCTAAAAATATTCTTAGCAGTCTTAGGCTTAGGTCCTCTGAGAGTAGTTTCTTCATTCCTTTTCTATAACCAGAGCAAAAACAATATGGTGGGTGTAGCCATTACTCTGAATTTCCTGTCTTTAACTTTTGATTTCTCGTGTATCTACACATGAATTTCTACACAGACTTGTATTTATATGTTTCTACATAGAATATGTAGAACTAGTCCAGAGCTAGAGATTAAGTGCAGTGTTTCTCCATTCTTGATATTCTCTATCCTGAAAGCTGTGAAAAGGGCAGCAGGAAGAGTTCCAATATAAATATAGTGTCAGAAAAACATGTTAGGATTTTAAATACATAACAACAACAACAAAAAAAACCGTGTATAGCAACCCCTGGAAAGACTGTCTTAGCACCAAAGGTAAGGAAATATCTATAGCTTTTATTCAGTCATACCACCAGTTTTTCAAGAAAAATTTCCAATATCCTTTCAGAGGAAATGCTGCTGCAGAAATATTAGAATGAATCATTGAACTGTAATTGTGGCATCATAACTAAAATCTGTGTAGACAGAATGGAGACATAGCTTAAATCCTGAGAGATTAAGTTAGCCGTGATTAATATCATCATACGAACAAGTATCTTTGGAAAGTAGCACAAGAAGCTATTGATATTCTGGATTAGTGTTAAGAATTAGAAAGTGAAGCCAGACTTTAACAGAGATAGGTTCCAATCTCTGCTCACTGAGATGTGGTGTGGAACTGATACAGACACTCCATTTGTCTTCACTAAGTAAAAGAGTACATGTCCTGGTGAGAATTCACTACTTACTGTAACAAGTTCACAGAATGATGGGGTTTTTTTTATTCTTTGAGAGCTGATAATTTTCATAAACTTACCAGAATTAATTCTAAAGCCACGTAATTCTTAAAAGTGAAAGGGACAGATCACATAGCAAGGAAAGCAGAGTAAGACACAAAAGGAGAATCCTGAAAATTACTTGAATATAGTTCAGTGTACTCTAACAGAACAATTAAATGGAAGATAGAAAATAATAAAAAGGCTCACAATAAGCACAACCTCCATTTTCTAGAAAGGAAAGTCAAATATTTAGTTTAGTGAATATGCAATAGCATGTTTTTAGCCATAACAAAGACAAAGGTAAATCATAAATATCAGAAAAATGTAGCACTTGGATGAGGAAAAACAAGACCTTTTCATTGCAGACATTTACTATACCTGGACAAACCAATTTCTTTGAGGCTCAGAATCTGGATAAGTTTTAGGTGCACCAGGGTTTTTTCTACATTGCTGCAGAGGGAGCAGAAGGGAGCCTTGTGCTAGGAGTAATAACATGAGAATACCAAGATGTTGGAACGGATCAGGAAATGAGAGAAGTCTTCCTGAACAATGATAAGGTAGAAAAATATCTGTTGTCCTGTACTTTTTCAGCCTTTCAGCATATTAGAGATTGAACAGGAGAGGTTTTGTTCTACATTTTCCTAAACCTGGTTCAAAGTAACTTCTTTAAGTATTTAAAAATAAGACAGAGGTGTCTAACAATTTATAGACTGTTCTGTGCAGGCAATCTATTTTTCTCCATAGTGTTGGCTTCTAGTGGGGATTCTGCAATCAAATGTATAAGGTGGGTGTTTTCCCCATTTGATATAACAGATTCTTTATCATGCAGTCCATTCATTGGTGTTTGAATTTGAAGTAAGCAGCGAATGTCTGGCAGAACTGTATATTAATATGAAGTAGTACGAGGTTTTAAGACTTTGCAAAACTGAGGCAGAGGGAATGGGTGTTCAAAGAATCAGAACGTAAACATTTCATGCATTACATCAAGTCTTTCAATTTAGAACTCATGAACATCCACAGGAGCTGCTGAGCTAAAACTGATACTAACTGAGCAAACAGAACTGCGTACAGACAGCAGATATAACACTGAGGTCTTGAGGCAAATTCAAATATAGAACCAGTAAGAAGCTCGACTTCTGAGAAATTATGATATGACCAGACAGACAAACATGACAATGGCACAAGATGAGACAGATAAAAAAATTATAAGTTATGAATAAAGGTAAGATTTTTTTCCTGATTTTCTGTTTGAATGAGATATTAGGATATTTCACATAAGACTGGCATAGCCAAGACTGTATACTCTAGCATCTGATGTTGAAGAAATCAGACTGCAGAGCTCCAGTACAAACACAGGCACTACTGGTGAGTCAAAAAGTTTTAGGTATGGGCAGTATAGCTAGAAGAAAGACTAGGCTGAGAATAAATAGGATTAAATAGGACTTAGTAAGTTTTTCCATATATATTATTTTCCTTTAGCAATGAGATAAAGGCAGAAATAAAACACAGCTTTGACAATAAAATGGGTGTCAGCCTCTTCTGCATATCTAGTGACAAGGATTAGAGGGAATGTCCTCAAGCTGCAACAGGGGAGATTCAGGTTGGACATTAGGAAAAGTTTCTTCTCTGAAAGAGTGGTCAGGCACTGGAATGGGCTGCGCATGGAGGTGGTGGAGTCACCGACCCTGGAGGTGTTCAAGAAACATTTAAATGTTGTACTGAGGGCATGGTTTAGTGGGAAATATTGGTGGTAGGTGGATGTTTGGACTGGGCGACCTTGGAGTCTTTTCAACCTTGGTGATTCTATGCATGCTACTCTGTAAAAGGGTTAAACAAATTTCAGATGCTGTTAAACAAAAAGTCTTACACTGATAACAAACAGGGTTACTTTTTTTTTAAACCTTAAAAAAAAGCAGCGTTTCTAAAATAATTCTCTTACAGTGCTTTTGTGAGTTGTACTCTGAAAAAAATGATCTTAACAAGCTCTCACTCATTCAAACAGCTTATTCTGAGCTTCATTGGCCACAAGGTTGAATCAATCTTCTAATTAAACGCTTGTTTTTATAATTCAGTGACAGATTTCTCAGTAACTGCTGGCAACCAGTTCCTTTCTAGTTTGCTACTTATACCTTGATCAGAGAGAGAATTGATCCACAGCTCCATCAAGACAGACTGTGCAAATCGGAATGACTTAAAGTTTAATTGTCCAGGGTTCAGTTCTTCACCTTGAGTGCTTGATGCTACTTCAACACCAGAAAACAGACACAAATGTAGATTTCCTAAGTATGTAGGATACATTCACAAAAAAAGCCTATTATTTTCCACTTACTTCATCAGATGTTCTGTCCTGAGCACAAATAATAAGAAAATGTGTTACCAATAGCCCTTAAGAGGAGCCAGCCACTTCAAGAACAGCTGCTTTCCTTTCATATCCTCCTGACAGTTACTAATGCAAGGGCCAATGGTACAAGAGGCATAACTGCTAATTCAATGTGGGTAAATTATTACCTACATTGAGGTGCATTTTAGCTTTCTTTATCTGAAAGAGAGGAAAAAACTGTGCAAATAACTACTTCTCTGGGACTGATTTATGAATGGAATATAAAGGGAGATAAGGTGCAAGGTGTTCTGTTTAGAAAAGAACCACTTCAAAAAGTATTGTTTTGCTGCTATATAGATTGTTTAGATCCTTGCTTTGCCCACATCTTAAGTACAGAATGCAGTTCCAGTCTCTGCATCACAAATACAAATTAAAAGAAAGATAAGAAAAGGAAAACTAAACAGTGCAGGAGTTTGGATTTCTAGGAGAGTCAACACGGATGTATGCACTGATATCTCTAAGAGAGCAACTGTGGTTGCTAAAAGCATACAAGGACATAAACTGCAGGAAATTAAGAGGCTGGAGTGCTCTCTTTTTTCCACAGTCAGACAGAAAATAATGGACTACACGGACTGTTGGCCTGATCAAGCAGGGCATTTCTTATGTTATTAAGCATATTGTTACAGATGAATTAAACATCAATGATGATGAGATAGTAGTGTAGGTTTATCACACTTCTTAAAGTTTTGAGACACAATCAAAATATATAGCATTTAAAAATACCCAAGAACCTTAAATTCTGTTTTTGGATTTTCTTCTTCCCGGGTCAAAGAGTTTGGAAATTCAATACATCAAAAGTAGCTTTGATTATTTGAAGCTGCAAAATCATGTGTTAAAGCAAGTTTCGTACAGCTTTTGCACTGTAACAAGTGAAGATAGGCTAATTTTGTAATAATGTTTGAATTCATAACTGATTATTTATCACTGGTCCTCAGTGATCCTCATGTAGCAACTTTCAGAACCGAACTCTAGAATTCCTTGAAAAAGTGGCTCTAGATTATACTGCTTCCAGTTTCCAGCAAAGTAAACATACACTAAACTACCTAAAATAATGACAGCCAGGTACTACTGACAGTAGTTTAATATTAGCAGATGGTCCTTTGTACCATAAGGATTTCAATATTGTTTCCTAGATCATTTCCTACATCTACACTGCTCATGGTTTTTATAATCAGTATCACAGTTCTTTGACAGTACAGGGGATTGTTTATTACTTTATCATATAAAAGGAATATATTCCCATCAGCATGAGACCTACTTGGCTTTTTAACTTTGCTAATTTTTTCAATTTCTCAATCCTATCTGTTTTTATGTATCTTTTTCTTAAATTTAATCTAGCTCCTGGAATGGTGATTGATAAATTTCTTGTGAATTATTCGGCAAAACTAAGGGTGACTGCATCCATAAAGTCAGGTTTTCTTCTTTGTGAGACCAGCTTCAGCACAGTAGCTGAAAATCACACTATCAGCATCTGAAGATACTGAATATTATTGTAAGTTAAGAAGGTTCAGGAGCTGCACAAGCATTTTGTTTATTTCAGAGTCTGGCAATTTCCATTCAAGCTGTTTATGTCACCACACCTATTCTGGAATGAGACTTGTGAAAACAGAAGCTGTCTCCAAAACTGAGTATACTTTCCGATTTCTAGAATTGTGCATGCAGGAAATGAAAAACACCTCTTCAAAACAGGACTGAAACAATACAATTCTCACCTACACTTACTATCACCTATACTTACTATACTTATTATACTTACTATCACCTATACTTACTATCGGAAGCTGCTCTCTTTCTGAATCTGGTGGTAAGCAGCTCATTTTGTGCACAAAGCACTTTAGTAATACAAATAGAAGTAGGTAGCAGGGAGAGAAAATTACACTAGAAGCAGATTGCCAGAGCAACATCAGGTGCCCTTGGGACCAATGAAGCATAAGTCTAACTTTATAAAGAGAGACAGCTAAACTATTACATTTCCTTCCCTCTTCGGTCAAACAACACCACCACGTACACTTCTGGTGTTTTCACAGCTGCCATAGATAAAGGGTAACTATCTAGCCCTCTTTTCCCACTGCTGCTAAGACAAAAGGGAAATAGCACAACAGTTGCTGATCACTGAATCATCAAAATGGATCTTTTTCCTTGCCAGCTATTAACTTGTTCTAAGAGCTGAGCAAGTCAGAATTTAGTATGAGTCAAGGGAAGGTTTCTGAGAAGTATTTGAGCCTACTTTCAGTTAAACACTTGCCGAAATATCTGTCTTGTAAATGCTGGTGAAGGCAAACAATTTAAGTAGTATTGCTTAATTTTTTCAGATGTTTGAAGATTCTTTCACACTGAGACAACTTTTGAGACAGAAATCTGTAAGTGTTAGTCCTATGTATACAAAAGATTTCAAATGACTCTTCTAGACTACCCTGTTTTACAGAAAATAGAGGGTAAAAGCTACATTCTTGTAATCAGAAATAACTTTATTTAGACAGCCACTAGATCATCCTCTAAGAGGATGAATAGTTAGAGTTTAGCCTTACTCATTTTATACTGAAATATTTTGGTCCACTTAACAGCGACTAGGCTGATTTGTTCAGAAATAGCATCATGTAGAGTACTATAAAGCTGCACCACAAAATAGACCAGGGTACCAAGGCACATTTATCCCTGCCCACAAAGTTATCATACAGGCTTTTCAAAAAAGGCAAGGTGATACAAGAAGAACAGAATAGCCATTAAATCATTACAGAGCAATTTCTATCCATGTCCCACATCACGAGGAGATATGAGACATTTCAGCCATACAGGCAAAGAACCAGGCAAACAGGAAATACAGTACACATATACATAAAATTCTGTATTTGTCCAGCTAGCTTATAAACTGGCTAACAACTCAAAAAAATTGGTCAGTAGAACTGCAGCAGTTCTATTTTTCTGTACTGTTGTGTTTTGTTTTCTTTTTCTAAACTTTTGTAGTTGAGAACAACTCCAGAAACTGTGGTTTAAAGTGAGTGACAGCTACAGCTGCTTGAGTGGCTGTGGATTTGGCATCCTGGCTGGCAATAAGTTATCCTGCTCCTGTTGTCCTATTCTCTACTGCACCAGGGCAAAGACAGGCCAAACAGTGCAATGAGTTGTTTGGAACTGGAGTGGATAAAGCAATTCAAACCCCAGAAATATGAACCTGCTGTAGGCTTCAGAAAAAGCATCCATAAGGATGCACACCATACCCTACTCTTTTTTCTTCCTTGTCAAACTGTTTCACCTCAGTCTTAACCTCTATTAAGTCTATTGGATGTTTGAATGTCTCTGCAACATCTGATTTTTCAGATAAGTTCACATTTTGTAGTTAAAAAATTGTAGAAAAAACACAGGCAGCGTATGAATGGAAGCTTTCTAAACAGTCATTACTCACACAAGCAGCTGCTATTTGTAAAAGTGCATCTCTGGTCCAGATTTCTTTATGACTCATACAACAGGGTTATGTAATTTGTTGCCAATCTTAGAAATGAACTGTGACATTTTTTAAGAAGAGACCTGTTTCCATCTTTACATAAAGAATTACTTAGAATGGAAGGCACACACACACACACACACAAAAAATCCTCTCAGAGCGAGTTCAGTCTAGTGCTTATGAAATACATAAATTGCATTTTAGAAATAATCCTGTCTGCTACATGGGCTCCAGACAGACTCAGAGAGCACAGTTCTCAAGACACTTAAAAGTTACCTCGACTGAAGCAAAGAAGGAAGCTAAAAGGAAATATGAAGATATATACAAAAGCCACCAAAAGTCCTTCCCAAGGACTGTATGTTTTCATTAGTGCATTGAAATGGCATTGTGGTTTTGTGAATATCTGCCCAGCCTGTGCCTTACAGACCAATGTCAGTGGTGGTGCTGCTGCTTCTGGCTGCCTTACACATCCTATTGCTGAGGACTTTGTGCTTTTATGCTGCCTTCCCCAACATCACTGCTAGGAACAGAACTGTCTGTTCTCCACTAAATGATTTTCAGAGCATTCATAAATGATGCAATTGCATTACTGCTTTCTAAAGGCAGTTCTCAGCTCTATCTTGCTGGAAGGTAGAATAAAAGCTTAACACTTAATAAAGTATGTCCTGGTCTGTTTCTAGTCACATACATCTCTATTGCAACAAATCACTTTTAGGTCCATAGGTTGGGCCCCTTTCCAACTAGCAACACTGGATTCAAAGGGTGTTGGGTAAGCACACATTGAAATGCAGCAGAGAATAAGGCAAAGCAAGATGGGGAGACCACAAAGTGAAACAGGCGAAGGTGAAAAGTACATGGCAATTAAATAACAATTAATAGCTTAAGTGCACATCTTTATGCTGTATTCTCAGTGCACAAATGTACTGCACATTAACCACTATGTTCAATACACATTGTGAATTTACTTGCTTTGAAGGAAAGCTGAAATGCTGGCTAGAAAAAGAGAACCTTTTCAATACAAGTTCTGCTTCAATTTATCACAAGTTATCGATAACAATTTCCTCAGAGCTGTAGCATGTTGGATAGCAGGTACAACATAAAGGCCAGATCCAAATCTTGCTATGTGCTAAAAGGAAGTGACCTGGCCTAACACAGGATTTCCAAATTCCCATTTTGCTTTTTTTTTTTTTTTTTTTTTTTTTTTTTAAGTAAAACTGATTATTCTCCAGAACTTCTATGTTCTGTTTCTAGATAATGTGAAATGAACAAGACATCCTAACTTCAGAATAAAACATAAGATTTCCCTGATCAAACACTTAACAGAACTGCACAGCAATCAAGTCCAAGTGCTCATTCTTAACTGCAGCTTTGTGCGCATCAGATTCAAAACACTGCTTCCTTCATGCCTTTTTCTTCTGGGAAGATCATACAATAACTTTTCTTCTTTCTTCTTCTGTTCACATCACTGATATTTCCATCTCAGAGGAAAACACTGGGCTTGTTTTGCACTGCTACCAAGGATTTTCCTCTCAAGGATATCAGCATTCCATGAGCATTAGCAAATCGGACAACTGTCTCAATAGCACTGTAGTTCTGCATACATTTTTGCTCATTTTTAAAATCAAGGAAGCTAACCAACCAGAACAAGGCCACTAGCCTCTCACTGCACTGAAGAATTCTCAATTTTGAGTTTTACTAGTTCTCAGAGCTTTTAGCTAAGAAATATACTTTAATGTATTGCCTCTCAAATTAGCCATGACTCCATAAAGCAAATAGTTTTAAACATTTTTAACATTTCCCATTGTAGGAATGTTTTAAAATAATGGGGAAAATAACCTCTTCCAATATAACCACACAGTGCTTTTCCAGTATGCAAGTACCCACTTCTACTACAGACAATAGCTTAAGTAAATGAATATTACAATAACCACAGTAGCTCATGCAGTTATTAAACTGTAATAGTAGAGAAGAACTGCTTCAATTCCACATTTTTTATATAATTTTCTCCAGTACTGGTTGCAGATCAGATGGAGTTCAAACCTGGAGTGAAAACAGATCTGCAAACACTAGAAAGACATCTTATACTGATAATTCATTTGGAGAATTTTCCTCAGGAGCAGTTCCATCTTCTGTTATAACATCTTAATATAAACGGATGTGCCAGACATCAAATATAATCTGCACATTTGCTGCAGGCAGTTCCATTTACAAGGCTCTGAGAAATTTATTACAAGAAGACACCATTTGCTCTAAACTTTGCTTCAGTGTCACTGACTAGATGTGGGAACAAGAAGTCTTGCTTTGTATATTTTACATGACTTTGGAGAAAAGAGTAAAGAAGAAATATCAGTGCATAGATAGGAAAGCTTTTATTGGCATAGCACATAGAAAAATACAACCTGCCTCTTTGCTCTTGTCAGGAGACTGGAACAAGAGCTATTGCCAACCTCTGTACAGTCAATAAGTTTTCACTCTCTAGCAGCATGAACATGCATTTTTTCTTCTAGGAGTGTTGCAAGAATATCATGTGGATAAGGAACGGTGCAGAGTCCAAAGGGCTCCAGAAGAGAAAGTCATTGATATTGACAAGAACAACATACATTGAAAACACCTTTGAAAGGAAAAGGATTTTGCTTATTAGGGCAAAACAAAGGAAAAGAACTGTTGTCAACTCCAGTTCCAGATCATAGAAGCACTCAGCACTGAACCAATTTTCAAATCTAACAAGAAAGGTTGAGAAAGGAGGCCTAAGCTTAGCTGTCCACACATCTGAGCTTTTTGTAAATGCAGGACCTCTTAAAAACTGTAATTCTTCTCTTGTATAAGATTTAGTAAAATCTTTGATACAGTAAAGTAGAACATCAACTGGTTGGATTCTCAGCACAACATCAAACCCTCAGTATTGTGGTTTGGTTTTTGTTTTGCTTTTAATAGACTGTAAGAATTATAAAGAAATGGTTATGATGGACACTTAGCTATATAATAACTTTGTAATTTCATACACTAGGGTCCATACAGAAGCAAGAACCCTTCAGTAATACCAGATAAGCACATATTAAGTCATATTCAGCAGAATCAATCTTGTGGTAGACTTCTAAGCCAAACCAAAATATGACATAAGCATTTTTTATGAGTTGCCAAGTGTATATTTCATATTCAAAGGCCAAAATTCTTCCAAAGGTTGCTTGACCAAGACAATAGGGCCACCATCTTAGCAGTGTCCTTTACCTGCAGCTTAACAATTCATCTTAACTTGAAGTTTATTATTTCTGAAGACTCACATTTCTACAGGGAAATAAGTGTGATTCAGAATAAAGAAACAAAGACAAATCACAGATTGTATGTATGTGACTGCTCCAGGATGATAAAGATATAAAACATATGTTCTTAGATGTCTTATTCTTTTCAGAAATCTTTATGGAAATGACTGAATAGCCTAGGAATGGAAGCTTCATATTTATGATTACTGACATCTGGGTTTGTAAACTTAACAGTCTTCTTGCTTGTGTAATGTTCTCTATTCTTGCTTTAATGTCAACAGTCATTTTTCTTACTTATAAAGGGAAGAAACGGCTGTTCAGCACCTTTGGCCTTTTACAACAGGAAGGAGTGATTTGTTAGAAAGCTTCAGATATCAGTCTGTAATCCACCTTTGGAGCATTCATGCAGTTCTTTACAGTTTCTAAAGCATACACATTCTGAAAGCTCAACAGTCCCCAGCACTGCTCTAACTTCATGCCATAAAAGGCTGTAACATGGAAAAATCTTACTAACCCTGTTATATCCAAAAGAAAAGATGAAAGGAGGAAGCTACAGAACATAAAAATCAGAACACTTACTCAAAAAAGCAAACTTTTTTGCCCTTACAGTTGAGACTGCATTCCTTTTATACATGTTGGGTGTGACATCGAGTGTCCTAAGCTGTCCTGGGAAATACTGGCATTCCCCGATCTGCCTGCTCAGAGCCCTGACCAGCACCCAAAGGTGTTGCTGACTGAGATCAGAATACTTGAATGAAGTTTCTTCTCTGCTTGACACTACACTAAACAAGCAGGAGCCTGCCTGGTGTTCCCTATCTTCCTGCCTCTTTTTGCCCTGGCTAATTGATCTATGGGAGAATAGGCTCCACAAATCAACACTTGATCTTCACATTCAGTTGGCCCTGAACAGACAACAGCACAGCAACAGCTCTATACTTCTGCAGAGCTTTTCAGCACTACAGCACATGAGAGAAGAGAAGTACAAAGACATCTCTTTACACTTTACAGAATGTTCTAGGTGGGGGTGGCAAGGTTCCATTTATGCTGGGGAGGAGGAAGATAAAAACCATTTCCAGTTTGGGATGCTCAAGGTATATAATACTCTTGAATGCAGACCGTTGACCGTAATAATTTCCTACTGTTTCTTCACTCTTTAATGCTCTATAGACTTCAATACAAGAAAAAACAGTGACAAAGTAAACACAAAACCAATCTCACCCATATCAAAGTGAATTTATCTACAGATTCAGACATCTTTGTATAAATACCCCTTGCTGTCATCCACTCTGCCTTATTCCTGAGTGTACTTCTACAAACAAGCCTCCTGCTTGGATATGGAAAAGTATATGACTCCACTTATCTCACAACTGGCTATACTGTCTTGCACGCTAATCATGCAGTATCAAAAACAGTGTAAAAAATTCACCATCAATTACCAAAGCGTTGAATTTTTTGCTCAATTTTCTGATCAGTTGCCTGTAAATTTTCTGAGCCACAGTCAGACAACTTCATCTGTTAGGGAGAAGAAAACAACATCATGAAATCCCTCACGTAATTCTCCCTCCTCCACAAGGCCAGGACCACAGGCATTCAGAATCAGAATAGTCCATCTACTTTCTGGCTTTCAAGACACACATCTAAACTTCCCCTTACCTCTTTAACAACCACCTCACTGTTGACACTTGACTAATAGAGGCATCGTTACCTGGAGCCTATAGAACAAGGCTGATCAAAATAAAACATCCCCTCTGCCCTGAAAAATAAACAGCAAAACCACACCTGCCAAGGATGGCACCATGCTATTTATCAAGTCTACTGGATTATAAGTAGGGAAAAAAGGATATATACATGAAACAGTCTGGATCAAGTGGATAAATACTGTAGTTTCACCTCTCAGAAGAAATTACCATTGTTGGTAAAGACATTTAGGAGATAGAATGTTCAGGTCCCATTTAGAGTTCAAGGAACTTGTGTCACATTGAGGCCTGCAGAGTGTTTAATTCAGGCAGGTATTCCCTTCATACACATTTATGTATGTGTGTACATAATGCATGTATGTATTTGTTATGTATTTATCACTACCAATTTTCATTCTGAATGCTGATGTCTGACAACTAAAACAAGAACTGGAAATTGAAATTGTAAACAAATACTGCCTGTAAAGCTAGTTTGAACACTGACATTTTCTCTCTAAATCTACACTCTGCTTTTTATAAAACAAAGTTTGAACATTGAAGTGTTTACTTACTGTGTTTGTGACACTGGATGGAAACATAACCAATGATTTGGCAGCTTGCTCTAAAGCTAAATGCACTCTCTTTTATGAAAGGAAGAGACGATTATGCTGGAAGAAGCCTGATGTTTATTCTGCTTTTAATTGATGTCTCCATTATTTGACCTCTCAAAAAGACCACAAAAGCAAACATAACAGTACATGTTTCTGACTTTTCTAATCTCCTCTTGTCTAAGCTGATTTATTGATTTCAGATGAAGGTTAGCCAGCATCAAACTCTTAACTGATTATATTAACTCCAAATTTGAGAAGTCATTTGGCATATTTGAAATCTGTGGTGTTTAGTGCCAGCTAAAGATCACTGAAGTCAATTAAGCCAAAGCCCTACAGAGACTGCAGCCTAAATCCCAATACTAAGGTTCTCAAACTAGCCAGAATAGATTTACTTACCCAGTCTTGTGAAACAAATGTATCATTTGGTCTCCATAAAAAGTTATTTTTCTTTTCCTACACTTGCTGCTGCCTAATTGCCTTCTGTCAACATCCTGGTACACTCTTAGTTAAGGCATTATATAGCAGTGTTGTTTAAATATATAAGCAGCATAATGTTCAGGCAAAAAAAAAAATTGTTTCTCCTAAGAAAATAGGAGAAAAAATCATCTGTAATTTCAAGTTATTCTTTTATTTCTGTCCAGAACTAGGCTGAGATTGAAAACTAATTTCCACGACAAGTTAATCTGATATAACAAAAAATCTTACGTGCATTTTGGATATATTAGCAGCAGCAGATAGTGCTGGAAAACTATATGGGAGCTTCAAGATATATTTGTCATCTGATTTTGAAAGTGTAGGTCCTCCTTTTTAAAAAAACATCTCACTAATAAATAATAGCAGAAGAATACAGAAAGAGCAGAAGAGGACTGTAACAGGTAGTTATAAGTATTCGCTGTGACACACCAAGAGCACTTTGTTCCTTTGTGCTGTTTTCCAAAAGAAACACGAGAAGTGAGCTCGTCATCATTCATTGGTAATCCAACAGTTTTGCTGCTTTATCTTCTGCAGTTTTTCATTTTGTTTATGGACTCAAATTCCACATCTATTGGAGATTTTTTTTTCCCCCAGCAAAATCATAAGGACATCTATGGATCTCCAGTCCTACCTGACATCTGGTTACAGGGGAAAAAAAAAAGTGTCTTGAGCATGCTCCAGGGTAAAGTTTTTCAAGGCAACTCATAGAATTAGGAAATCAAAATCCTATCTGCTCATACTAAATACAAGTGAAATTGGAGGTCACATTTCTAACACTTAACATAGGTTCAGATTTCAAGATTCCTCTCACTTTCCACTGCCCGCCCCAAACAATGTAAATGTATCACTGCAATTGGTGTCAGTAATTGGTGTCTCCTGCATATCCTGGGATGACGGTTTCTTGTATATGACACATACATTTCTTCCTTTAATTCTCACTAGCATATTTTGAACTGCTTTCCACAAATACATTTCAGAAGTGGTTTGGACAGGCTCTTTATGAGGGCTACATGAATGACTCTTCATAGCCTAGGGAAGCTAGATCGTAACAGAGGTTGCTTGTGAAATTTTTGTCTTAAATTAGAGGCAGTCAACACTCAATGTCATAAATACTTGTTACTTACCAAACAGAGAACAATATATTATTAAGTACATATTTACCTTAAGGAAGCAGTAGATACCATAAATTTAGATCCAACTCATTATAGCTTACTCCTCTGGAAGCAACTGTTTCAAAACAGACAGCAATTTTTTTCTCTAAACACTATGATTTCAGGTTTTCTAACAAGAATTTCCAGTATCTAAGTTGCTGTTCATTGTAATACAGCAGTACTACCTGTTTTTAAAATTCAATTATCATGCACTGTTGTATTTTCACCTGCTACTCACTCAAGGGACTATTAGTATCGGATACACCCTATGACTGGCTCCATGCCATCTCTTCTAGAACTTAATGCTGAAAAATGAAACAGTGGATTCTTCACAGCTTTAGTCTTTACCCTAACATTCATTCCAAACACAAAAGAAAAAGTTGCAAAGGAGAGGCTCCTTTCACTCTCTCAGTTAACTATGAACAGTTACTGCAGTACAGCTGTCCCTTTCTTTCTCTATAAAGACAGACTGTGACTAGTAACAAGCTTGATTCTGCTCCCTATCAAAAATAATTCAAAACATCTACCTTAACAGAAGAGAAAAGCCTGAAAATACACAGCAAACCTTCCACCAGACTCCACCTTTCGTAAAAACGCAGCCGCATGTCTCAGAACTTTAACCTTGCACTCTAGCCTGGATAAAACACAGTAACAGATGAGGAAACAAACTTCCAGTACTGAGAACCTGAAGAACAACAGGAAACAAAGTCAGTACTGTATAGCACAGCTGGATTCAGGAACATCTGAATTTGGAGATACCTGAGGCATTATATAGCCAGACTTGGCTCTGTGAACACGTAACAGATTGCTGCTTTGCTCACATGGGAAACTAAAATCAATATATAACTAGATGAATATTTTGGGAAAGAATAAAGAATGTACTAGCCAGAAATTGTTATGTAAGCTATGGAGATTCAGATATTTTTAACAGATTGAAAATTTTACAGTACAATTAAAACAACATCTCTGGAATGTAGGTCACTAGTGATGCTAGGCATGGAACTTCTACAAATTCAAGGGAAAATACAGCTTGACAGAAAGATGTTTCATCACAAAATTAAAATCAGTGGGACAGTTTATGTTAGAAAAATTAAGATGTAGTTCTTTGTACCACTGTTACTAACTCTGTAACTTCCAAAGAATTTTTCAAAACAATCTCCATCAGATCTCAACTATGCCACGCCACCACTTCTGCTTCCAAAGGGTTGATAAGATCAAATTAATCCAAGCTGCAACTTCACCAAGGCACAGGAATTTACAAAGTATCCTCAAGGTTCATTGTACGTAAATTTACAAAGATGTGCAAAAGCTTTCCCAGAGCACAAAGAACTAGGGAAAGATTACTCATTAAACTGCATTGTGTCTGATGTGTGAATAAGTTAATGAAGTGAGTCTATGCTAAACAGAAGAATTAATCACTCTGGGAAGAGTTATTAGAACATTTTATTTAGAGCTATTATCTAGACCCCCAGAACTCAGATGAGCCTCTGTGCCTAAACACCCAGAGCAGGTGGAGATCTCATTTGATTGACTTAAGCTGCTATTAATTAGTCATCATAATAGTGTGAATGTTTCTAAAGTTTAACTAAATCAGTATTGTATAGTCTTGAATAAAACAGATTAACTTGTAGGTTTCTACTTTTCCACTGTTAACCACTTTTAAAATGGCATTACTCACACCACAGGTTGGTTCACTCCATTTCTTCTTAGTGCCTTTTCTAGCCAAAGGTACCATTCCCACAGTTAGTTCTTAGAATGAGGGGAAAAGGCAATTACAATCTTTATCAGCCTTAAAAAAAAAATAAAAAAAAACAGTTTCTCCCATTTCCAAAGGCTACCAGATGACTCTGGAACATGACAAGCTGTATCCATAGCCTACAGAAAATGGCCAAAGAATTCATACATTGAAAATAAAATTTAAAACCATGTTTTCCTTATTGAGATAAACAACAGTGTTCAACATCCTGCAGTCATAGCAGCAGCTTACCTAACAGTTTTCATGTTAGTTACAGCTGTTACATTGCAAAAATTGAGGCTGTAAGTGAGCACTGTCTCATATGTATAACATTCAGAGTACAATTCAGAAAATGAGAACTATTCTTCCTATACTTGATTGGTTCATCAGCAGTAATGAAGCTTAACTCCCTAATGCATATCAGAGTCAGCAAATTCTTTGTCTAGACTTAGACAAGCCAGAGTAACATCTCAGTATGAAAATTAAGCCACATTTATCAACTGAGAGAAGCAAGGTGGCTGACTTCCTAGGCAACTGCCTGTGGCCTGAATGCACCCCTATAGTCTTTATGCTCACTTAAGGTGGCTGGATTTGCTCAAATGTCCAAATTAGTCTGCTTACATGAAATCCTAAAGGCTAAGAAACCACAAAGACCAACATATACTGCTGTCTTACTCTCCATTTATATCCAGTCTTCAAAAAAAAAAAAAAAAAAAAAAAAAAAACAACCAAGCTCACACACTCATTGAGGTGCAGTTATTAGCTACAACTGACAACAGCTTCAAGTTTCCTGCTTTTGCTTAATCCAGTTGTGCAAAACCCACACAGCCAAATGTTCACCTTTTCTAAATAAGCCAGTCATTCATCTGCCTTTCAATGAAAAAATTACCAAGAGATTCTCTTTCAGTGACTTAAAGAGCAAGAGAATTCCTGAAATCTTTAGAAACTTTTCACATCAGGAAACACATACGATTCATGGCATATTTTGTTTTCCCATCACTCTTAAAGGAAGCTAAAGATAGAAACCCAGGCTTTAGAGTTTATCTGAAGCAGAACTGCATGATGGATTCACATTTGAGAGATCCACCTGAGAACTGAGCGTATTCAGTATCTTAATATTCTACTCTGGACTTCAGGTGCTGTAAAAGTCATATCAGGCTCACTTTCTCTCAACCTCAATTTACTCATGGTCTCTGGTCACTCTGCTAATATTGACCTTTAGCTTGAATATTTGTTACTCTTCTGACATATCTGTAGGCAACAATCACATCTTGTCTCAGCCTTTATTTATCCAGCTTAAACAAACCAAATATTCTGATTGTTTTCTGATATGAGGCCTTCATGGCACAGATAAACTGAGTGATTCTTCTGTAAAACTGATGTTTGAACACACCTCTCATGAAAACTGACAGCCTAAGTCACAACAAGTAATCTCTGCAGCTCCCACAGAGTCCATAAAATTAACTACTTTTTTTTCCCCTCTTTTATGTTCCCAACTCTAACTCCAGTTTTCAACAAATAGGGCCTATGCTTCCTCCAACAGGCATCTCAGGCACTGAAATGACAATGATACAAGGAAATGAATACCAGACCTGTCATCCTGCCTTCTGTTCTTCTTGTTTTTACACACACCATTTTTGTGCTCTTCCTTATTTTCACTCTATTTCCTTATTTCTATTATTATATTAAGATAAAGCTGCTCCTCTCTTCTTGTTTCCCTATTATTCATCTCTGACCTCTTCTACTGCATCTTCTGGGTATTTCCAAAAAGCCTGTGTAAGCTACAGACCAGGTAAATGCATGAGCAACAGACATAGAAATGCACGTGTTTTCAAGGAACAAGAAAAATAAAGTGGTGTTTTTTCACCACAGCCTCCATGCTTGCTTAATTGAGCAGAAGATTATTTCTAACACTATCAACAACCTGTCCAATGCCTCTAAGTTAAACATGACCTGTCTCATTTTATTACATTATTTGCAAAATAATGTTGATTTTGTATTTTTAAATACAAATCGATAGAAAAATATAAACCAAATCAGAGCATTTGCTTAATTTCTGAATGTAGACAGCTTTTGATAGGACAGAGGTCCTCCAAATATGCACTACACATTGTTAGACAAATTCACTTCAGTTGTGTCAAGAGAGAAATACAAACATCCTCATCTTATTTATTTCCAGCATGATTACACTTCATGAGCTGGAATAAATTACTTGTAACGTCCTTGCTATGATTCCAGACCTGCAAATAATCACCCAACTCCTAGCAAAAAAATCTATGCCTGTCATTTATGAGGACATTTATCATGGAATTCTGAGCTGCAAAAGTCAGAAAAAAGAAAGTTTTTTATAGGTCAGCCCTAAGATTTTGGTGGTTGTGTCTCAAGCTCTTTTCCCATTATTACAAATGTTTCTGAACTTATTAGATGAAAGATTTACAACCACCATCTCCCCCTATTTTGAACAGTCTGTGGAAGCAATCTAGATAAAACACCAGATAAAAACAGTTTTAAAGTAAAAAAAGATACTATGTGTTAAAAAATCTAGCCACTGTCTTTCCAGAGGCTTACTCTATAACTAAATTTAACCCTCCTGTCAAGTCTTCATTAGCAGTAACAAAGTAGTCCAACTCCTCATTACCTGTAATAAGCACTAGGTCAAGCCTCACAGGCATACAGGGAAATTAACGGTTTGTTTAACGAGTAGTATTTCATCCAACCAAAAACATTGAACCCAATTTTTATTTTTTTTTTTAAGAAAGCACTTTATAAAAAAGCAAACGAAATGAAAACAGTAAATCTTAGTCACTCACTTCTTTTCCGAAGCACAAAAGCTGTAATTTTAAGTCTCCTCCCCAGTTTGTGAAAGTAGCTCATTGTTTTGCATACTGTAACACAGTTGCTGCTAAGTCCTAGAGGTATATTCCACTTACTGAGCTTATAAAACCTCATCTGAGGCTGCAGCTGAACCTGCAGTATCAACAACCTTCAACCATTCACACTCTGTTCCTGCCACCAATTTCCTAATTCTTCTTAATTAAAGCCTGCTATTCAGCATTTCACCACACATGACCACCTACAATCCCTCATTAAACTATTTCCCACATTTCCCTTTTTTCTTTGATCTAGGGACTTTTGTACCCTAAGGCTTTTACAATATTACTGCTGCAAGCTTTGGAAATAGCAAGTTGGAAGCTTCCTTCTTCTGTAGTGACATCCATGACAAAGAATGTGACAGTTCAAATGTGAAAATTCCTTCATGGGGTGTTTCCCCAATGTTTAATCCCATAGAAACTCCAATCTCAACATTTGCGGTACTTTTTCAATTATAGACACCTTGTGACTTTGTGCTAACTCTGGTCCTGAAACAGAGTTAGGGGTGCAAGCCCTGAAAAACAGTTCCTTTCATAGATATACTCCTTTTCCACTTCCAACTCAGAAGTGTGAAGATTGCCTTAAACACATCAAGTCAGTTTCCTCCAAGTTACTAGACAGTAGTTCATGGCCAACAAGCTGATGACAAAAAGTGTGCAGCATGAGCCCTCATGAGAACATGGCTGGCTCTCTCTAGTACCTGGTTATCCCACCTTAGTTTGCCACAAGAAATCAAGGGGAAAAAAAAAAAATACAAGCAACCATGTATCAGGAAAGATGGGTGAGTTTTTCTTCTGTTGCCCTTTTTTTTTTAAGCTCAGAAGGGCATCAGTGAAACAGCAGCCAGTTTTTGTTTTTTTTTTTTTTTCCTTTGAAGACTACAGGAAGAAAAGTGCACAGTATGGTATATGGATGACATCTACCAAAAAATTAAGAGCTGAAAATGTAGAAATATGTTCCTAAATTTTGACACAGGGCTTTCTCTCCTTAGTAAAACTCATATTGAGTCCTATTATATGCCTTAGTTATTTCTAGCAGATCGGAAAATGAAGTCTAAAGCCCAACAGAATGTTCTTCTCCCAATTTCAGAAGAATCAAGAGGTAAGAATGACAGGGCTTTGGAGATGTTGCTCAAATTTTGCAATAAAATTATGAAAAAATAAAATATTATAAAGACTGAAGATCTTTTGAAAACGAGATCACATGAAATTTGAATACTTTTATTAGTGTAACTAGGATCTCATAAGTGATTCCACGTGACAGTTCCTCATGAACTTACCTCTCTTGACTGGGATAAAAGGTGAAATGCACTGTAAGAATCCATAACCACAGACCATTGCAGATGCAGTCCAGACAGAAAATTCAGCCTAGTAAGGAGAATAGAACAAAAAGTATTATTAAAGACAGCTCTCGAGAAATTATACAACATTATTTGGAATCAGAGTGCTTCAGACTACTAATAAAAAACAGAAAATTTTCCAGTTTGGAAACTTTTAATGTTTCAGTGGAATACCATCAAGTTTCTATAGAAGGATATTTTTAAAAAACTTACAAAACTTCTAATAATGCAGATAAAATGTTTCAATAGCTCTATTTATGTTTACCACTCTAAACATTCATAAAAATCAAGTTACAACTTCTCATTTGTCACAGCATACTCTATGAGCTGTGTTAGATGTCAGTTAGTTATGAGCTGAGTTAGATGAAGTTCATGGCTCCCAGATTAGGAGCTCACCTATACAGAGATGGAACAAAGAAGGGTCTTTGTCAAGCTCTCTTCATATTTTAACATTCTTTCAATTTCACAGGAACATGTGCTCATGGGATGGCAGAAAAAACATTTTCTCTTTCCTCTTAAGCTACTGAGGGAATTGGTAAGAAAAAAAATGGACTTGAGACCTCAGAATAAGCATTTTGCATCTTCATCTCTTATGCTGCATTTAATGCAATCACTGGTAGCATTTTCAAGTACCCTTAAGTAAATGTAACAGTTCTAATTAAGCCAAATATATTTACTTTTGCTTATGTGACACCTTTGGCCAAGCTGCACATGACCCCTTTTCAAGTTTTGAGTCAATATTTAGGGTGCATACTTATGTATGTATACCATAGGTTGCTATGTGTCTTATCTGTGTTTTTTGAAACACTTGATTTTCAATGAGTTATTTCAACTCCCACTGATCTGTTTACTAGTTTCAAAAAGATACCATGTGAAATACCAATGCAGAAACTAAACTCACCTCCCTACTTTTGTTTCAACTCACTCGACCTACTGCCCCCCCCAACACCACCACATCTCTTACTTCTCCAGGCCTCCTTCCACCCAGCCTCCTCCTCGACTATCAACACTTTTCCTAAGCTTTGCACTACATTTTTGCTTTACTTGTGTCTCCCACAGCAGCTCATCTTGTCACGAGTTTTTTTTTTCCTACAGTTACAAAATAACTGCTTCAGAATGCATGCTGCTTGGTTGTGTTATTTTTTAACTGCACTTTATACTAATATGCTGCACAAAAACATACTACTATTAACATATACTACACTAAAACTAATAACCCTTTGTTTCGTTTACAACAAACGTGAGTATAAAACTGGTCACTAAAAGAGAGTAAAGCAAATGACTATCACCATATCTACAGTAGAAAGAAAAAAACAGAAAGTATGATTATGTCAAAGGAGTAAAAACCAGATACTTTGTACTACATAATTCAGAAAACATCACAAGAAACAGCAGGCCCACAGAGGGTCACTTGAAACCAGGAAACATATGACCCACTTACAAGAAAATGAAAGGCAAAATCTAGAGATACAAACTCACCCTACCTGCCTGTGGCACTCTGTAAAGCACACGTGCAGGAAACACTTTCCAACATACGAACGTACCACATGTCAGTCATTAAGATAAAAGTCCTTAAAGGGTAAATAGTGCACATTACTATCTAAGGTAAAATGATCAATTTGGAAGTAAATGGCAAAAGATGAATTTTTACAAAGAAGTAGAAATACATACTGAAGAAAAAAGCTCGCACTCATTGTTCAGGCAGTGTTACATTCACACTGCAAAAGAATGTAACTCCTGCCAGACACTTGCTGGCTTTTAGACTCTTAGGCTCTCAAAACATTACTTCAGAAAGCAGTTTTGTATGTGACGTTAAGAATCCTGCTGGGGCATTACTTCTATCACACGGGACCACAGTGTTTCTAACCCCGAGTAATTCACTGTACTCACTTCACAAAAAGCCCCGGGAAGTTTCTGACTGCCTTTTTGACAGGAACCGTCCATGTGGCAGCCGAGGTTACGAGCCCCAAGACAAGAAAGGAGCAGAACAAGAAAGCTCAGCTGTGTACCCTGCTGGCAGTGCCGCGGCCGCCTGCACTTCGAGCGCTTGCAGATATCCCCATCTCTCCTCGTTTTCTGGTACTGCACAGCCCCCCCCCCCCCGAAGCAGGGGGCATCAGAGCAACCACAAATAGCTCCCAGAGGAGCAACCCTTCAAGAAAGCCGAAAACAGAAAGTTCTCGAAAGAGCTCACAGTACAGAGACACAGGGTGGCTGCAGAAAACACAAAGCACCGCATCAGCTCAGCACCACAGGTTGTATTACCTCAGAAACAGCCCTAACGGCTTCCGCGCCCGTCTTATATAAGGAAGGGCGGTGACGTCACACTCCTCCAGCCAATAAAAGCCTCTGTTTACCCTAAAGCTCATTGCATATTTATGCGGAAGCACTTTCCATGCCCTGTGCTGCCGTAGCAGCTCGGCGCGAAGGGTGGAGCGAGCAGCCCTGCCACGCCCCGGTTGCGCGGCCGTCTCCAGGCGCAGGAAGCCGCGGGGTCGCGGTGCGTCTTCGTACGGAGCCTGCCCGGAGCCGGCGGGGCGGAAGCGCCCGGCACCGCTCCCTGCCGCCCGGGTGTAGGCGACGAGGATGAGCCAGAGAGACACCCTGGTGCATCTCTTCGCCGGCGGGTAGGTGAAGCCGCCCCCCCGCGCCGGGGGAGCGGGCAGGGCGTCTGCGGCAGCCTCGACACCGGGCCCGGCGGCGGAGCGGGCCGCTCGCTCCGTCCCCGCGTGGCTGCGTCGGGCCGCGTCGCGCCGGGTTGGGGCGCGGAGCCCGCCGTGAGGGCGCTGAGGCGAGGCGCCCAGGCCGCGTTGAGGCCCGCCCGGCGCACTGCTTCCCTCCCGCTGCCCTCGGGCCCTTCCGGGCCTCCCCGGGCCGGGGCTGCGCGGCCGGGCCCCGATGGGACACCGGCACAGCCGGCCCTCGCGCCGCGGCGATGAGGTGCATGCAGGCCGGGCCGTTCGGGCGTTGGGCTGCGGCGAGATCGGCGCCGGCTGCACGTGAGCCCTGGCGGAGCTGCGACGAGGCTGCACTCGCGGACTGCGCGCTTCCTCCAGAAGTTTCTTCTTCGTTCGGTGTTTCCTTGGAGAAATAAATTGATCTTTCTGTGCGTGGGGCTGTCCCGGTGTCAGTGAGGTTACCTGAAGGTACCCGTCTTCCCAGCAGTCTACAGACAGGCTGGTAACTTCAGGATCAAGCATTGCTTGCTTCTGTTTCAACTGCTTTTAGATGAGGGGCTCCGTGTCAACTTGTAGCCTGCAGCATCTGTGCACGAAGATAGAAGAAATTGGAGAGAAGAGCACAGTTAAAAGTAAACACGTGGTCCTTGTAGCCCTGCTCGGGTTGGGGTTAACTCTCAGGTAACTGTAGGTGTGTTATAATGCTTTGTAGTGCCCAGTTACAGTGCCTGTGTTTCCTTCAGGGGTGGACTAGGAGCAGCACCTGTCTTAAAAGAAAAAAGGAGAGTCTGTTTCCTGTAGCATGTAGGCATGTATTTGGGCAGTGAGTGTGGCTGTATGGAAGTAGGGGAAGAGAACAAAGAACATAATGTATGTCTGAGTGAGCTTGAAGCTTGGGTTTCCATTTGTGTTACTCCCTTACAAAATGGTGCCTGTGACTGGAGTGTTTGAGGTGGAAGACTGCACTGTTTCTTGTGAGCAGATCTGGGTAGCTTGGCTATGTGTGAGCACACACACCTTCCTGGCTTCCTGTATTATACAGTTTAGTACTTATGCAGGTTCTCTCCCCCTGCAACTTCTGGCTGAGAGGAGGGGGGTTATATGTTAACAGACCTGAAATGTGGTGCTCTGTATTTTTCTTCAGAATTCATATCCTCATAAACATACAAAAAGCCAGTAGCTTGAACTACTTTCTGCAAAAGGCAGATTAGTAAGGAACAGTACATGATGACTGAGGCAGCGTTCCAACCTGTAATCTTAAGACTGAAGTGAAGATTGCTGAGCTCAGCGAAGTTGTTCTTTTTTTTTACGGAAAGTCTGATCTGCAGGTAGCTGGCAGCCAGTTGGGTCAAGGGTAATATTGTGAGGGAAAGGCTGACTTTTCTTCATGTGGCAGCCACATGTTTTCTGTAATCACAGGTCAGCAAAACAGCGTATATTTGGTCACATTTAGCAGCAGGAAAGTTATTTGGGTCATCACATGACTTCTTTCTAGCATGGTAGACTATAGATCTCTTGAACTATCTGTAGTCTTCAGTGAAACTTAAAAATGAAGGAAATTTTGTTTTAGTTTTCGCTAGGAATTGTTTGAAAACAACATGATTGTCTCAATCTGCTGACCATTTTGCTAAAAAAAAAAAAAAAAAAAAGTTTTGTTAAACACCAAGTCTTTAATTCCCATTTTCTTTGGGGGTAAGTGATGACATTGCTGTTTCTGTAATGTAGGTGGGGCTATTCTGGGATTTTTCTGTAGCTGCCTAACTTGTTTCATGACAATTCAACACCAGCTGTCAAACTGCACTACTTCTGGGGAATTACCAGTTCATACAGGAAGTTGAAGCTTCATTTCTAATAATCCCTCCTCCATCCTTCTTTTCCCCTGTCTCTGCGTCCTTATTGCTTTCCAAAAAGCTTGAGCAATGTTACTGTTAGTTTCATTTCTGAGAATGCCATCTGTTTCTGCTTCATAACTACATACCTACTGTAAAGATGACCAGTATTTTCCAAATAGTACTTCTATGTCTAAAAATAATTCAGTACTCATTTTGAGGATCAGTTCTAGCAGCATCAATAAATTGAAGTGGTGAAATTTTATTCCATCAGAACATGGGAACTTGCCCAGGGCCTTCTTTCCTCAGCAAAAGGCAGGACCATCTGGGGTTGGAGATGGATGGCTGCTTTTCTGAGTTCAGGGCTGGACAGTCATAGGTTTACTTCTGAAATTTCTTTATTTCTGTTGCTTCTTCAGAAAATTGGGCAGTTTTCTGATTTATTTTGTGATTAATTATAGGGAGGAGTCTCTATTTGTCTTGATAAAATTTTAGATTGAATCACTTGAGTTCTTACCGAATCTTTGCAGTGGTAGAAACAGTCAAAATTTAAATAATGTATTTAATATAAAGTCTAAGTAGTTTAGAAAGATCAGGTACTACACAGGTGAAATAACTTTTTTTCAGTTCAAGAAGATATTAGTAACTGAGCAGGTAGAGTGGTGCTAAGGATTTCTCCTGCCTTTCAGAAGTAGTCAGCTGAGCTGTAATGGAGTTACCAGGCCACCCAGTAACTTTTTCCTTGAAGTACTTTCACTCCTGGCCTGACCCTGAATGTCTTTCAGAACAGTTCTTCCTGTTGTAAGGCACAGGGCAAGGTTAGTAACTTCCTGCCCTGACTTGAGCTTATTTTTGTGTTCAGATACTTTTCTTTGGGGTGGGTAAAGGGGGAGTAAGCGATTTCTACTTAAAGGTAGCTTGGGTTTTGCTCCCTGAGGTGACCAAATTGCATAAAAATGACTGTTTCAAAAATTGTGAAGCTGATGTATTTCTCACATTTTCCTGTAAGTTGATTGATGTTTTCAGCTGTTCTTTACTTGATATGGAAGTCATGTTGTATTTATCTGCCCTGGCTCCTAATTGAATCTGCACTTTGTGTTACTGTTTGTTTTGGATAATGGAAGCCAGTGATGCTTTTCCATTTGTTATTTTTTCCAATTTTCATTTGTAGGTTTCGGTATGTCAGCACATTAGAGGAACTTCATTATTACGCTTAATTAGAAACAGCAATTTGATTATTACTTTTAGTTAATGGATGTTAACTTAAAACTCACTTCTTAAACCTTGGCAAAAAGTATTAGCAGTGAATAAAGGAGCTGGGGCTTCTAGCCGGCAGTGCTCCTAGCCAGGACAGTAAGGCTAAGGATAGAAAGGTAAATAATATACAAGTTTAGCAGAATAATAGCAGGAGAGTCATGACACCCATGTGCTAATGAGGTGCATTCTTGTTGTTTCTGAAAACTGTACTTAGTTAAAGCCTTAAATTGTCTTGAAGGTGGGATATGTGAGCTTAATATCTGGATCTGTACGTTATCTGTTGATGCGAAAATCAGCTACGACTGTGCTGTAAGGCAGGGCTGTGAAAATGCTGATACTGCTGAATTTATTCTAAGTGAGAAAGACATCAGGAGCTCTGTCTGTAGGTGGCTTGTTTGTTTTCAACAGTTTTGCACTCGCTTTCCTTACTGTGTCATCTGTCAGTCAGTACTTGTCTGGAAGTTTCATTTTCATACAGGAAAGAGAAGCAGCTGGTAAAATAAGTGAATGAATGTAGGTGCAAGATAACAGGGTCAGGGGTTATCTTGGAGTCTGAGGCTGTGGTTACAAACACTGTGAAAGGTGAATCTGAGGTCAGGCCTACCTGGCTGCATCTTGTTTGTATAGAATACATAATTATCTAAAAGAATAGAAGTTTGGGATTCTTAAATAGGTGTAGTTATAAGTATAGATGAGCTGAAAGGCAATGGGAATGTTTGTAGGAGCATTTGTAGTCAGTCTAGTATCTGAAGTGTTGAGATCCTCATCTGTAACAGACCTGTCTCTGCTTTTACTGCAGGGTTTAAAGCAACAGCAGAAGGTATGCAACAGTTCTGGACAAGGGTGGTGATTCCTAAGCAGATATCCTCAACCAGGTGACAAAAAGGTCACCTGTCCAGCTGTCTCTGGAAATAAAACCTAGGATTTGAATGCGGAATGGGATTAGATTTTGAAGCATGTGCACATTTATTTCTTTGCGTATTCCCACAAATAACACAGGCAGATTTGGAATGAAGGACTGAGTCTGTGTCCAGGTCAGCAAATGCCTTGCTTTGCAGCCAGGAGAAGAATAAATCTGATTATTTTCTAAGTGTTGAGAAATGTTTTTTTCTGAACTCTGCAACTCCCTGACTTGTGTTAAGCTACAAATTGGGAAGGAAAAGAAAAGAAGCCCCTAGAAAGCTGGAGCTCATGGCTGTCTGCTTTTGGAGTGCCAGTCTGGAGCTCAAAGCAGTAGCCATTTATGTATTCCTAGTACTGTGTTAAGTTAACAAGGCCAGAAGCATATTTCTACATAAAATACTGCAATGGCAGAACAGGAGGCATGTTTCTGAATAGTCAGTTATTTTTTACAGGTCACATTGTTACTGAATTGTCACTTGATTTAACTACAAGCTGTTTATTTTAAGTGGCAATCGGAGATCTTGAAAATGGGGAGAGAGATTTTGAATCCAGACTGTCAATAACTAGTGGAAGATGTGCAAGATGTGACCAAGTTCTGCTAAGACATCTTAAACTGCTTAGTGAAAAAAACCAACACATCAGTAAGAAGTAGTGCTGAGAGCTGATTATTTGAAATCATGACCTGAATGGCAGGTAAAGGGTGCCCAGCTCTTAAAAGGAGGCAAGTGTATGGCTGCTTCTCTTACAGTGTGTGTAAATTTGAACAGGCTGCCAGCTGCCCTTACAGCAGGCGGTTATCACAGAGCATCACTTGCTGTAAGCACACTTGGTCAAGGAACAAGCTCTGTGAAGTTCTGTGTCTGTCCCATTCCCTAGCTGTCTGTTATTCCATTGCTGAGGGAAGTCTAACCAGTGCTCTTGCAGCCAGGCACCGATCCCTTGTGGCGATCTGGAGTGGTGCAGGGGAGCGTGCAAAATGCAGCCTCCAGGATGGTGTTAATCTTCAACTTCAGAAAAATTTTCCAGTGTGGAGTAATGGTGGAGCTGGCAGCATTAAAGGCTCCAAATGCCGAGCCCTGTTGATGAATGGTGCCGACTTCTCACCTGCTCATTTCTTCCCCATTCCATAGTGTTTATCTCATTACATACTGTGCACTTTCTTGCTGTTGCTTGAAAGTCCTCATGTAACCTGCCCAAAATCAAATGCAGAAAGATCTTAAGTGGAAGCAGATACCGAGGGATCAGAAACGGGGGTTGCAAGAAATGAAAAAAACCTTGAAGCTAGCTTCCTGCATTGCCTGCACATGCTCATGGCCATGCAGCACTTGCTGCTGTTGAGTTGCATGAAATACAGCAGCTTGTTGTCTGTCTTGAAGATGGGCTGTTGCTGTAATTGTTCCAGCAAGCTGTCTTGAGTCTAGTCTGTGTCTTATTTTAAAAATGTATTTGTAGCTTAATGTTAGAAGAGTAGGCAGGTAAAATGCTCGCTCAGAGATGCACTCTGAAAGCTGTATCAGTCTTACTGCTTCTGTACAGTGCACTGGGAAACTGGCTACCATCTTCGTGTGCTGATGCTTTATTTCAAGCTGACAAACTTTTATTCCCTCAATTCAAATGTGTAAGAGGGTAAATTTCAATTTAATGTTGGAGTTAGAGCTGGGAAAAGGTGCTTCCAGGCTCTAGCAATAGGCTATCTCTAGATTGCTAATTTAAACAGCAATAGTTGAGCATACTGAATGCTATTGTAAGGTACTCAGTTCAGTTCTTACAAACAGATTAGCATGTTAGGATGCAGTGCTGCCATTTCTTTTATTATTTACAGCAGAAAACAGCTATACATGATAGACTCTAAAAGTGATACTTGACAGACTCTTCACAGAGATCTAGGAAATCTTGAGTTCTGGGTATTACTGCTAATTTGTACTGAATTCTCCTTTCATTTTGGAAGACTTTAATAGCATTAAAAAATGCTATTAAACAAACCTTGAGGCTTTTAAAAAAGCTTCCAATGGAATATAATGTTTTTCTCAGTGCTTGCCAAGATCAATTACCAGCTCTACTTCTTGCTTGAGAGAAAAGAGTGCTGAGCCCTTCGAATGTAATACGAATTTCATTTGTGTGGTTGCTAGTGGTGGTGTTGGTAGCATTGAGCAGTTTAAATTGGTTGGTTTTGGGGGTAGGTGCATAAAATGTCCTGGTTATTTTAAGAATGGTGTTTGGTGAAGTTGAGAGAATGCTGGTCTCTGAAAAGGTTCAAGCCAAGCTCTTTTTTTTGTAACAGTTGTGTCAAAGAATTTGGAGTTATCTTTGGAATGAGAATTTGTGGGTTTGATATTCTTCTCTCAGAGGTTGTATATTGTCATGGTTAAACAGGAACGTACATATTAATAATTAGCTTATGAGCAAGCACCTGAGAAATCCTCTGAACAAAGCTGCTGAACAGCAGCGTGTTCTTGGCTGTACCCCGCTGTAGCAGAAAGGGGAGAACTTTGCTAGTGTAAGTCACACACATTTGTTTGGCTTTCTTACAGAAACGAGGGGCAGACTTTTATCTTCCCAGACTCAGCTCTACAGCATTCAGTACTTGGGATCCAGTGTCTCATGCTGTGTAATGGGCAGAGCTCAAAAAATACTCAGTGAAGCATTACTTTGATGGTACCATGCATGAAATGCAAAGGGAGATTGTTGGTTCTAATTTAATAAATTGCCACAGTACAGTTTTTACTAGCTTTCCTAAGAGTGATGAGCATAGCTCTGTGTGCATGCTGCACAAATTATGCTCTACTCTTAAGGATTTTTGGCATCTCCTTTGTGACCAGGAACTCATTGAACATTCAAAAAAAAGTTAACATTTACTACAGGCAGTTAAACATTTGAAATGCTGAGTGACTTTCCAGAATGGATTTAAAAGCATGTGCTGAAGACAGTGCATCTTCACCATGTGGGGAAAGTTTCTATTTGCCTGTTCAAATTTTCACTAAATGTCAATAGTTTGCTTGTCTTCAAGGACAAGTCATTACACCATTATCATGCATATACTGTTATTTCTTCACTGTTTGCTGTTCATCTCTGCTCTGTGTAACATTACTGTGTTCTTTATTTTCTTTGCAGTTTAGAAAATAGTGACCTTGTTTCTCTTTGCAGGTGTGGAGGTACTGTTGGTGCAATTCTGACATGTCCACTGGAAGTTGTGAAAACACGGTTGCAGTCTTCTTCTGTGACTCTGTACATCTCTGAAGTTCATCTCAACACTGTGAATGGTGCTAGTGTGAATCGAGTAACTAGAGTTTCTCCTGGACCTCTCCATTGTTTGAAGTGAGTGTACACGTTACTAGCTATTTGATTTGGTTTTAGGGCCAGAGGGGGAGGTGTGCTAGACAAATGGATAAATCTGTGTAAAAGATGGACTTCTGTATCTGTCATCTCACTTTTACATTTCCTGTATTTTGCTATTTAACTATAAATTTCACATTCTAGCTTTCCAAGTGTCTTTCATTTTTGAGTCTGTACCTTGCACTATCCAGAGCATGCGTATCTTGTGGAATTCATGACCCCAGCCTACATCCCCAAAACCCAGTGGGAGCACTCTTGACACTTAAAATTAGAACAGTTTAGTTGCAAGGGACCTAAAAAGATCACCCAGTCCAATTGTCTGACCACTTCAAGGCTAAACAAAAGTTGAAGTATGTTACTGAGGGCACTTGAACACTGACAGGCATGGAGCATCAGTCACCTCTCTAGGAAGCCTCTTCCAATGTTTGGCCATCCTCACAGGGAAGTTTCTCCTACATCCAGTCTGATCTTACCGTGTCACAGCTCTTAATCACTCCCAGTGCATTCTCAGCAGCAGAGCATGGTGCCTCTCTGCCTCCCCTGCTCCGGGAGTTGCAGAGAGCAGTGAGGTCACCTTTAGGCCTCCTTGCCTCTAGACTGGACAACCCCAGACTCTTCTCACAGGATGCACCTGCCAGCCCTGTTACCAGCTTTGTTGCTCTCCTCTGGATGTTTTCAATTCTTAACCTCCTTTTCATATTGTGGAGCCCAGATCTGTACACAGTATTCAAGGCAAAGCCTCTCCAATGCTCGTGGTGAGAGAATTGCATCTTTTTCATGCATTGTAATGTATTGAATGCATTCTTTTGGTGTATTTAATGCACTCCAAAACGTAGCTTGCCCTCTTGGCTGTCAGGGCTTATGTAGAGCCTGCTGTCAGCCATCAGCCCCAGATCCTTTCTGCTGGTCTGCTCTCCAGTCACTTGTTTACCAATTTGTAGCTGTTTCTGGCATTGCTCTTCCTAGGTGCAGAAGCCCGCGTTCTCTTTGTTTAATTTCATACTACCGATTGTCCAACTCTCCAGTCTATGTAGATCCCTTACAAAGAAGTCCAATTAGATGCTGGATTTGTTAATACAAAATTTTAACTTGGTTTGTGTCCAGATCATGAATGTTGATGAAAACAGAGACTAGAAGCCATTTGGTGTTTTCTAGTAGACATGTGCCTAGTGACACTTCTTAGAGCTAGTAAGAGTTAAGTATGTTCTAATTTTGCTGTGACCTGGGACATTTTAATTGCATGGCACCTCTTTGAACAGAGAGGAAAACTCACTGAGAGCAGACTTGCAGAGAACAATTTGAGGGTCCTGATGGAGAAAAAAAAAAAAGGCTTGACATGAGCCAGCAGTGTGTGCTTGCAACCCAGAAAGCCAACAGTATCCTGGGCTGCATCAAAGGAGGGGTGACCAACAGAATGAGGGACATGATTGTCCCCGTCTGTTCTGCCCTCATGAGGTCTCTCTGGTGTACTGTGTCCAGGCCTGGGGCCCAGTGTAAGGAAGATGTAAAGCTGTTGGAGTGGGTCCAGGGGATGGCCATAAGGATGACCAGAGGCTGGAGCGCTTCTCCTAGGAAGACAGGCTGAGAGAGGTGGGTTTTTTCAGCTTGGAGAAAAGGCCCCAGGAAGACCTCATTGCAACCTTCCAGTACTTCACGGTAGTTAACAGGAGAGAGGGAAACTTTTTACATGGTTTGATAGTGACAGGACAAGGGGGAATGGTTTTAAACTAAAAGCAGGGAGATTTAGGAAGAAATTGTTTACTTGGCAAGAGGTGAGGCCCTGGAACAAGTTGCCCAAAACAGTGGTGGATACCCCACCCCTGACAGTGTTCAAGGCCAGGTTGGATAGGCTCTTGGGCAGCCTAGTCTGGTAGTTGGCAACCCTGTCCACGGCAGGGTGCTTGGAAATAAATGATCCTTAAGGTCCCTTCCAATCCAAGTCATTTAATGATTCTATGACTGCATTTCTTCCCCTTCTCGTGAGTGCTTATTTCATGAAGTAGCAGCAGAAGAGGTCTCTGTCCACAGTTCTACTGCTAGTCTGATCACAGGTAGAGTTCACTTTGGGGGGCTTAGCTAGCCAGTTATGGGAAGGTAGCTTTAGAATTTGGATATAAGAGGATAGTTCTCTTCCAGGAAGGGTCTGTTATTGCTCCTTGCATTAGAAAGACTTAGTTAAGCTTCAGACCAGCTACTGCTGGTCTGAGTAATTAGGTGAAGTAATTTGTAGGCAGTCTCTTTTGGCAATTGCTGTGTAAGATTTAGGGTTTATCTGGTTAGAAGATGGTGCTTAAATAGAGCTTGTACCCAAATAGCTGCTTGCGTGGAAGATTTTTTTTAATGTTTTCAGAATTGCAGGGTCAGGATTTGGTTGTCTTTTCTCATACTAACTTGAGTGCAGTGCTCCAAGTCTTGTGCATGAGCTTACAGTCCTCGTCTGAAAGTAGGATGAATTGTGCAAGTGAAGTCGGAATTTCAGTTTAAGTGACTGTTGTGGAATCATTTCACCTAAACAGTCAACTGTGGTGAGATATCAGAGGCATCTGTGCCAGGAAAATAAACTCAGATGAGCCAGTGCAGGCAACCTGTGTTCTCTGGCAACAGAAGTGAATTCTCTTATTCCTAAATATCCGTTGGGTGTATATCATATTGCTGATGCCTTTTGTGTCTAACTTTGCTGAGTTTAAGCCAGAGGTCTTGATGATAGAAATCTGATCAGCTTTGCATTGCAATTTACTCACATGATATTTGCAGGTCAACTGGGGCTGAATGAAACATTACTGCTGCTCTCCCAGTCGCAGATTTGCCATTTACTGCTTTTGATAAACAGTACAGACTTTGAGATCTCATTAATTCAAAAAGTTTGTCATTTTCAGAGTAGACTGTAACTCCTCCAGCTGATGCCTGTGAATGCAGAAGAGCATCAGTAACTATCGCCATTGTAGTCTTGCCTGCTTCCTGTCGAAGGAAATTCTTCTGTCACTTCTGTTATTTGTTGCTTTGAGAAGTCTTAGGATGCTGTAGATCCAGAAGAAAAAAAATGGGAGACTTATAAGTTTTGCAAAAGCACTGAGGTTTCTGCTGCTTTATACACATTTCATATATGTGCATGCCTACATATAATATGCCGGAAGAACCCCAGGCACCTGTACAGGCTGGGAGGAGTGGTCCTTGAGAGCAGCTCGGCAGAGAAGGACCTGGGGGTCCTGATGGACGAGAGACTGAATATGAGCCAGCAGTGCGCTCTGGCAGCTCGAAAGGCAAATGGGATCCTGGGCTCCATCAGGAGAGGGGTGGCCAGCAGGGACAGGGAGGTGATTGTCCCTCTCTGCTCGGCTCTTGTGAGGCCCCATCTGGAGTACTGTGTCCAGGTGTGGAGCCCTCAGTACAAGAAAGACATAGAGATTTTGGAAAGGGTCCAGAGGAGGGCAACTAAGATGATCAGGGGGCTGGAGCACCTCCCCTATGAGGACAGGCTGAGGGACTTGGGCTTGTTCAGCCTGGAGAAGAGAAGGCTGCGGGGTGACCTCATTGCAGCCTATCAATACCTGAAGGGAGCCTACACCCAGGAGGGGAGTAAACTCTTCAAAAGGGCTGATAACAGCAGGACTAGGGGAAATGGTTTTAAGTTGAAGGAGGGAAGATTTAGGTTGGATGTTAGGGGGAAGTTCTTTACTAGGAGAGTGGTTAGGCCCTGGAACGGGCTGCCCAGGGAGGTTGTGGATGCCCCGTCCTTGGACGTGTTTAAGGCCAGGTTGGACGGGGTCCTGGGCAACCTGATCTGAATGTGTATGTTTGGTGGCCCTGCTAGGCAGGGGGGTTGGAACTACATGATCCTTGGGGTCCCTTCCAACCTGGGTGATTCTGTGATTCTGTGAATATGTGCAGTGCTTTATGTTGTAGGTGATTAATGTTAAAGTATGAGTGCTTTGGGAACACGGGTTGCATGTTCAGTTCAGTTTTGCTATAATCTGATACTGTGACTGTGCTGAACTCTGTGCTAAGAATTTTTCCGATAGTTCCTTCTGTGTAAGTATTAGAATGGTTTCAGGATGGCAGATATGCTGAAGTAAAGAGGATTTCTGAAGCACTTTTGGATGTATTCAGTACACTAATTCTGTGAAGCGACTCAGTGACCTCAGTAACTATTATGGATATGAAGCTAACTTATTGCTGGGCACATTATATGCCAGCATTCCTGATAGTCACGATGACTTCTTTATACTGATGCAACAGTTCAGAACCACTATTTTATTTTGATTACTGAGAATAAACTTATTAAACTTTTGGTTTGATTTGATGGCAGAGCTGTTGTGAAATACACAATTTCTGCTTCAGGAAATCAGAATGATTCTGGAATCTCTTTCTATGCTACAGATAGCTTTCATCTATCAGTTAGGTTTCACTGAAATTGATTTGTGGATATCCTCTGTACCAAAAAATCTTGCTGCAGTTTTCAGCTTGGTCTCTCTTTAAGAAACCACAGTTAGGTGGGACGGATATTCCAAGTGTTTCTGTTAGTAATTCCTCCTCTGAGATCTATCAACTGACTTTCTGTATTCCCTGTTTCTCTGCAAGTCTCACAAAGACAGGAGGTCACATGGAATTCTGCCATCCAAGCAATTTTTCCAGAATTATATTTATAGTGAATCTGGTTCCTATAAGATTAGGACAGTACAAGAGGCTTCTTGCTTGTGAGAGGAGGTGAGAATTGTCTTCAGTAGTGATTTGAGAAGACCAGCTCCATGGCTGGCAACATTGCTTGGGTAGGAACATGCAGGCAGTGGTTCAGAACTGTTCAACTGTTGCTGTTGGATGGAGGATTGAAAGCCTCCAAGCCTCAAGGAAGGGCCACTTCTCATGTTGGATGTTTCCATTTCCTTTTATTATAGGGGACATCAAAGTCAAAATAATCTCTATCTTGTAGAAAGAGTAATGCAAAGAATGCGTTTTTGGTTGAAAACTTAGTAACTGAGTACCTTCTGTCTTAAGTGGTTACTAATAATTTTTTACCCAATCGATAGAAAGAAGATGTTGAGTACCTCAGTCACAGAAAGAGCTGTATTGTGGTGCAGCAGTGACACAGGCACCTGCAGCTTTGTGAACTTGCATACCAGTGTAGGAGGAAGCCCTGCAGGGAAACATGAAGGACTGGAGGGGTGAGGGAGTGTGTACTGCTAGAGCTCACATGTATTGCAGCTTGAATCTTGCTACAAAGGTCTCGCAGATCAAAATCATGAAAATGGGACAGACGGGGTTCTCTAACGTGTTGATGTGGGCCCTGCATGGGAACAGAGAAGGCAGTGCTTCGTATCTGAAAGTCTGCTTCCCTCGACAGATGACAGGTGACTTACTGTAGTTAATCTTGTAGAATCAAACCAGGGCAGTACATGCAAAATCATACTGAGGTTTCTGTCTTTATGAGAAGGGTAAGTAGGAGCTTGTAAAATATATGCTTGGCTGGGCATGATTTTAGCAACAAAGTGAATGCTCTCAGGAGGCTTACAGCTGTTCCTGTAACTGAATCTTTATAACTTTATAACTCCCTTCCTCCATGCTCTGCCCTTTTTACCCCCAAAAGTTCTCAAAATCTGAGAGCTAAGGAGTATGAAAGGAATATGGGACAGAATCTCTCTAAAGCCATTTCTCCCTAATGCCATCTAAAAGAGCCTACAGAAATGTGACCACTTCAGTGCTCAGTATTTTCTCACTAATAAAAGGATACTTAAGCATATTAACAATGAGTACCATCATAGGTAGAATCTGATCTTTGAGAAAAGTCTGTGTAGACTTCTGCCTTCAGTTCTTTGGTTTTTATGGTACGTTAAGCAATAATGAAATGTTATGCTGATTCTGGGAAATGTGGTCATCACTGCATTGTCAAAGCTATACACAAAGATCAAAGCTTAAAATGATGATGCCATGTTGACTCTGGTCAATGCATTCATTAAATTTGATATGAATATTAAAATATTGTTGCTTTTGTTTTCTAGGATGATCTTGCAAAAGGAAGGTCCTCGTTCTCTGTTTAGAGGGCTGGGTCCTAACTTGGTAGGCGTTGCTCCTTCCAGGTAAATACAGATATTCGAAGTGGAATAATTTCAGTGAAATTTTGGTTGCTGTGTATTTTTCAAGAGATTGAGGGCTTATTTCAAGTGAGTTATTGCAGTCTAAATACTTACTAGTAATTATCCTTTTGTTCCTGGGATAGATGGTATCTGAAAATACTGAACAACTCATGCTTTGCTGCTCCAGACCCACATTCCTGCACCGGGTGTCTCAGCATTTCCTAATGCCTTGTTCTGTATGCTATTCCTTACTCTTGAGTTTCTACCAGTTAAAAAGGAGTATGTGTAAGGAGTTGCATTTGTAAACAGAAGTTTGTACCTTATGCATAGAGTTAGCCTTCAGTTAATCCATCATTTGGAAAGTAATTGTATGACCATAGGCAAAACACTGGCTCTTTTTTCTACATAAATTCTGGTGAAGCACAGACTGCTGGCCTTATAAAATGTGAATAAAGATAAGAATGAGTATGGTGAAACTTAACACCCGTCACAGATTAAGCAGATCCAGCAGCAGGCTGAACTCCAAAGGGCAGAAGGGCAGTGTCAGAGAATAAAGCAGGTCAGAATGTAAACCTGGTCTAAGTGGCAGTGGTATTACTGCTGTCAGTTATTCTGCATTGGTTGAAATGCTACCCTAGTAGCTACCCTACTATTAGTGTCAGGCAGTGTGAGGTGTAGATTATGCCCAAGTTTGTGTTGGTCCTTGCATACAAGTATTAGCCACAGTTCATTGAAAAACAGAATATCTAAGGAGGAATATGTAAGCAAAGATTTGTAAGACTATTATGGTTGCTTAATCCTGAGTGAAGCTGGTCTTTTTTGGCCCATTTTCATTCTTTTCTATTCTGTTTTTAAGATGAAATATTTTTTGCATCAGGAATATATAGTCGTAATGATTTTATTCTTCCCTTGACTTTGTACCCTGCTTCCGTTGTTTTCTTTTTATCTGAACAGAAGATATTATTTCCCATCTCCTGCACACTGATTTTGGGAAGTATCTTAACTATTGTGGTTCAGTGTCCTTGCATGCTTTTGGAAAATGTTATTAAGCTGGGTTTTCTATTCATCATTGCTTTGTCTTCTATTTGAATCAGATGAGGTGGAGTTTTGTAGATTCTCTGTATGAATAAAGCATCATCCAGCAGTTGGAATACTCTAATTTCGGCTGATTTTTTTGAAGTATTTTGAATAGTTTAGGTATTTTCTGGTCACTAACTTAGCACTGGTGTTTGGAGAAGCTGAAGTGATTGTAGCTTTGTATTCTTGATACCTATGGGATACCAATATGTAATATGTAATGTTGCAGCATTCTGAATGTAATTTCTTCAAAAATGAAAGGAAGATCTTGTCTCTTAATCTGCTGTCAGTGGGCAGTTAGCATCTGAAGACTTTGCCAAATACAATATTATGTGTATCTCTGAACTAGGAACCACCAACAAAAAATATAGATAGCAGGTGAGGGAAAACGAAAGTGAGAGAAGGCTAGAATAATTAATTTCCCCATTTGTAATCTAGATAGTTTCTGTGCTGAAGAGTGGACTTGATGATAGTGTAGTCTGGATCTGAATGTTCAGCACTGCGGCTTTCTCTGGTTCCAACAGATGCCTTTCCTAGGAAGTTCTCTCACCTCCTGTCCCTTTAATCTCCCCTGTTGTGTTCTGTGTTCATCTGTAACAAAACAATGTGTAGTTGTAGCTTCCTTCTTTAGAACCTGCAGCTTTATTCCCTCTATGCTACTAAAACCATGGGGATGCACACCATGTGTGGACTGCAGTCTTGTGCTTGCAGTTCTCACTTTTTCCTTCTACAAAATAAAGTAATTTTTACATCTCATTTATTGACCCATAAAGGCTCACTGATCTCTTTGTTATTGTTTAGGGGTAGTAATTTCTTGGACAATTTAGCATTTGCTGCTTTTTTTTCCTCCCTTAATCAGCTTTTGTTTTCTTTTTGCAAGAGGCTTAAAAGATCCATTACAACAGTCATTATTACGTAGCATTGAATTCCATTTTGAAGTGACTACCCTCAATGAAGAATAGCCTCAATTGCTAAGAACTTATTAGGGAATTTCTTTTCAATAATTTCTGTTTGCATCTAGCTAGCTTGCTTTCTTCGGTGTTCATGCTAAAATGTCCTCTTGGTCTAATGCCTTATAAACAGGCACATCCCTGTTCCCCTCCAGACTGTTTTCGTCCACTACTTCATTTCAATTAAGCACTAGCTAAGTGGATTTAACAGCAGCTCTTTGTTTAAATAAGCTGTAGAGCAGCATGTTTTATAACGTATCCAGTATACTTAACTGGGTCCAGATTCCATTTTAGAAATTACATCCATTAGCAAACACTTTATCATTTCTTGTAATAAAGAAAAACTTGTTTGCACAGCTAATGAGGTTGATGTTCTGTTCGTGAAAACTTGTATTACTTTTTCCTTTTGTAAAGATGCTTGAAAAAACCTGAGTTACAAATTCAAATGTAAGTTTTTTTTATGTACTTAATATCAGCTTTATGGCCTTAATGAATGAAAACAAGTATTCTTATGACTGCATTGACATGATTTTTGTCTAGCTTTGTTTTGATACCAGCTTGCAGATTTGAATGTAGCACAAGTGCTTTCTGTGTAATGTATTAAGGAAAAAAGCAAAGTGCCCATTCTAAATACGAGGCTAGAGAAAGAAAACTCAGATCCCATGTTTACAGCTGCTGAAGCATTTTAAATATAAATATTTATAACCTGAAGTTATTAAATCTGCTCTGTTTGGTTTTTAAAATAAACAACCAAACAAAAAGCCCTATTCTTCTCAGATTGTAATGCTGAAAACAGTTATGTCATTAGAACAAAGTTGGGCTGTTACAGAAATACTGAGCAATATACCTTCAGGTCTGTTATTTTGCCTTCCTGGCTGTAGATTTCTTACTGTCACACAAGCCACTGCTGCATTTTCAATTATGCATCCTTCCCCTTGGTGTTCTCATTTTGTCATTCCTAAAATAGTCCCATTGCTTTGCAGGAATTATTCCTTGAGCAGTTTTTCCTTACTGCCTGTAAGGGCATCAACACATAAAACAGCATAACTCACATCTTGTTCTACTTTTAGAGCGATATATTTTGCTGCTTACTCAAACTGCAAGGAAAAGTTGAACAATATTTTCAATCCAGATTCTACCCAGGTACACATGATTTCAGCTGGTGTGGCAGGTAAGGATCTGTAACTTTATAGCTTCTTCATTCTGTAGTCCTAGTGACAAACGAGAGTTGGTTGTAAATGTGTGGGGGAAAAAAAGCAGAAAATGTTTGGCGGCTGAATGACTTTTGGTAGCTGTTACCTGTTTTGGCCCCTTGTTATAAAAGGCACTTGGAGAAATATGCACAAGAAACATTGCACTTAGTGTTAATGAAAATCTTTAAACTGTGTGAATAATCTTTACAAGGAAAACTTGCATGTCTGCTTCCTCACCTGTAAATTGTGACACAACTGAATGCTTTAAATACAGTAGTTATCTGTTCTGCAAACTATAAACAGCACTGTGTGCATTGAACTTTGGCTAAATAATTCTTAATCTATTTTTTATGCTCATGTTTTCTGTTGCAGCTTTATATGTCTGACCTATTTTTGTCTTTCTGAAACATGCCTACAGATTTGTATAACTATATGTAACAGTTGTCCATCTTCCCTCCCCCAAACATCCTTTGCTCAAACACTGATCTATGTGAAGTTTATTCAACCACTACAGTGCCATAGTAGAGCAGACTTCCACCATATTCATATATTTTCTCTGAAAATGAATTCCTTTAATCTACCATGTGACTTCAGTGCATTTTAGCAATTGGCAGTGCTTGTTGTTACTTAACTTACATGTTTTGTGCTTTGGGATTGCTAATGAGGAATTAAAGGTTCTGATAACAGACTTCACCTGAAAAAATCGAGCTCACAATTTGCCTGTTGTTGCCTGTGTTTTCAATACAGAAACAAATTTTAAGAAGTTTTTCTGCATGGGTCATAGATAGTCAAGGATGAATTCTGCAGTATTATTATATATAGGCTTTTGAATTTTCTAATTCATGCCAAATTTCACAGTCAATGGGCTGCCCAGGATGTTGACAAAAAGATGATCAGAATGACTTCTGTTTAATACTTGCTAATGATCTATTACAAAGAAATTGTTATGTACAGTAGTAAATTTAAGTGACGTTAGCTTCTTAGTTAAATAATACACTAATGCTTAGCTCCATCATATGAGAAGTATAGTGGCAGTATTTAACCTTCTAAGTTACAGACGTGAGGACAGCCATTTATATTAAACAGGCAAAATAGGGTTCTCAAATGATAGAGTATTTCTTCCCACCTACCAGTATGTGTTTTATTTGTAGGTGAGTAGCATGAAGTGGGAGGAGTTTCATGAAAAGTTGATCCTCATCAGCTAATCACTTCAGAAATCCTAATTATATGATTATTTTTTCTTGTCTTCAGCTGTTTGTTAAGAGAATAAAGCAAAAATTGAATTCTAAAGGGGGAAAATGTATGGATGCTAGGGAGGGAGGAAAAGATTATTCTCAGTTGAAGATCATACTGTCAAACTCATGTATTACTACAAACAAATGAGGAATTGATTTGCTGTACCTTTGAACTTACTGTCCACTATCCATAATGGAAAGAACTTTTGTGGAGTTGTGGTGTAATGACTTTCCCAAGGACTTGAGACACAGATTTTCAGGGAGTTCTGTATGTGCCTGTTGACTTGCTTCCCTTTCAGAAGATTGTGTTTTGCACTTGCACTTAAGACTGCTGCTAAATGTAGGCTGAGGTAAATGTATTTTAGCCCAAACTTCTATTTGCTTTTTTTTGCAGTCACTTTGTTGTTGAATATTTATGTGGCTGTTATCTTTCTCACACTTGCCTAGTTCTGCAGTTGTTCTTAAATCATATACCTAATGAAACTGAATGCCCAGTTCAGGTTCATGCTGCAGGTCACATTTCTTTTGTAAATTTTAAACATTCTTTGGAAGACCTGCACAAGAAGGTTCTTTTACAAAGAATTTCTTTGCACTCAGTACAACTGCTGTTTTGATAAATGTGTGAAGGACTGTACTTATAAACAGTGTGTTAACTGGTTTTTTTTTTTTGGGAACATGCTAACCTTGTTTTTATAATTCTGATATATTTCAGACAATGCACTTAAAGCACCTGTTAAGTTTTACCAGCAAGGTTTGTATTGCTATGTGATGCAAATCATCTCAAGGAAATGGCAAAAGAACAGGGGCAAAATCAAATGAGACCTCCTAACTGCTTGACTTAAAGAGGTTAACAGAAGTTTGCTGTAATATGCTTGGGAACCTAAAATTGCAGAATTGGCAAGCTGGATAAACACTACAACTAGCAAAAATAATCAGCATTAATTTTTCTTTTGCAGCTGCCATTGGTTTCAGTAAGGAAATGAGTGCCTCAGTCTTAATTAAGAGGTTTTTGATGCGTAATGAGTATGAGGTGGTGTTTGCACTTACAAAACTTTTCTTATAGGTTGAAAAATACAGTGATGCAAACATGCAGTTTTTAAAAAAATCTGTAAGTTATCCATAGCTTTATTTCATTAATATGTTGTATCAAAGCACTGTAAGCAGTGAACTTCACTAAACTTGAAATACTGTTTACTTGTGTTGATGTTAATACGTAAATGTCCCACGCTAGACTGACGTTATTGCAAAGCAGGTTACTTCATACACGTGGCATTTTTGGAAGCAAGAAAGTGAGGTACAGTATTTTAGACCTCCTTGGTTTTAGGCTTGATTCTTCCTTCCCAAGATGAAGCATAGATTGTTGGTTTTACTTACACTTCAGTATATTTGCTTTTTTTCTGAGGAGGATGAATTATGCTACATATCAGTAACTGATGCCTTATGCAATTAGAAAATATTTTTCTTTTCCTGTGTGCTAGCTTCTACAATATAATTTGCATCACCTTCAACTCTAAAATACCAATGTATCCCCACAAAGTATTAGATTACTTTTTGCTTACCACCTGACGTATTACACGATTCTTACTGAAAGCTCAGACGGTGAGTGGAGCTGCAGCATACATACAAGAATGAGTGTTTGCTGTATGAAGATAGTTTCTCTGTACATTCCAAAGTTAGGCTAAATTTTCAGATTCACTGTGAATTCTGCCTTCTCATTTCACTTGCTCAGCATCTTTTATCCCAGCAGAGAACAAAAACTTAAGAACTGAATGGGATACTTGATTCCTGTATGGCTTTCTGATTTGCTTTTTAATGATTAATAGCATCATTCAGGCAATATTGTTGCAAATCTGCTTCAAAGCTACTTTGCCTGAAGTACTATTGCTGTTCTTTTTGTAACTCTACTAGCAAACAAACCCAATCAATGCTAGTGTAGATCTATTTTTTTTGTTTGGGACTGCTTTCTTTCTTAGTGAAGATAAAATGTAGGTTTTTGGTGTACACAGTTAACTAAATACCAAGTAAATTGTGTATTTAAGTCGCTGATTATTGACACTAGAAACTTCAATTTCATAAGGCATCCACCTTGCTTTTTCAGTCCTGAGGCAGGCCTACTTTTTTTTTTTTGAGTGATATTTGGAAGGGTGTGGGAAAGGAGGAGGGTTCACTTAGCCATCTCGTACATAGGTAAGTATATGGAGATGTAAAATTGAACTGCTGCAAATGAGCAGAAATTTCAGTACTCAGTGCATTTTATGCAACTATTTTATTATCTGTGGCCTGTTCTGATTATTTTTCTTTCTTTTTTTCCTAAACTTTTACCTGAAAAAAGTTAGAATCTCAAAATAATTCACAAACCCTTCCAATGGGATTCGATTTGTACACATGTGTCTGATGAGGTCACTGCTTGTTGTTATGATACAGAAAAGCCTGTGTCTATTTTAGGCATTTACTGTACATTTCTCCCGTGAAAAGAGTGAGATCGTGTCATCTCATGCTCCCCACCCGCAGGTCACTTCCTGCAGAAATATGGACTAACTTAAACCTCGTGAGTACTGAACTGAGCGTCTCTTGCAGCCTCTAGTGTAAGAACCACACGTTGGGTTTGTAATATCTATTAAATAAACAAATTAAGGGGAATTCACTTTCATTACCTTGAATACACATTGTGTGCATTGTGCAAAGACAACACTTCTCCTGAACTCTGTTGAATTAATTTTTTCTGTGCGGTTCAGGGAAAGGTGGAAAATACCTTTCACTGATAGCTGCTACTTTTACTTAGCTCTGTTGGCTAATTCAGTGTCCCTTACTGGGTTAAACAAGGCTTTTTTATTTTTCGAGTGTCCCGGAGCTGCCTTTAAAATGCTGCAGCTGATATTTGTTGTCACGTTATTTTGAAGACCTCCTTTTTTCTTTTCCTTTTTAATATGTCTACAGTGTCTCTTCTGTCTTTCTGTTTTCTCTTTCGGTTTGCTTTTATTTTACTATTTTGGATTTCTGATTCAGCATTCCATATTCACATGCGTCTGTATCAATTACATTGGCTTATAGATCTAAAAATATATATAACTTCTGAAATATGATGCATAAGTAGGAATACCTGGGATCTTACCTGTCATTAGCTGGAATAGCTCAAAAAGTCAATTGAGATAGTGTTTTCAATTTGAGACTTGGATAGGAATTCGCAGAACTAAAACATAGAAGTACAGGAGTTTCTGGTACTGCTAGATTGATCTGCGTTTGTAATGCAATCTTAATCTCTTGAGGATATACCACGTTGATAAAGTTAAAATGCTTTACTGTACGTCAACATTGAATACTTCTTAAGCATCCAAAAAAAAAAAAAGGAAAAAATGAGAGCTGCTTAGCAGTTGCTGGGAATCCTTCACCTTCATTTCTAAAGCAATACTTGTGATATAGGCTTTCTGTATACGTAAAGAAAAGCTTATCTTATCAAAGATCCCAAAATTCTGGATGCTTATATTTTGGAGCCTCTTCCTTGAGGGCAGCATCACTCAACTCTTTATTTTTCTTCTACTGACTGTATTTTTACTACGTTACTTCTAAGAATTGAGTTTTGTGGTTGTTTCATGTTGAAACCTGAGTTGCTGAAGGCTCTTTGATTTGAAAGCTTTGATAGAGCTCTCGTGCTGCTTGGGCTTGTGGCAGCCCTGGGGATAAAACAGCTTTTGCTAGAAGTCCGAGCCTACAGTTAGCAGTGCTGTTCTTAAATAATGTATACAGCAACCCAAGGAAAGCATGTTTGAACAGAGTCAGCTGTGTCCTGTGCCAGCCGCCATTCACTGGCAGTTTCCAGGATACTCCTTTCAGCCTGCCTTGAAGAATGAGGCTGCTGCTCTGGGCAAATGCTGTCACTCAGATATTGCCTCTGATCTCATCTTTGTTTCCTGTTACAAATAAAGCATCTTTAGAGACCAGGGCTGAATAGGAAAGAGAAAGTACCGAGCTAATAGTACTGCAAAACACAGTTTAACATTAATGAAATTCCAGAGTGTGTACCTGAGATAAATAGGAATGCAAAAGTATTTTGGTCTTGTTCAACTTATTAAACATCTCAAATTAAGAAGGGATTTTGGAATGGATCTCAGCTTTGAGAGAAGCCTTTTCCTGGAGTACGTGTGTGGTAGGGGAAGTTAGTTATTTTCCCCCACCTTATTTCAAAGAGTCTGTTTCAGTCATTTTCATTTCTAGTATCCAACAGGAACTGTACCTGTGGAAAAACTCTGATTTGAGATAGGAACATGAAAATACAAAGTGTACATTTAGTTCAGTTCGGGGTCAAGTGCTGCTGGAATCAGCGGAATTCCTATGCCATAATGTGGCAGACAGGTCAGAAAGGCTGGTTGAACTGCAGAAGGTTTTTTTGCAGATGTCATGTTTTTAAATCATCCAGTGCTGTTAGATAGGTCCCTGAGGGCTTTAAGTTTTCACATAATTATTTGAAGTGCGTGAAATGCAGGTATAAAACACTTCTGGCTTGTTAGGATTTCATCCTATGAAAGGTTATATGTTATCTTGACAGAGAAAAACTAAGTAGTGTGTCAAAAAAGCATCAGCCAAAAGCCTGTATGATCTATGCAGTGAGTTCACAGGAAGTTTAGTTTTAATTTAGTCAATTTAAAAATATATTTAATCACTGAAATTGCTGAGGTGTTCTTGCTGTTTTGGCACAGAAATGTAACTCAGTTTTAGTAGCTTCTAAACCCCATAGTTTGTCCTTAAAACTGTAACTGAAATTCCTAATTGATCTATTGAAGAGTCTGGTGGGCAGGAGCAGAACAAACCTTAAAAACAGTTAAGATCCCTTGGCATTTCTCAGAGTATTGCAGTAATTTGTATGCAGTGTAAACATAGATTGTGATTAAACAGAAGTAACTGGTATGCAAGCAGTTCTACTAAATATATATAATTATGTAAGCTGTTAACGATCTCCATAAACAAGCCTATTGATACCCTGTTATTTGTATAAGCATTTTGTACCAGGTATGCACTGAACAAGATAACTCTTTGTTGCATTCCCACAACCCCAGTCCATTCCCTCGCAGAAGGGCAGCATGTCTTTGTAGTGATATGCAAGTGATGTGTGCCACTTAGCAAGCAGCTGTCTAAATTTATCATCTCTTGCCTGGCCATGTTCCAGTCCTTCCCTTTTCCTTCTCTCTTCTGCAGACATGTCACCTCATTAATGGTGCACGTGTGGTATTACAACTCTAGATGGTTTGTTTGTTTTTTTTCAGAGCTGCCTTTCCCTTTGCTCTTTTTCTCTCCACGGTTGTGCAGAAGTAAGAGTGCTTCTTACTTCTTTTGGTTGTTTTTTTTTCCTTTTCTCTCTCTTTTTTTTTATTTTGTCCTTTTTCTTTTTCTTTAGTGGACTGAAAATCAAAGCTTTAACCCGTAGCCCTGATGCAAGCCCAAATAGTCGCTGTCTGTCTGGATAGTTAGAAGTCATACTATTTACTTTAACAACTTAAACACTCATATGCTTGTAAAAGTATTTCTGGCAATCAACAATCTGCTTTGAATGCAAAATGCAAAATAAGACATTAGCTCTTAAATTTAACTTCTCATAGTTCACTATTAAAAGGTCTCTTAACTTACAGTAATACATGCCTTTTAACTGCACTGAACATAGTATTCATTCAGTTTGCATGCTTTTAAACTCGGATTGTATTTCAGAGAGCAAGTTAAATTGACACAATGCTTTATATCAAATTGCTGTTGCTGTATCTGCAGTGTGTTCTTACTAAAATGTTTTCCAAGTTAATTGGCTAATATTAGACTAGCTTTGATGCTCTAAGGTGTCAAAAAAGGGTTGGTATGATTACGTAGGCATAGAAGTATACACAGTTGGGCTTATTTTACATGGGGAATCTCTTGCTAAGAGTAAATTTTAAAATCATTATGTAAAATTCTAAAAAAGCCAGATGTTTTTTGGCTTTATGGATTCATAAAATATCAGTGAAAGGTTACAATGGGTACTTCCTGAAAATCAGTATAGTCCGAGTTTTTGCATCCGACCTTACCATGTGTGTTTCAAACTTAGCTGCAGCTGCTTATGTGATACGGTCACATCTAACTCTTCCATTTTTAAATATTAGGTTTTACTGCGATCACGATGACCAATCCCATTTGGCTAGTAAAGACACGACTGCAGCTTGATGCAAGGTGAGAATCTACAAATTGGAACTGGAAATATTTCTGTTGTGATAATACTGTGTTTAGATGCTGGGGATCTTTTCTGCTGTTCAGAATGTTGACTCTTTCAATATCCACAATTTTGAATTGGAAAGTTGGCGCTGATCAAGTTACAATTACGAGTTACACGATCATTTTTCTCTATTAGTCTGTTCTGTGCTGTGCTTGAGGCACTTCAGTAAACTGGCCAGCCAATTAGGAATGAATTATGAGGTAATCAATCTGATTAAAATATTATTCTTCCAGCCTCACGCTTACGTTTTCCTTCAGTCACACATTCATTTTCTTTCTGCTGAGGTTTCTCTCAAAACTCCCACTGATCCTGTTAAGAAAATACTGGGGGCTTTGCAGCGATGTTGAGGCTCTCACATCACAACAACTACTTATAGCAGTCTGTATCAGTTCACCCATCCAGGCGCACAAGAAAATTGTGGCTTGGGATATTGTTGGAGCTGAAGACGTAGATGCAGCTGCTTTCCTTGCCAGTTGATCTTCAACTCTGTTTTCCCATCCCATCAGCAAATCAGAGCCAGCAGCATTACCTGCTGTGAAATATTTGCCACCTTGCTCAGCCAAGTTCGGATTCACAGTTGTGTATACTTGTACCCACTCTTTCTTAAAGTTGGGCTTGGTACTTTGCTGCTGTCTGGTGCTGCAGTTTCAGACCATCAGGGTTTAAATACTGCCATCTAGTGATGGATCATTTTATTTTCATACATCTGTCTTGCTTGGACAGTATCCATACGATTCATAATAATGTCTTAGAAGGTTGTTTGCTGTTCTCTTCTGTGCAAGTTGCTCATTCAGGAGACCTCTGCTGGCAGAATTTGTATGCTGCAAGTGCGTGCACTGCGTGCTGCACTGAAGCATGTGTTATGTATCATCATAAGGACTTTGCAGAGTTGTGTACAATCATAAATCTTTCCATGTGCGCAGTTCAATTCAGCTTGTCAGATAAAGTGAGAGTTAGATTTATTTACCCAAATTGATACTGTCTAGTATAACTTGGGTTTATAGTTTTTGTTTTGACATATGAAAATTAGAAGCAAGAGGCTAAGGATGAAGATTTTATTGTCCTTCAAGTGTAGTATGCATATCACAAAGACTGATGAGTACATGCCTTGACATCAGCTGTGGCTTACTTGAATCAGATAAAGACTGCCTGTGTTCTTTTGTTGGTAGACCCTCTTTAGATATCTCAGTTGTTTGCTGATAGCTGTGGTGCTGTGAGGGCTGCTGTTTGAATCATAGCTGCTCTCCACTCTTTTCATGTTCGAGTGCCTCAAAATCATATAATTCCTAAAGGCTTTACTGCAAAACCTGCACTTCTAGAACAGGATGTAATTGCCATGCTGTAGAATCTGTTTATTTGAAGCATATTTTAAGGGAAAATCCTTTCATTATGCAGAAGAAAATCATCAGATTTTTCACAAATCCCTGACTTGTACAGTTCATTTGGAAGCCTGTTTTTTCAGGCAATTTCACTCTTTGTTCTGTAAGATTGTGGGAAGCATGGAGTTATTCATCTGTATGACATTTTTCTTTAATCATACTATATGAAGTTTGGATTGGATTCGCTGTAATGTTTTACTTGTGTTCACTTCCAAATTGAGAGTCTTCATTTAAATGTCAAAATTGGAATCTCTCAACATTGGTGTGAGTTATTTCCTGAATCATCTTGTCACTCAGAATACCTGCTTAATTATTTTCTAATCTCAAGTTGCACTGGTTTGATATCTGTGGTTCTTTTCTTCTTAGGAACCGTGGAGAAAAACGAATGAGTGCTTTTGAATGTATCCGAAAAGTTTATCGATCAGATGGTGTTAAAGGCTTTTACAGAGGAATGTCGGCATCCTATGCAGGCATATCTGAGACTGTTATTCATTTTGTTATTTATGAGAGCATTAAGAGAAAACTGCTGGAGCATAAGACTGCTTCTGCCATGGACAATGAGGACGAATCGGCAAAAGAAGCTTCGGACTTTGTTGGAATGATGATGGCTGCTGCCACTTCTAAAACTTGTGCAACATCAGTAGCATATCCCCATGGTAAGAGGGACTCGTGTAGTTGAGAGCCTGACTCAGTGTGATCAAATTGTGTCCTTCAAGTGAATTGTAGCTGACTTTGACTCACTTGCTCAAGAACAAATTTTGGCTAATGCTATTCACGGCACATTCAGTGAGTCCACATGAGTGTAATATTTGGAAACAAAAATAATTTTAAATGGAATTATACAGTGGTTGGTTTTTGTCGATGTTTATTTTTCCCAGGGATTTGCCGGGGTTTGGCTGAAGTGCTTAGGGAGATGGAAATTTTTAACTTGGAATCTGTGTACCCAGGAATTTCGTGTAACTCTATGAGGGACTGTGGTGGTTTACCACCAGTAAGTAGCTAAGCACCAATGCACTGCTTTCTTACTCTCCCTCCTCAGAAAGATGGGGAGACAATATAATGGAATAAGCTCACAGGTTGAGATAAGGCCAAATAAACCCAATACAGAGAGAACAACTTTCTGGCTCATAAGAAAATAGGCAGCCTAGTGTGGTTTTTGGTTGCACTTGATTTTCCAGCAGGGTAGTTATGTATACGTTGTTTATTGATGTATTGAATACTTAATTTGTGACCATTTCCAAGCTGAAAAATACAAACTGTCCTCTTCTGGATTTTGACAAGCAAACTCCTTTAGCTGTATATTCAGCAGTGCGTAAGTATTTAGTTTGTCCCTTACACATAGCTGGTTAACTTCTGTTTGTCTTTTTTTTTTTTAAGAGCTTCGCTGATATTGAGAACCTGAAATGGGGGAATGGTTGGCTTTTTTAATGTGAAATGGCTGGTTGGTTACTGGGAAAGGTGATATCACAAACATAACCCCATCTGGTTTCCTTTATACAGAAGTTGTACGAACAAGGCTAAGAGAAGAGGGAACAAAATACAGATCTTTCTTCCAGACATTATCTTTGCTTGTGCGAGAAGAAGGGTATGGATCCCTCTACCGAGGTTTAACTACACATCTGGTCAGACAGATTCCAAACACAGCTATCATGATGTCAACCTATGAGGTCGTAGTCTACTTGCTGGATGGATAGCAGCGTGTCAAGTGTTCCTAAAGGAAGGCAGAAGACTGGAAGACTGGAGTGGACTACTGAATGCCAGATGTGGTGGGCAGAAGGAAAGTTGTATCAGGAACATGCAGATATGGACAAAAAAGAAAGTTGATTGTAGGCAACTATGATAATTTTGCTGCCTTATTGTATGGTCTCTTAGCAATGTGACAAGTAGAAGCTGCCCCTTAGGGAATGCCTTTATGCATTTCTTTATTCAAAACTACTACTTTGTTTCCATCTGTTAATCTATAGACAAGGCTATTCAGTCATCTTCAGAGACTTAATGCGTGAGGGAAGGGTCATGGAACTTTTTGGGCAGCCTTATTGCCACCTTGTAATGGTTGCTCTCAACCACATCCTTTTTGTTCTGTTCTACTGCACAGTAACATGTTGGAAGAATGAGGAGGATAATACTTCCATACTTTTCCATATCTGAAATTTTCATTCAGTTGTTCTGAATGTTCATACAGAGACTGAGGTAGTCAGTGTGTAAAGCTTTCCATGTTGCTACCTCAAGAAATAGGATATGACACAGGGACCCAAAATTGAATCACTTCTTCACTACAAACAGTGATACTTGTGTTGCATTTTTTCTTTTTAAATTTGAACAGTGTTCTAGATTGGTGAGAGAGAATCTGATTATTGAACTCTTCAGGTTATCAATTTCTTGATATTGGTGTATGTAGACTTTTAGTTCTTCTGCATCACTGTTTTTTCGTTCTGAAGTTTTCCCCCCTTTTTAAAAAAGAGAGGCCTATGACACACCCTCCTGTATCATCAGTTTTCTTTTCTAGTCTGTCAAGTTGCTCACACAGCTGCTGGAGAGCTTGCTGAATGCTACTTTATAGCTTCTCCAAGGGATGCTCACTGTTACAAGATATCTTTAACTAGCCCAGCCTACTGTTTGTGAAGACAGGATTAATTCAGAGTTTCATGCTACTGCAGAGCAGGATGTTTTTATCCTAAGACTTCGGACAGAGCTTGACCTACCTTATGGTATCTACACTTGAGTACAGGGGAAGATCCTGCATCACAATGGTTGGAAGGACTAGAAAGTAGAAAAAGTTGGAGCTGTGATAAGTTTCTTCAGTGCAGACAACCGCTGTACAGAATGATGGAGAAGTAAATTATTTTTTTGTAAGCATATCCCTTAATAATTGCTGTATCATTTTTTTCCAGTTTGAGCCGGTGTTCAGAACAGCAGTTGACATGTAACCTTATCCTCCAGTTCTGAACATTCAGGCACTGTTTTTTGTTGCTTTATAAGCCAGCTGCAAAAATGTGTTGCGTTCAGTGACAAGGCTTAGATAGTTAATTCTGACATAGCTTACAGTATTGTCCAAAATCATACAATTGGTCATACAATCAAAAACAAGTTTAACGTTATGAGAACTTGTGCAGGTTTCCAGACAAATCTTTAATGTGCACCTTGAGTATCTGTCTGTCTACATCCATGATCCTAATGAGAAAGATGACCATTACAAAACTGGGGGCAATAGCTTTCTACGTATGAATGCTGCTACACTGGTATGACAGAACTGTGCTATCGACTCCTCCAGTGTGGTACTTCAGTGTACTTAAACTCTGCATTGTGTGCAATGGCTTTCTTATCAATGACTCCTTATGCACTTTGTGGCCTTCTGGCTTGTGAGTTTTCTTTCCCACTCTGGTTATCTGTAGTCAAACTGTGTTCAGTACATGCAGTTTGGTTTTAAACAAAGCATGTGGTTTGATTTCCATATAACTGCAGGATAAAGCATTTTCTGCTGTAGACCTGCAGGATCTCTGTTGCAGTAGTTCTGTAGGCTGTACATAAAAGCTAGAAGCTTACAGAACAATTGGTCTGGCTTTTTCTTGTTCACTTTATTTTGAACCATGTAATGTTTTCCCCACTGTCAAAATATTTCAGTACCCCAAGTAAATGTACTAATTTCTTTCTCCTCTAAGAGCCACTTACAGTGCACACACAGTGACCTCGCAGTGGAATCTTGTCTGTATTGTCTTTGTCTTTGGGCAATGTTGTCTTACCTTTTAAAGACAAATACTGTGGTCTGTGATGTACCCACAAAGGTGAATTTGATGGTTTTAAAGAACTGAGGGGAGTGCTGAAATGTATGTTCTAAAATTGGCCTCTCTAGGATAAATCCAGTGTATTATTTGTGGCTCTGAGTTTCAAAGATTTACTGTGATACCATTATCCAGACAACTAAGTGCAGCACTAACTACTTTAATTTTTGATCTATAAAAAGTGGATTACCCATCAGCTATCTTGAGTTGGTTGATCAGAGCCAAACTTAAAATTGGCATGACAATTTTCAGCTTGGATATTTGTGAATACAATTAACATTTGCTTTAGTCCAGGCTTTGTGCAGATTACTCTCCTGTGGTTTTTACTGGATGCAGTCTCCCTTGATCAGATGTACATCTCTTCCAGCAGCTCTCTGGGTACCCTGTGTACCTTCTGGGTGAGATCAGTCCACTTGGAGTTGCTTTTAAAATAAAAATTGAAGCAAAGAATGCTAAAAGGACAATTAAATATGGGTGATAATAGCTGAAAATAGACAATCAGCTTGAAGTTCCACCTTGTCAGTGGGGGTTGAAGTAATGTTTTAGCCTTCAGGGGTGATCTTTTTATTTTGTCTTACTTAAGGAAACAAAACTTAAGCCCAGTTTCTTGGATTTTTGTTAAACTACCAATACCTGTAAAGTTACCTCTGAAATATTTCCCAAAGATCTTTAAATTATTTATATTGTTTGCCTGATATTTTTTACAAAAAGAAAAAAAAAAAAAAGAAAAGCAAAGGGAATAAGAACATGCTACATTAGTAATATCCTTAACTACAGAACTGAAAGGAGTGTGTTTAAACTTTCTTGTAACTTAAACGGTCATCTTAGTTTGTTTGAATGTAGTGTATTTATTTCACCTTTTTCCCTGCCAAAGATGCAAAGGTTTTGGAGGTCAGAGACAAGTCTCAGTAATTAGTTTCTCTCCATAGATTTCCTTTGTTGTGATAGGCCCCTAAATGCTACTGCAAGCTATTAATTTTGATTTGGGACACTGAGACCGCAGTGTGCAGAGCTTGCCAAAAGGTGGCACTGCAGCATGCATTGATCGGAGGGAAGAAGGGGCTTGTGTGATGGTGTGTGTGCAGCTTGTTGTTGGGTTTCTCCAGCATATTGAGGGGTGATGTGGCAAGGGTGGCCTGAGATTGAGAAAATTTGACCTCAGTGAGTGCAGTCACGTCTCGCCGCCCCTCTGTTACCCCTTCTATCTCTGTAGTGCTGTGCTAACAGGTGAGTTGTGGTGTGTTGCAGCGGGCTGAACCCAGCACTTAAACTGACCAATAGATCTGCTAGCTTTTGTTCTTTTAGGTAGATTTACACTAGAGTTTTATGGAGTTGTTTGGTTATTTTAAATGAATCATCAGCCTGTTCACTTCGATGTGGACATTGCACCTATTTAGTTCCCTGTTTACATAATGCACTCCATATATTTTCTTCGTAATTGAGATGTTTGTTAATGACATTTTCTGTTATGTTTTTGTTCCTATGATTACATTTGTAACATTCCTCAGACCTGTAGTATTTTAAAAGAAAACTTCCAGATCCAAAATGTTGGAGAGCCTTTATATATATCGCTTCCTGTTTGAACTGTTCAAATTCAGAAAAAGCTGAACGCTGAAGTGTGCCTCGGTAAATGTGCTCCTTTTTTTTTTTTCAAGTTTGTCTGTAGAAATTTAGTTATGTAAGTTTTCAGTTCTTCTATTTAAGAGAGTCTGCCTACCCTGCATATGTGAACGTAATTATGCCCTGAGAGTCATAGCTAAACACTCACAAAGGATAGTTTGAGGATACTTTCATACTCGTGAGGTTTGCTATTATTCTTGCGTACATTCTTGGCTGTAAACTGTGTACATTTACTCTGTATTTATATTGTTAACTCTTTTGTTTGGATTGCTTTAAACTTCAAAGCAAATTAAAATGATGTGCTTCTATTCAGACGTTGCCTTCTGTGATAAACTGTACTTTGATGTTTCTGATTTTTTATTATTGGTATATACCAGTGCCTGGACAATTGCGATTAAAACAGAGCGATTCGTTAGGAGATGACTGTGAATCATTTTTGTCTTTTGCCTTTTTACACTGGCTGGGAATAATGCATTTGTGTTGTACTTGTAACATTCATCCTTTGTTAGAAGTAATATTTGACATAAGTTAGTGGCGTGTGCTCTTACAGTTAAATTCAGATGCTGTTTTTGTCTGTCAGCTGAGGTTCAGTAACCAGCCATCAGAAAACATCTAGCACGCAGTACTACTGGCAGAAATGAAGGGTGGTATTTCCTTAAAAAGTTCAGACTTGAGATTCAAGGAGTGGATTATAAGTGCTTTTGTGATGAAACGTTATTAGATATGATTTCTTTTTAACTGCATGTATTTAATATGAAGTCCATTGTCAGAATTAACTCGTAAATCATTCTGCACAAGTATAAGCAGCTTTTGTTTGCAGTTTATGCTGCATTCTGGCCTAGCCTTCCCCTGTGTGTTCTGAAACTGAATCCTTAGCAGTCTGTGGTGCAAACTTGATGTCACCAATTCCATTCTTTCAGAAGTATTTCAAAATTCACATTAAAACAGCATGTGTATGATAACTTTCATTTCTTTTTCTTCAGTAGGTGTTAATCTGAATTGACCTACCCTAATCTGCTGCTGAGACTCTTAGCATCGAGGTCATCCAAACTTAGAGGTGATTGGTCTGCTGGAATTACTGCAGGCAACCCATGTGCTTATGCGTGGCACATCTGAAATGAAACCTATCATTGACATAATGGTAACTGTCTGCATATTGATCTCAAGCTCTCAGAGAGGCAAATTGGCAGGGTGGACTTTAGGTTAAGTGTGTGGGGATTTTTTGACATTCATGTTACTTTACAACCCTTTCTACTTGAGTGGTTGTATTAAGCTTGCCCTGGTCAAAAGGCATATATGTAAAGTAAAGGTATGTGAAATCCTAATTGAGTCATGGTGTGGTGCAATGCAGAGGTGGTCGGCCATAGATGCAACCTAAAGCACGTGAAGCTTATTAAAGGTCTCTCACAATTAAAGCCCATGAATTCGGTAATACACTTAAAAATTAAAAAAAAAAAAACTTCCAAAAAAAATACTTCTCAAATCTTCTAGGCATAGTTACCAGCCACTGTGACTCAATGTGAGTATTTTCTGTCAAAGGTAGGAAATGCTGAGACAGAAATCTAGTTCTAATGAACAAAAAAGCAGTGTATTAAACTGGGGAAGATAGACTTGCTTGTTTTAAATTCAGTACTGTATGGAATACTCTTAACACTGATTTCACTAATGCAAGTGTACTTGCTACTGATAGACTTGTGTGAAGTTAACTAGCTTTTAAAGACAGTCTCCAGGTGGTGAATCTTAGCACTACTTCTGTGGATTTCTACCTAAGGGAGCATTTCATACCTTAACTGTGGTGGTTCAGAAGTTGGTAGCTTTTTCTCATCTCGCTCCTGTGGCAGATGATTAAGATGGGACTGAGGATGCAACTGCTGAAATTAGTGCCTCTGAAGTGCAAACAAAATTCCAAGCTGTCTATTCTGAGACTTGAGCATCCATCTAAAATTCTGAAAATAGGCATGTAAAGTGCAAGTCTGGCAGAAAATATTTGAAGAAATTTGATAATTTGGGACTGTTGCTAGATAATTAGTGACTAGATAAGGTACTAGCAATATTGAAGGAAAACAATTACATGAGGAAACTACAGGCATCAGTAGCAAGCAGAGCTCCCAGTACATCCCTCTTCTGCAGAATGTTATATGTAAAGGTAAGCGTACAGTAAGAAAGAACTGATGGTTTTGAAATAAGCTAATGATTGCTTGTGACAATGTTTTATTTTATATGGAAAAAAAAATCAGAAAATACATTCCATATGGATTTTGTGGAAGTATCTCATGTGGATCTACAGAGAAAAAATCTTTGTTATTCCAGCCTGGATAAGATGTTGTCTCAAGGGGAAGTTTTGTAGTGGGAACTGTTGGATTGGTGTGAATAGTACCAAGTATTTGATGAGGTCTCTAGAAAATTTCTGCAACAGTCCGACTTGGTAACTTCTGTCTGTCAGTGCTTTGCACAGGAAAAACTTGGCTGTATCGTTATGATTTGTATTTGATCATTTGGAAAGAACTGTCAATATAGGGTAAGTGTTGAACACAAGAGGAAAGTAGATTGTTCTGACCAGTAAAATAAGGTTAAATAATAGTATACAATGCATACTAGATCAATTATAAACTATTAATGAGAATTTTTGTTATAGGCTAAGAATGTTACTTCAGCTTGAGAAGATAGAAGAAAAAGACTCCAGGTATAGTCAGATCAATAGTGACCACTGTTACCTACCTATATTAAATAAAGTTAGAGTTTTAGGATGCTGGAGGAGCATGAGCAGCAATTGTTTGTATGAATGTTGAGCTGACCAGCTTGGGGTATTTTGCACAGTACTGGTTCATCACTGCTATGGAAAGGAGAAAGTTAACAGAAATGACTGGGAGAAGTGTGCATATCCTGTCTGAGCATAAAACTGTATCGTAGCCTGATGGAACCTGAAAAGGGATATGGTGACTTTCCTGCCAGCATTCAGTTATAAGACCTACTGCTGCAAAATGAAGAGCTATTTGCTGACTAATTATATCTAACATAATAATGCGAAGCAGTACTAAGCAGAGAGCTGGAAGAAGGTAAGCATCAAGTGCCTGAACAGTATGTTGAAGGGATGTGTGATGTGGTTGTCTATTGATAACACAGACTGCATTTACCAACCTAAGTGGTTGCTTCTGTATTTAAGTGGGAATTAGGTGCTCTGCTAATGATTGAGTTAGTCTGTGTTTGTGGGGTGTATGTGGCTTTTCAGAAGGATTTGGAGAACAGATGAACTAAGGCTCTTTCTTCCTTCTGTCCTTCCTCTTAGGATCAAGCAAGCCCCAAAACTTTTTTTTCTAACATTCCCTTCGTGTGTCTATCTTCAAGCAGTTTATCACTTCTAGCTGAACAATATATTTTTCTGCTGATGTGAATTTTTCCATGTACTTTACCACATGCAGCTTTTCAGCAGATGTTTCATTTTGTTAATGCCTAAGAGATGATGTTATTGCTTACTAAGACATTAGGAAAGAATGCATTGCTTTCTCACTGAGCATGCAAGAAACCAAGGAAATTCCTGGTGTATGTCTACTTTAGTTGAGCTAGAGTGGGACTGCTAATGTGAAATGTTGTATCTTTGGTACTTTGTTCCTGCTACATTTAGTTGCATTGGTTCCAGATCCCTACTGCATTTCAGTGATTTCATACAGTATGTTCCAAATATTCAGTTAAATATAAACCACTGAATTATCACTGTCTGTACTTTTCCCTTTCTCTTAATGCTATCGACCACTGTTTTGACATAGGCTTAATGTTACAGAGTACTTCCTTCTGGATTCGTTCAGCTTAGTTCATTGCTATTTCATATAGTTGCTTTCCTCTAGTTTCCATGGGAAAGGATTTTGTAGATCTAAAGTGAATTATGATAATAAAAGTGCTGGACCTCATGAATATGAGATGACTGTTTCTAAAGATGATGTGGGAAGATTTCCGTGTAATCATGATGTGTTCACTCAGAGTAGGCTTTAAAGGTAAAATCAGGAGAGTGATGTGTAGCAGCAGGTAGGAAGAACAGAACGAAAATTCGGAACTTCCAAGGTGAAATCTAATTCAGCCTGTGAAAAAATGTATGTAGTGAGGGCAAATTTCTGCATTAAGCAAGGATTTGAGAATAATGAATGTGGAGTGATTGGGGGCATTGTAAAAGTTCTAAGGGGTCTTGATGCTGAGAAGCTTGTATTTTCCAAATTATAGGTTAAGAATTTCCCTGGAAAGCATAAAAATCTGCATATGACTTGGAGATGATATTTCAAAGCTAAAGTCTTGTCCTCGTTGTAACAAGAAGAAGCATGAAGCATGAATAGAATGGATAGTGAGGTGTGATTGGATTTCTCCTCTTGTTTTAATGATCTGGGGTTACACGTGTAACTTTCAAAAACTCATGTTAAGGATGGTCCCCTTTGCTGGCAGTCACTGTCTTATGGAATAAAACTCAAGTGTGATTTTGCAGAATTTTTCTTCTATTTTGTTGCACCAGATTCTTCCATTGACTGGTCTGTGTGAGGAGAATATAAAAGTGTGAACACTCTTAAGAGCTGTTTCTGGTTGCTTGCTGACTTTAGATCCTCAGTAGCATCTCCAGAAGAGTGTCCTGTAGAAATATTTCTGCAGACCCATGTTGCCTGCTTCCAAAGACGAAAGACCAGTTCTTTCAGGGTAATTCAATGTATGCTCAGGGTAGGCTTTGGTTGAAATTAGCGGGAGCCTGGTAGATACAGGTACTGAAGGGAGACTGCATCTCTTGAGAGAAAATTCACCCGTTTCTCTGTAATAACCTTTGAAGAGGGAGTGAATGATTGAATAAAGAAACAACTGTTCTTGCTGAGGAGGCCCAGTAGGTGTGAGTCTCTTTCCAGAGTTGAGACAACTCTGCAAGGAATTCTGAAAATCACCATGGATTTCCCTAGACATTCCCTGCTTTCAGCTGTATCCAACAGCAAGGTCTTCTGGGGAAAAAATAGAGGCTGGCTTCTTCATCCTCTGGAAAAAGAGAGAGATACTATTGCTAAGTCTGATTGCAGTCTACAAGTACTGTCTCTTACGTTGGATTCTCACTGATGTATAAATAACTTCTTAACTTCTACCTGCTAAAGGCAGGTAAGAGTAATTTTTTTCTTAAGTTGGTAGATTTTCATGGTGTATCTTAAGTGCTTTCACTCTGTCATTCCTAGAGATACTTGTTTCCCCTCTGTCTCTTCTGAAACTTAGCTATCAGTACAGGTTTAGAGTTTATATTATCATTGCCTGCCATTAAAACTGTTTCCTGGCTTTCGTAGTGATTGAATGACTTGCAAATTGTTGTGGGGAATTCCTGCTGGATCTGTGCTGGTTACATTTATAGGTTTGGGAATATGGTTTGAATTTCTTGCAACAAAAATGACCTATTATCATTCACACGTTTTCCTAAGAGACTAGTTGAGGGAAAATTCTGAAAAATAACGAGCACTCAGCTGTGCTTGTGGGGTGGTCCAGTATTATTCTCTAATTCACTCAGGCAATGGACAGACATTTAAAGCTCCTTCTTTGCTATACTAAAATTCACGAAACCAGTATAATAATATTGACCTTTCCCCATTAGAGGAAAGGATATCAGCCATAGTCCCTGTTATTATGGAGGAGGCTGTTGCCAAGTCTTTATAGCTGGGATATAAACGGAATATTACCTTTTGAGCAATAGTAGCTTAGAGCTGTTGAAACCACACACACTAAAGTATTTTAACCACACAGGGGGCAAACCATTCTGAGCTTTCAGCTTCTCTTGCAGATCTCCTGTAGCTCAATTTAGCTAGAACTATACTCCCATCACCTTCTTTCCGAAGATCAAATAGTTTCCTTATGGCAGGATAGGGATGCTGGAGCAGTCATCAGATATTCTCAGCTATTTCTGTAGGGTTACTGTTCTGGTAGTTCTGAGAATCTGAACTTTTCACTTAGGAAAAATAGCACCCATTCCTGAAAAGGGATGCAAAATTGATTTGGGAGGGATGGGATTTTTAGAGTTGGCAGATAAGAAAAGCCACTAAAAGGTAAGTAGAAAGCATAAGGTTTTAGCTTAAAAGAAAAGCCCAAAAGACATAACTAGAGCCTCTAAATATCTCAGGAAAGACAAATGGTGGAGAAACTTGGCAATATGTGGTGGCAGTACTTGCCAAGCTTCCTGTTCCTTCCTAAAGCTGAAACAATATTGGGATTCAGAGCTGTACATCCCTTCTGAAATGGTATAGGTGAAGAGATATGTGGTAAAAAAATACATAATCCCATAGAGAGAGAGAGAGAGAGAGAGAGAGAGAGAGAGATGTGCATCTTAATGCAACTGTATCAAGTCTTTCTGGTTTGCATGTGCTGGAGAACCAGTAGAGGAGCTTAGGGTTAGGTTTCTCCTAACCCTATCTCCTTGCCTGGTTTCTCCTTAGCTGTATGTCAGAACACAGCTTGGAAGGGAGATGAGATAGAGCTGTAGCAATTCCCAGGCCTGTTTGGACGCTCAGTGTAGCTCCTCTTTGCTGAAGTCAGGTACAACAGTAAGTTGGGGAAAGGGGATGGATTCCAGCTGGTAATGAGGAACAAAAACTTTTCTTCCTCGTTCTCCTCCTGTTCTGATTTTGGCTGGGAGAGAGTTATTTTCCTTCTTAGAGGCTTGTATGATATCACGTTTTGGATTTAGGAGAGGAGTAATGTGGTAATACACTGTTTTAGTTGTTGCAGAGCAGTGCACACAGGGAGACCTCTTGCTGCTATAGATGAACTGTAGGAATGCCCAAGCATTTTACTTTGCAAAGCATCTGGAATTTTTTCTCTGCCTGTATCCAGAAATGCCATAGTGTAGACAGGAACATCTAGCTTGAACCTGAAATTCCACATTCGTTTTTACAGATTCTTTTAGGAGCTTGGTTTAGAATAGGAAGTAGGAAATGAAAATACAAGGAATAACTGCAGCTATCTTTGGTAATATAGACAGTGTTGTTCTGGCTTGTTGCTCCTTTTGCTTTCAAATAAGAAAAAGGTAAGAGCACTCACAGAAGAGAAAAAGAATCTCAGATTCATATTCACTCTCTGTCTTGAAGATTCTTGCCTTTCAGATGTGTGAGACAGGCTGTTCCTGGCTCAGATTTACATTTCCTGCTTCTTTTGTTGTTGTTTGTTTGTTTGTTTTTATCATGAATTGCAACTGAAAAGAATTCAGGAGACTTGGAGGAAAGGAAGGAGGAAAATAGAAGTGTTTTGTTGGCTGGTTCTTGCCTTTTTTCTCAAATCACTGACTAGAAGGGGAAATGAGGAGCGCAATCATGGTTTTTCTCCAAAAAAGGGATTTGTCTTTTGTTTTTTTTTCCCTTATGTACATTCTTTGATTTCCCTTCTCCAAATATTTTTTCTGTCTGTTTTCTACACAACAGCTCCACTTCAGCACTGGAAGTTCAGACCGTCTCTACCAAGAGAAGTAGGTTTATATGCATTTAAATTTCCTTCAATAAAGGAGAGGCCTGGATTTGCCACGCCATTTTCTGTGGCCCAGAAACAGCCTGCCTTGCTTGGGGCTCTTTGAAAGTAACCATCTTGTCCTCCAGATGAGCTCTTTGCTATTGTCTTCCTGACAAATGGTGTTCTCTGAGCCAAAGATCTCTTAAGGTTTGGAGGCTAAGACTTTGCTCTGTATTTTATATTACTCAAAGCAGATACGTGTAAATACTCAATTTTTGTGCTTTTTAGTTTATATTTGGAATGTGAGATCTTGTACTGCCCATACCAATACTCTGATGATCTGGGACATTTAGGAACTTCACTTAAAGTTCAGTTATTTCTCAGGACAGAAAACCAGCAAAGTAACCAGTTAATTTTTGGGTGCCTAGGTCTTGAGACAGCTAGTTTGCTGTCTGGGCATCCCCAAAGAGAAAAGCCTCAAACAACCGATGGTCAAAAAAAAATCGAAATATTGTTGTAGTTGAAGAATCACAGAATCACAGAATCACCCGGGTTGGAAGGGACCCCAAGGATCATGTAGTTCCAACCCCCCTGCCTAGCAGGGCCACCAAACATACACATTCAGATCAGGTTGCCCAGGACCCCGTCCAACCTGGCCTTAAACACGTCCAAGGACGGGGCATCCACAACCTCCCTGGGCAGCCCGTTCCAGGGCCTAACCACTCTCCTAGTAAAGAACTTCCCCCTAACATCCAACCTAAATCTTCCCTCCTTCAACTTAAAACCATTTCCCCTAGTCCTGCTGTTATCAGCCCTTTTGAAGAGTTTACTCCCCTCCTGGGTGTAGGTTCCCTTCAGGTATTGATAGGCTGCAATGAGGTCACCCCGCAGCCTTCTCTTCTCCAGGCTGAACAAGCCCAACACAAGCCCAACACAAGAACACAACCAACACAGCTTTTGACATAACTGTCAACTCTCCTGGGAGCCCAAATTGCATGAGAGCCTTACTGAAAACTCACTGAGGTCAGCATTGGCTGCTTGACTCTGTAGTATTTTTCTCTTGCAAAATGGTCACCATGAGGTGACTGTAACATGAAGTGACTTAAGCTCTGTCAGCTAAAGCCTTTTGTTAAGTTGTATTGAGGGGATTTGTATTAAGATATGGGTACCGTTATCCTGACATTGAGGAGTCCTAGTCATGGAAAATCTGCGAAGCCCTAGACATGCTCCTTTCAAGAGGAATGTGTCAGATGCTTTATAAGCACCCACTGTCAATGCAGAATGTTTTAGGTTTCTAATAATAGATGCAAATTGATTTTTCTGCAGACTCCTATGTTGGGTAAATGGTGTAGTTAGACATTCTTTATTTTAGCTTCCACTTGGTTAATTTTTCAAAGACTTAGGAGACTTAGTGGGAAGAAAAGCATTTCCACCTGTAATATCTGATATTATTTGGTTTCTTAATCTGAAGTGTTTAAGTGGTTCACTGTGGAAAAAGCAGTGTAACTCCAGGAGACCAAGAGGGACTAATGAAAAGATGGCTATTTTTGTAAGAGGTCATTCTGAACTTTTGACTCTGAAACTGAGGCTTGTTCCTGACCTTGGGATTTCTGGTCCCTGGCCTCATGGTGATGAAGAATATTGAAACAGAGCTGTATAAAACTACCAATTTTCACTTAATATGAAAACTGATAGTTTTGCAAGTATGTAAAAATTTGATCCAGTGTACAGTTTGCTCTTTCTGCCAGGCAACACTCTTACTGCTGGTGTAAATGAATGAAGTTCTCCCTCTGGGCAAAACGGTAAATTTGTTCAGGCGTAAATATATCTTTTCATGGAGAAATTTTATCCTCCTTTTATCAGAGGCAGCTTTTTATACAAAAACATGGTTTTCTGCACTATTTTTCTAGTCATAAGAATTTTTGTGCGGAAACAGTAGTATGATCTTATGGGAATTGCATACCAGGTAAATTCCAGTTGTTCTCTAAGCACCATTTCCACGCACTGACACGTGCCTCCACTTCCACTTTTCCAGGTTACTAGAAAGTCAGAAAGACAGCATTAACAGAAGCAAAATTACATAAAATGGATGTCTATAAGATTAATTCACTATTTCCTTATTTACAGGCATTCAGAAACCTCCTAATCTGAGTGTAACTTGTGACAGGAGAAAAATCACAAGATGGTCTCAGGAAAGCATTTAGGAAGTTAAAGAGTAATAATATCTTATTTTCAGTGTTACCTGCAGCACAGGTAGGGTCACCAAGCAATAAGTAAGGGATGTGTCCTAATGCTTACAAAAGTAACACAAGTTCACTTTTATAAACAGTGTCTTTCCTGTTACACAGAACTGCAAATGTTTGACTTTATTATATTTTCCCAAAGTATGTGAAGCATATGGGGAATTTAGAGTGACTGAGTGTAAAGAGTTTTACATATAAATCAAAGCTCAAGTTCTTAGAGTAGGATTTTAATTAGTTATTGAGCATTTTATAATGGAGGGTTCAGCGTATATTCATTCTTCTGTTTAGATTGATAGTCATAACAGCTTGACTCCCCCTGCTTGGCTTAAAAATAGTCAACCAAAAAAGTGTCCCTTAACAGCGAGCTTTGGAATTAACAAATCAAGTGAACTCTCTGCCCTACTTGGTGCTAAATTGATTTTCAGAGCCGTCTGTCTTCAATATCCCTGCTCTCCAGAGGTGAAGGTGCAAAACAGTGAAAAGAGGTAAGTTAATTTAACTGTTCCATATGCAAGCATGTTTCTGACTGGTAATTTTAACTAAACACAGTCAAGCTGTGGAAGTAGAAGTGGAAGTACTTAATGTTACATGCCAAGAAATTAGTCCTGACTAATAACAATGCAAAACCAAAAGGGGATTCTGCTGTGATTAAAACCAGGTCGTTCTTGTGATAGGAATTTGTGATATGTACTACCATTCATAAATCCATCATACCTCATCTTTAGACTAATTAGGTTACTTGTTCTACTGGGAGGTTGCCTTGAAACCTCACTTTCTTGTTTAGAACTTGTGCTCTAATTCAGAGTCCTAACAATAGTCTGTATAAGTCAGTGTAACCAGTAGGAGTGCAGACAGCCCTGTGAAGGGTCACTTCTGTCACGTGGTGTTTGTATCTCAGACAAGTGGTTTCCTTAATTTCCTGCTTTTACTTTGCTTTACAGTAGTCTGGGGGAGGATCTTATGTGTGAGAACAGGTTACCTCATTCCTTGATGTGAATATTAAGAATGCTGTACTTTTAATGAATTTTTAAATGATTATTTCTAAAAACAATCAGAATAATGAGTCAGCTATTACATCTTGTAATGAAGTCACACAGCTGGCTCAGCTTTTCTGCATCTTCAGCAATTGGTTCAGATTGACTCTCTTGGCTCGTTTTTGCTGTATTTTCTGTCAGAATTGCTGGTTTGCAGCAGTGATGCATACATCTTGTAAGAAGCTTTTCTATTAGTATTTGGTACTGAATTTCCTGTTGATTATTCAAGAAATGAGAATGTTATTGAAAAGTAACCTTGTCATAATTTAATTTGCATGCTTTTGTAGGCCTCATTCTGCAATCCCAACTTGCTTGGGATTTGCTTGTTTATTTGAATATATTTGATTCAGGAACACTGACAGGTGAGGTGCTTGCACTAACCAACTGCTGTACAGTACCTTTTTACTTTTTTTGGTGATAGGATCTAAGACTGTCCTAAAGTGAGCATCAAACACTGCAGCATATTTTTTAGCTTTTCCTTCCTCACTGCTGTATGCGTCTACAACTGCTTCTGCAGTGTTGGGTAAATCTGTTGTCCTGGCAGTATTGCTCAGTGCCTGACCTTCCAGGCTGCAGTGGTTCTGTTGTTTAGAAGTTACAAGAGCAAGTGCTTCCATTCCTGGCTGGAGTTGTGCCATGTACATCAGTGTCTGACTAATAAATCACGTTGTCATCTGTGTAGAAATTAGCCAAATGTGTAAACTGAGATGGATTCAGCTGATCAGTGTGATAATAGAAGAACTCGATGACAGCCAGTATTACAAAGTATTACAAATTTCAACGCTGTTGTTGAAAAGCTAGCTTCTACACTCCATTGTTTTCCTGAGAAAGTTCTCCCCTTCCCACTATTTGCTGCTGTGAACTGCATTGTCCGTCAGTCTCAGCTGGAAGGTTATGCAATACTGCTTCCAAGTCTTAGATGGAAGGCTAACTCTCTTTTTAAATTTTAGAAGTTCTCTGATCAGCAGTATTACTTGTAAGGATTTTTATTGTAGAGCCTTCTGAAATGGTTTTAGTTTGTGTTATAGTATGAAAAACTACTTTCACCACAATGTAAAACGAAAAGCAGGCTTTTTAAAAATTGCTTCACAGAAATCAAATGGAACTGAAATGAAAATGTAAGTAGATTAAGATAACATACAAAAATAAATGTGTGTATATATATATATATATATATCAAGCATGTTGTTCTGAAGGAGAGCTGTAGATTCAGTTTCCATATTATCTTATCACAGGTGGGTTGTCATGCTCTCAGCAGTAATGAAGGGGCATGAACTATAGATTGAAGGAAATGGGGATTTTACTTTCTTGCTCAATTGTCTGAAGTTTTCCATCTCTCTTTTCAGAGTTGGAGGCTGTCAGACTGCTTTACACACAGCCCTGACTGCATCCTGGTCTGGAAGCACCTGGAACAAACTGTTTCACCTGGCCTGGGAGCAGCTGCACAGCCACAGTGCTGTGTTTGGCTCTGCTTCTTCCCAGGCAGTTGGAAGGGATTATTCCCTAGCCTGGTTCTTCTGCTTATTACCATGCTCTGCTGGAGGCAATTTTCATCATTGGTGTGCCAGCGTCTGCATCTACATGAAGTTGCTCTCAAACATAAATCCTTCCCAATAACTATATTGACATAAATGTTATTGATGGTGAGGATTTTTAAAATTGCTCTTCTTTTTTCAGGAAACTTTAGGGGGTGTGTGTGTATGCATGTGTTGTCAAGCTGCAGCGACAGCAAGGGACAGGGCAAACAGCTGAAAAGGGTTTTGGAAGAATAGTGTCTCAGTGGTCTAAATAGAGCAGTGTGTCTGACTAGACCTCCTTCTGAGGAATATGGCAGAAGCTGCCACAACTGCAGGGAAGGTATCTTATAGTCATGATTCACTGAATGTATGACATCTTTTTTCTCCTACATAAATAGTCATTAAATACTTGGCTCCTGCTGGAAGTCATCCCGAAAGCCTGGAGCTGGGTGCTTAAATTTCGTTTGTCTTTGAAAATCTCCCCTTTCATTTTGCCAGTGCCCAACAACATGTAAACCCAGAAGGACCCCAGCTCATTTTTAGATACTTAATGGAAGAACAAATTTTATGATGTGAAAACATTAATTTTACAAGCCTGTTTTGCAATGCAAAACTCATAGTGAAATTGAATCAAAGGCTTGGCACTGCTAATTGATTATTTGATGTCCTTTAGCTAATGTTGTTATGCTGCCAAAGATGTGCATTTCTATCTCTTTTCCCCTTTTTCTCATTATGAGGATAAGCTGATAATTTTTTTTAATTTATTTTTGATTTGCACTAAATTTTCTTTTGTGAAGCTAAGTCTTTTTCCCCCTTTTTCTCAGCAAATTTGGAAAATGGCACATTATATCTCTGCAGTTGAATCTAGAAGTAAACGCATTTTGTATCAGATTTGTCATGGTTTCCAAACAAAGGATATTAAAATATTTTTGTTAATACAGTAGAACCTGGGTACCAATATGAATGTATGATTCTCATCTCTCAGGCTTTGAGTGTGGTGATACAAAGTGAGTATTAGGTTGCTAAAGGTGCCTTTAGTTCACTGCTTTTGCAAAGCATTTCAAATCCTGTGAGATTGCTCACAAGTAATTTTATCTTTGAAAATTTTCTGTAAAAGATCTTTATGTAGTTCAAACAGGTGTCAAGACAAACACTGGAATTCAGGCACTCAGATATCAGAGTAAAGCAAATAGCCTAAAAATCTAAGTCAGAGCACTCTGCAGTACCAACCCTACTCAACTCAGTGTGGTTTTCTGTGTGCAATTGCTAAGTGAAGATTGATTCTCTGTTCATTATAGTTGGTGAGAAACTTGCTGTTGATGTTAGTGGTGGGGAATTGATAGGGTATGACAATTTATGAGGCACTAGCACAAAATAAAGCAGCTAAGTCTCCTTGTTGCAACACCAAAAATTAAGCAGCTTTTAGTACAGGCTTCTTTTTTGGGTACAACTCGTGGATATCCCACCTGGTGCTATGATTTCATCGTCTCTTGGAATCAAAGCATATTTCAGTCTGGCTGAGGCTGAGAAGGAAAACCCAGGATGTTACAGTCAGTGTTTTCATTTAGTAAATAGCACATTCCTTCTGTTCCAGCTGTTTTGGTGATAAAGTATATTTATGGGCAGTATATTTATTTGATCAAACACCATTAACTGCTAGTTTCCTGATGGTATGTAGTCCCCCACTATCACTTGTGATGGGATCTTGACTGGGGGGTCTGTGACTGACAGGAACCCTATGAGGAGACATGATAAGCTTGCAAGCCAAGCTACTCTGTGAAAGACTGCGAGAGGCCCCTGCTAGCCGAATTTCCAGCTTTCATTATCACTGCCAACTGGATTTGTCCCGTGAGTCTTACATCCAGGTACTGATAAGCCCCTGTGTTAAGCTTACAGGATCTTAGAGATCACAGATAAGAACAGTGTGTGAGGCACCAATTTTTTTTGTGCCTCTTGTGCTATACGTTGGTGGCAGCAGAGCACAGCAGTCTACACAACAGAGCTGTAAACAAGGGCAGATTGTCCAGCAGATCTGAGAATTTAAGTTCTCAACAGAACAGGTACTGATCTCTTACATACTCTTAGTGCAGAGACAGCTTCCAATTACCATCTGAAGTAGTGCCACAGTTCAGCTGAAGCAAACCAGAATTTATTCAAATAGAGCTGCTTCCACAAACACAAAATGTTTATATTTGTTCTATGGAGATGTAAAGCCAGCAGGAGGTCCCTTTGGGCTAAATTTGAGATCTTCAAACAAGTCTCATGACGAATGCATCTCTAAAAATGTATGAATAATCAATCTGTCAGCTCTTTGGCACAGCTTTTGCTCCTGTCTCCATAGTGATCTCGACAATCTCAGCAAATGGAACTGGTCGGTCAGGAAGGTAATTGAGGCATTAAAATGTTGTACCCCAGGAAATCTCAAATCTGTCATAGTTGTATCCTTATTGGCTGAACTTAATGAAGCAGAAAGACTATTGAAATGAATAGCTTTAAAGCTATTCTGGAAAAGAGAACTAAAGGAGAGTTAGGAGGGGGGGAGAATTGTTAAATAATATGAAAACAGAAGCTGGCAAAGCGATACTGGAAGCACAGATTTAGGTGGAATATTTCAACAAATGGATACGAGAGAGTCCCGTGAGTGCTAGAATTTCACTAAGGATTGAGAAAGAACAATTTCTGAAGACAAGGAGTTGCAGTTGGATCTCATCTGTTTTCATGCATTTTAGTGATCCAGTGGCAGTCTAAAAACTGACAGGAATTTAGCTCAGTCTGATATTCTCTGGTCTAGTGAAAGAAAGATAGGTTTTCTATTGTTTTCACTGGGTTTTGGATTTCCCTGTTTTATGGCTTCTGAATAATATATATGCACAATATGTTTGACTTCACTTTACATAGAATTTGTAAAGCCATGTTCCTAAGAGTGCTTGTAGTCCAATACAGATGCTATTTTGGAATTTGTTACAGCACAAATCAAAGAAAACTAGAGTTATTGACATTTAAACGGTAAACTAACCATTATGTGGAACTTTGGCCATATATTAAGGACAACCCTTAAGGCTTTGTGCACACTACCTGCTTTGTGCCCTTCTCGGGCCTCAAATAACTGGTGTCGCAATGGTAATTCTGATGCCTTTTGCCCAGACCAGTTGAGTTCTGGCCCCTTAGGGGCAATACAAAAACAGTCATAGCAGACAGGAAGGGAATTTGGGTTTGGTGGCCTGAGTACAGACCTAAACCATTACAGAAGTCTCCTGGCAGCCAGGCAAGACTCAGGGTCTTGATCCCTTGTTCTCAGGCCTCTGTATATAACATCCTGGGCCTTCTTCCCAGCTGGAAATAAAACAGGCTTTTTAATACTGAAAAACAATAGAAAATATTCCAACTGGTGAAAATGTTTAGCTCCTTGCAGAGATGACTGAGCTTATGCATATGTAACTCTTACTTGCCATCTTTTACCTTGGTCCTGCAGGCATCTAAGTATGGGCATCTTGTCAGGAAGGATTCATCATTGCTTGCACTTGGGTTCCTGGTGTCATGGGTTCTTTGCATGTTTTTGTCTTAGTGAAACTTGTGGAAGTTGAGGTGGCTTTTACAATTAAGCAGTCACTCACCAATGCTACTGTATCTGCACTCTGCACTGATGTCAGCATTGATGAATAGATGATCTGATGGAAAACACTGTACGTACAAACTGAGAACAGAGGACAGCAATCTGGTATATGCATAAGATGAGACATTCACTTTGGGTCTTTTCAGGTCATTTGGCATTTACAAACTCTGACATCTTCATCTCTATGACAAATTTTCCATTGCAGTGGACATGTCAGTATCTAACGGAGGCTGGTAAATTAAAAGGCTTCTGTACAGTAGATATTATCCAATCCATGCACCAAGCAGTGAGTGCCCATTTAACCACACTTCCAAAGGCTTAATTAAAACTAAAAATACTTTTTAGGGGATCTGCAATAAAATCATTCTTGAGGCAGGGCTGTTATGTATGCTGTCTCAAGATTCTCCGGATGCAGCTCAGATTCTTTGCTTGTGCTGACAAGAAATAAGGGTGATTACAGTCAAGAAGCCAAGGTGCAGATATAGAAATGCGTTTATGAGGTGGTGTCACTCTTGGTGACCTATGTGTTGCTTGGCTTTGTATTGCCCCCTAACACTGTTCCAGTCTCTAGCATCTGTTTTTTTGAGCCAGTACTGTTTCCTGAATGGTGATTAATGAAATAATATCCTGAGCAGTACCACCATATGGCTGAGTGATGCTGTCTCTGTGCTAGAACACATCCTCTGGGTCAATAACTATTCAAAAGTAGCTATGAATATAACAGGGCATTTCCTATTGGTGCGAGTTGCACTCACAACTGTACCCCGCTAAGCTGCTGTGAATATGCTCCCCAGACAGGGGAATCTAAATTTGTAATGAAGAATGGCAATCTATCTTCTGTTCATTTTACTACATAACTGTGTCCCATCTGCTTGCCTGCCTTCCAACTGCCAGGGCAGCACAGTGTGTAGACTGTTTCTGTGCATACTAATTTTTAAGGACAGAAATTTGCGCCTTTAGAGAACTAAGAACAAATTTGAATGTGAGCAGCACAGATAGATTTTTCCACCTCACACACTTATGGCACTTGCAAATCTTGTTTCTTTCCAGTTGAGAACCAAAAAAGCAGTTAAAAATTTTAAGTTATTTAATGAATTCAATTCTTGAATATTTTCTGTAGCTTAGAAATAGGATTCTGGATTTTACTGCTAGTCCTACTTTTTGTTTGCAAACACTTATCTGTACAGGAGAAGCCAGTTTGAAAATTGAGAAAACAAAATGTGCTCTTTAAGTTCAGAAATAGTTGCAGGAATAACTACAAGAATACGATCTTGTAGATTGCTTGTTTTATTTTAAAATACAGCCTAATGTTAATTATATGCTTTAAAAATAGAAGTCCAAATGACAGTAGAATCTGACAGGAACAGGATCTTAATAGGCACATTAGCTATTGCAAATGTTTGGGGAGGGAGGGCATTTTCTCATAAACTCACAAAATACCCTATAAGCCATACAGCAGATTCATCTCTTCTGGTCTCTTTGCTTCCTCTTCTGCCAGGTGTCTGTGATGCAGCTCTCAAAGACAGTGTAAAACAGAAATAGTTGCAAGTTTTGGACCAAAACCCTTCATGTCCTTGACATCTTCTGTGTAATCCCTGTGCTGAAGTATTTGCTTGATATGACAGTCCATGTCTTGGTTCTGGTATCAATGCATGCTGTCCTTTTAAGTGAATTTGTCTTCTGATCATGTCATTTTTAATTAATTAGCACAAGAACCTCAGATTGTGTTAGCATAGGCGATTTCAAAATTTTAATAGTGTGGCTTGCATTGTAAGAAACTGTCGTGTTGAAACCTCTAAATCAACTTGTTCCACTGTAGTTTACATGGAAATGTTGCCTGTTTTTCAGCTGCTCTTATTGTGGAATAAAAGCTGGAAACTAGGAAGAGATCCAGTGTCACAGGCTGTCCATTTTCTATAGACATCTGATCTCAAAATGGGAATATCTTCTCAAATTCTTGTGTTAACGAGTTAATGTAAGTGCAGGTTTTCCGGTTTTAGTCTTTTTAACATGTTTGAAGACATGCAGTATAGCTTTAATTCTCCTATACAGAGATTTGTAACAAACCACTGCTCATTAGGAAGACAGCTATGTGGACAGTGTGCTCTCTAATGAGTCCTTTCTTCAGGCAGGCCAACAGCTAAATTAAAATAGAGTAATAGATGGAATCTGTTGAAGTAAAGCATGGTGGTGGTACGAATAGATACAGTATGGCTATGAATCTGATGTCCCAAAAGTACCCTCCATATTTCTGGTTTTGTATTACCATATCTAAATAAGCACAGGATGTAAGTGCTACCAGTATAAAGTTGTATACAAATCCAGGAATACAGGTTCCCCTGTCTTTACCTGATACTTTATGGCGTTTCATTGGAGATCTCTAGGAATGCAAACCTCCTGCCAAAGCTAGTGAAAGCTTGAAAGGAGAAACTGGAAAGGCTAGTAAAAGGTTGGAAAGCAGTTATCCATGATTTTCTGCTTTCTTGTTCCATTTTGCTTGTCTTTGCCTATACCTTAAGGTAGAACTGTTGTTTGTTTTATGATGCTGAGTGTTGTTTATCACAGGAATAACAGTCTGACAAGGAAGCTTTTGATTCCAGCATGCAAAGGTATTTCAATAGTAGAACTGAAAAATACAATCATTCAGAGATCCATGGATTTTATCTGAAGGTAATCGGGTATTGGGTTTTAGCTGAATTTCTGAAAATTCGTAATGCCCTCTGTAGTGGAAATGCTAAGTCATGCTTTGAAGCACTGATTGAGCACCTGGTGGAAGGCAGGGCCAATCCAGGGGAGCTCAGGTGCATGCAGTGTGCCTGAGTGACCGGAAGGGCTGGAGCCAGGATCCACCCCTTCCCAGACCTCATTGAAGGGTTGGCAGTGGAAGCAAGGGCATCTGGCTGGAGATCCCAGCCTACCTGAGGCCTTCCAAAGGTAAGGAGCTTTTTTCTTGTATGTTTGTGTCCACAGCTGTTGTATTTGAGCAAGTCCTCACTTGCTGCAGCCTAGGTCCTTGCTGCTCTGCTGTCATTACTGCGCTTTCCATTGTGTTACCCCTTTCATACAGGTATCAAGCTGGCACAGTCTGATGCATCTTGATGTGCTGATACACAGTCACATAAAACTGAAGAGTAACACACCTGAGACCTTATTTAATGGCATGCAGTTTGAAGTATAATCTAAAACTGGTGTGAACCAAGTTTAGGATGTGGCATAGACCAGTATGTCAAGGTCAGGAGCAGAATGTAGGGGCTGTGAAAACTTGCAAATGGCTTTTTCTCTCATGTTAGTTGGACAGTACTGAAGTGAATGGTGATGAAAGAGGATTGTGTTAGAATCTAATTAATATAACACATATATTTTCTGTATTTTGAGTAATCAGTTTAGGACCATTTAAAATTATTTTTATTATATTAACTGTAGCTATCTATGTTTATTTGCATTTAAAAAGCTTATTTGTTATCTTAACAGAGAAAAATATATTTGTGCAGATGCAAATCTTTCTGAAAGAATTTTCTTTGGAATGGCAGTGCATTACACAGGATATTTTTGCAGGGATCATGTCAATGTTTCATTTCTGTGTACATTTTGTCATGAAAATGTATCCGGATTAAGCTTATAGCTGAGGCTTTGAATGGGCAGTCAGATAAAGAATGAAAACTTGCAGCTTGTGTTGCGTTCTGTATCTCAAAGACTTGTCTTAAAACAGCATGCACCCACAGCTTTCAGTTAGTTTGTCCAGTGATATTAGTTGATTTTGTATTCTTTTAGTTGCAGATCCACAATACAGAAGTATATGACTCTCCATGCTGGCTGTATTGTGTACCGGATGAGTAGGAGGTGCCACCAAAGGTCCTACTTTTATTCTTGTATTTATGTCTGGAGTTTGGTCATGGATAGATTTTTTCTTTTTCTGTTAAAGCATAGTTAAGAACTATAGTTTTAGTGGATTATTTTCTCTATTAAATTTAGGGATGGTGTCAGGCTGTAATGAGTAAAAAAAATTGCTTTATTTCACATGCTTATTGAAGATTGGGATGGGATTTCTTCTCTCCACTTGTTAATGATATTAAACTGTATATTTAGGAACTCTGAAAGCTGGTCCCATTACTTCTAGGCTCAGCTCCTCAGACACGTGGTGTGATATAGCAGTACTTTTCTGTAGTGCATGAACTGCACGTTTCACTCCATGGGATGATTTTACTTTATTTTAGCTGACAAATGACAGGCATGTCATGATCTCAGAAGGAGTGAAGATCAAACTCCTAAAGCACTTCTATCATCTTGCCTTCAAAAGTTGCCCACTGATGTGTTAGGTAGCCAGAGGTATCCTTCCTCACACCCTGTTGTTCCTGATGCATCTCTGTAAGTCTCCTTCATTCGCTAGTAGAGAGAGAATTGTGTGCGGGGTCCAACCATAAGGCTTGCTTAAGCAGATGGATTTAACAACTACGACAATAAAAATCCAGAGCATTTAAATTTAAGCAGTATCAATTAATAACTCCTTAACCTTGGTACATATGGAGGCACTGATTTCAGTAACAGAGTACTGAGTGCACAAACAAAAATTTCATGGGCCTGAATAGCAATTGTGTCAGGGGAGTGACAATAAAACCACTGATATTCTTGTCTAAACAGAGGCAGTGTTTTAATCTTATGGATAATTGGAAAAGTATGTGTGTTAATAGCAATTAACATTTCAAGTAGTATCTTAAAAAGTTTGGGATGCTGCTGTACATAGCCGCTGGCTTATGTCTGTATGTCAGTGCTCATTTTGTCAAAGAACTGACTTATGCAGTCAAGCTGAGAGTAGTTTGCTGAGTGCAAATCAAGAGAAAATAAAGTAGGGCATATTGGATACTGCTATCCATTGTACTAGCAGAATTGTCTTACTGCTGGTTTTTGCTCAGTTTCTGTAGGGAAGAATACTAATGAATTCCCATTATCCATCAGTGTGTCTCTCAGATTACCTCTCCAATCTGTTTCTCTCCCTGTTGGCTAATTTTAATCAAATTTATAAGAGGAAGAAGTAAAAAGATATAGTCAAACAAGTTTCTTCAAAATCAATGGTGTTCAAGGAAAAAATCTCTGCGAAACACCCTTATGAAGGGGAGCACTGGGTGCCAGAGCTGCCACCAAGGAATAAGGACTTGGGCAAGACTTGGGTTAAAGCACCCAGTTGTGAGAGAAGTGTGCAGGAGAGCAAACTTCATGAGCTCTGCTGCTGGTAAGGAAAGCTTAATTTGCTCTGAATTCTGGTGAGGTAGCACTGTATGTTTAGCTGTCTCTTAAGGCCATAAAACTTGCTTCTTCAGCAGCTATTCCATAGAGCTGAATGTTACTGTAATTACACACATCTGAAAGATGATACCACTAACATGATAATAAGTCTTTCACCACAAAAAATGTTCTACAGGTTTGGAGGTTATAGGCTATAATGGTCATGAAAAGATAAGTTGATTTTTAAAATGCTTTTTGAGCCTGTAGAAAAGGTGTGCATTAAGATTATCAAGGAGCTGCTGCTCTTTTTTTTTTTTTTTCCCTTAGACTTCTGCCCATCCTCATTATGTACAACTAGACTATTTCCCTAAATGTGTTCAGCTAGTTTAGCAGTGATTAATCTCGAGTAAGGGCTGAAATATTAAGTACAGCTCTTTGCTTCAGTTCCCATAGCTTAAAATGAGAAAGCTTTTGCAAAGTCATGGAAACAAAGTAGCTGTGCTAATCTGAAAACAGTGCCCTGAATGTGTTTTCAAGGAGAAAAGAAGAGTCCTAATGTTTGTGAATAACTGTGTCTGTCACGTATCAATTTGGGGCTATAAATTTAGCAATTTTGCACCTGTTTTTGTAAGGCTCTCTCATGGTAATGTTCCATCAAAAATACTCTGCCTCAATCTGAAATACAAACATGCTATCATTTAGGAGGAGTTCAGATACATTAGTTTGCATCATGTCTTTACGCAGTGGCAGAATAATATTCCAAAGTAAGACTTGATATTAAGAGTATATAGAAACAGTACTACAAAAAAGCATGCTTGTTTTTTTTTCTGGATCTGCTTGAACATAAATTAAAAAAACTCTAAGGGCTTTACTGAGGTATTCCCCTTCTCACTGCATGAGCAAGAGACAAATTTGCCTTCCTTTCTGCAGTAGTAGCTGCATGGCTAAATAACTATCAGGGCTTTTGTCTGGGTTCATCGAAGCAACTGGCAAATTTTCAGTATTCATCTCCTGTTAGTCCTTTCACACAACAGAAAGGCACATGTAAACAGCAAAAAATAGTGCACAATGGACATGCAAATAGTGTGGTAAGAACAAGTCCATTGTGATTACTGTTGTTGCAAGAGAATTCCTGATGTCTGCTTCCTGATGTCTGCATGATTTTTCAAGCAACTTATGCATAAATTCTCATAATGCCATTGAATTTATGCTTTAAGAGTGTAATCCATCCATCTACAAAATCCTGGTCAGGAAGTATATACAGTCCTGCTAGATGTGGGCTGAGAACTCTACTTTTATAATAGGGGAATATAGGGGAAAATAACACATTAGGAATGTCCTGATGAAAGAGATATTTCTAACAATATTTTGTCAGATAGGACCCAAGCCAGGGAATAAGTATTATTTTTCTTTTGAAGTACATACTATAATTTGTGTTGTGGCAATGACTGAGGTACTATTTAGTTGGTCACTGAAGGAATAAGCAGAAAGCTGGCTCCTGAAGACATGCATCTGCTGGTTTTTAATCATTGTCTTCTTGCTTTTTCCTTAAATTACTTTTTTAAATGTAAGAAAGAGAAATGAGAAATTCCATCTCATATAAGAAATGTCCTCAGTGGGGGAAATGTTCATGCTATTCTTGCTTTTATATATATATATGTGTGTGTGTGTGTGTGTGTGTGTGTGAATATATAAAATATAAAGGGGAATTTTTAATGTTGTAATGGTATTTTTCAACTTTAAGTCATCTTTGTCTTTACCACCCTGTAAACTGTCCCTGTTGCAAGTGATAATCCCAAATAGAGACCAATTGAAAGTTATGAGAGTTCTTGCTCCTTTGAAATTTCCAGTGTCAGTGACAGAATAAACTGTGAGATGAAGTCTGGGTTGGTGTGCATTACTGTTGATGTAGGAGATGCTTTGTCACCTAACACAGCAGTTGTAGACAAGCTGATCTGATGCATCTCAGAATTTGTTTCATTTTCTGGAATTCTGCTTTGCTCAAATACTGTCAGACAACTTGAGCTGTCAGATGATAGCAAGAAAAAGCAGAACAAACAGAAAATGATGTTGTTACATAAACATGTCTCTGTTTCTTCCTCTACTGTCTTAGAAAGTGACTTTGCCTCTGCACCACTGAAGCATTTGCATCTTCTTTTTCCCCTTTAGGAAATAAATAGGTCAATTGGCTGTAACAGGCTGGGAGGAGCCAGCTGTGTTCATGGTATTGCCACCTGCATGCAGTTACTCAAAAAAGGTAGTTATCTCCCAAGTAATTGTGTGTTTCTCTACCAATATTTTCCTGTGGTGGTCTTGGTCACTAGTGTGTTGAAAATATGCTGGGTACAGAATAAAGAAATGCAATGATAAGGAGATTCCTTGCATAGCAGTTCAGCCCTTGCCAGCTTTTCTTAAGGTCACCTTCATCAGCCTTCCTGTTCACGCTTCAGTTTCTGCCTGTTTTGTTTCAATGCATTCTGCAATAACAGGTTGCGGAATTCAGTTTCTTAAAAAAAAAATTGGCTTCTTGAAAAAGTCTTTCTTTGAAAAAGCTTTGATAATCATGTATATCCACTCCGCAGGCTTTATATAATAATTCTGATTTTCCTTTTGTTGGCACTCAAGAACTAAAGTGGTGTGCAATAATAACAACAAAAGAAACAAACAGCAGCTTTTCCTTGTTCTGAAAACTGTTCAGCAACAGCTACTTCACTCTAGGAGTTCTCTTTTATGAAATCCTCAGAGCACTGTCCAATTTCTTGAAATGGTACTTAAGATTTTATGATCAAATGCATTTAATATGTCTCCCATCTCTTGAGAAGTGTGAGATCTACAAATAGAGCCAAACTGCGATGTAAGTGGCTGAGTAAATGCTGCAAGTTGCCTAGGAGGGAGCCTGCTGAAGTCAACGGTTGTGATTATACTTTCTTTTAAAATTTATGCTTATTTAGTAAGTGTGCTTCTATAATACTTATAACTTTATTCCCTAAAATTTTGAGACAGGTAGTGAAGAGAGGAAAGGAACAGGGAAATAACTGCTCCAAGAATTTTGATATTCGTGAATTTGGTCAGTTGTGCAGCAGTTTGATTCACTGTAAGAGCTGCTCACAATCAAACAGCCTTCTGATGATTAACCTGAGGGAGCAGACCTGCACCCCAACTGCAGAGGAAATGCTAAGTCATGGCTTGAAGCAGTGATTGAGCATCTGGTGGAAGGCAGGGCCACCCAGTGGAGCTCAGGTGCATGTTGTGTGCCTGAGTGACTAGAAAGGCTGGAGCCAGGATCCACCTGTTTCCAGACCTCATGGAAGGGTTGTCAGTGGAGGCAAGAGTATCTTGCAGGAGATCCCTGCTTAACTGAGGCCTTCCAAAGGTAAGCAGCTTTTCTTCCTTTGTTTCTGCATTTGGACTCATCTTCGTTTGCTGCAGTCCAAGACTTTGCCACCCCACTGCTATTGCTTTACTTTGCACCACATTTGAGTGTTACACCAACTTATCTCATGCATGGCTTAACCATGGATTCAGAAAATCACAGCTGTGTCTGTCTGCGAGTCCACTGCATAACTTGCAATGTTTTCTAGTGGCACTGAGTTGTTGAGGTCTAATAAGCAGACATTAGGCTTTTCTGAGTCAGGTCAGTTTATAAATAATGCCAGATTATATATAGATAGCTGAACTACTGATTTCTGTTCAGCTGAATGTTCAAAACTTGCAGACAGGAAGCACCTTGAAATATTGCTTTATCTCTGCTATGGTGGTTGAATGGATCCAACACAGCCTTTGTTTTCTGTTCTCCTCTCAGATAAACATGTATCTTTAGCTTCTGTGAAGAATTTTCTTTCAAAACATAGAAAGTTGTAACTACAGTAATGATATTAAAGACACCTAAAATTAATATTCACTAAAGGAGTCACCTAAAGATGATATTTCTAAAATACATAGCAACCTCATTCACACTTGTGTGCTTTACATGTACAAAGCAAGTTAGAAGAGACTGAGCTGAATGTGGCAGTATGGCATACATTTACTAAAATATGAGTGTTTGAGGTCAGTCATGTCATAAGCTTTGTGATGCGTAATTTTACTCGCAAATATGAAAGTAAATTTGTAGTTATTCTGAAAACTTTCCTGCAGAGGATTTCACATCATTATATATATACCTCAACACCAGGAGGCTTTCAATTAAAAATTACAGCATTTCAGATGGTTCACACCAGATTAAAGGAACCATACAGAGAGGAAAAAAAAATTGCATCCAGGTAACCATGCTGGCAATCTAGGATTTCGAAAGAAGCTATATTGAAGACAGTGGCTCAGCTGTGGCATTCTTTTGGATTCAACTCAAGACTTGATGTCTTGGGTCTTTGTTTTTATTGGACAGTTCAGAAATTGAACTGAAGTTTTACCAACATACTTCAATCAGTTGATTTGTTTCAATGCAGAAATGTGGTAGGCTTATGTCACTTCCCCAGCTGGTAAATTTCTGTCATGCACCATGAAGTCAGCAGTGAGTATTTGTATTGGAAAAGAGTAAAACAAATGTTACATTTCATCTGGCAGCACTGCAGAGTGTGAATAGGAATCGGTACAGACGTATGAAGCATTTACAGCTCAGCTGAGTTGACACACTGAGGGTGAAACTTCTGTCACACTAAAAGCACTGATGCTTTTGGCTTCAGCCAAACTTAACGGTGACATGTTCAGGTTTTCCTCGTACTTCATTTTAACTAACTGAATTTAGAGGGAGAGCTCATTAAAAATGAATAGATCTTCCAGTCTATCTTTATTATAAATGCAAGTGTGACTATTTTTCAGGCAAAAACTAGAGTGGAAGAGAAGGAAGCATTCATTTCAAATGAAGTAACAATACAATGAAGATGGAAAAGCCCCAAGAAAGCAGGAGAGATCTTGAAAAGGCAAATTAACCTATCTACCTACCTATTCTGCGCTGGGAAGTTATTTTTAGCATGCCTGTGGCACTTCTGATAATTACTTTTCCATGTAATTCAAGGTTGTATTCAACAAAGCAGAGATGAAATGTGAGTTCAAAAAGAAAGGAAAGATGTCTCTGTAAACAGCTTTATCATGATCATGTTAGTAACTGGAGAAAGCACTGCTACAGAACCTGTAGTTACCTTCAGAAAACAGAGCAGAAATCATTACCTATATTAAGTGCTTGTTAAGATCCAATGTAATACATTTTAAATTTGCTTCTGAATGATCAGATCCCAACAGGTGTGTACAGGCTGCAGAACCATGGAAATGATTTGTAAGTGGTGTTACCTGCTTGCACAGCAAGCTGCTTCTTTTCCACACAGAAAACGCCTCATATCAAGATGCCACTGAATTCTGTGAATTGAGTCAGTTGCTTTGCAGCCTGTACCAGTTGGCCAGTTCAGGACTATCCTAGAACTGAAGAATAAAATTTCCATGGGGAGAATTGTTAGACTAGGTAGAAACATGGAAAACAATTTCTGCATCAGGCTAGCAATTTTCTGAAAACTACCACAACAACTAAGTGCCATTCAGAGCAACACTGGGTTGCTTGCAAAGGGAAAGATCAACTCTAAGGAGGAAAAAAAAAAGCCCCAAATAGGGTATAACTCTAATAGAAAACTAGCAGATTAATAAATTGTAAAATCATCATGATTGTTTTTATCATTCCTTGTGGACTGTCCATGTAATCTTTTAAATAATGTAATGAAAAATTTAACTGAATGGGAGAAAAGAACAAATTTGTTCTTTTGTATGTGCAGTTTGTCAGCAACGGTGAATAGAATTTCTCCAGACTCATTTTGCTGAGGGCGTTTTCCCTATCATTGGTCTCGTTCTGATCTTCTGTACTTCCTAGAAAAGATCTATACTTTATTAGCCATGCTGAGGAAATTGAGTGACAGGATTTTTTTCCTTGACTGACTGCTGAGTGAAAAAGAAATTATGGATAGGTTACCAACGTTTTCTCCTGCTGTGCTGAGATTAGAAAAGCTCAAGTCACCACCTGGTTGAGGACTGCCCTCAATAAAAACATACAATAAAATTGAAATATAGTATTTCATTCACTTTTGAAGAAGGGTATCAGTTTCTGTGCTCACTTCCTTATTAAGAAAGTTCTCTTCCATCATTCAGCAATGCTCCTCTGCTTCTCAAGATGATGTGTACTTCCAAACTTAGCACTTAGTAGGAAAGACTATTATTTTTAAGCTTTTCAATTCTCTTCATTGACTTCAAAGAGGAAAAAGATAATGTAACAATTCCTTTCAGTCTGAAAAGAGGGTGAGATATATACTTGTCAGTGTACCTGGAATGCTGGTCCTGCCAATATGATCATCTGTTCTTTTCTGATCTAATCTGTCTTTTTCAAAACATGTTGCAAACTGGTTAAGTTATAACATAAGTTCAATTAAGAGTTTGTTAAAATCTTCCTAATGTTTTCATCTTTCCTGTGAATTTAGCTAGCTACACTGGAAATGATCCCAGAGTGATTTTCATTTTAGAAGTGAATGTAGGTATTTTAAATTTTCAAATTTAGAAGTGAAAAATTTTGGGAAGCGTTTGAGTATAGTAAATTCTCTCTATTGTGTTTAAAATATGGCAGTATTCACAGGTAGCATTTTTTAGAACTTTAAGAGAAAATGTATCAGTTACGAGTCTTTACTAGCCCAAGCTTCAGATGAAATGAACTGTGTCCAGTTCTGGGCTCCCCAGTACAAAACAGACAGGGATCTCTTGGAAAG
>NW_024962274.1:9097051-9167750 GCF_019238085.1 Lagopus leucura
GTGAGGTGACAGAGCACTGGAACAGGCTGCCCAGGCAGGGTGTGGAATCTCCTTCTCTGGAGATGTTCGAGACCTGCCTGGACACCAACTTGTGCGACCTGGTGTAGGGAACCTTCTTTGGTGGGAGGTTGGACTCGATGATCTCTGGAGGTCCCTTCCAACCCCTGCGATTCTGTGAAATTTAACAATTAGAGTCTAATTTTCTAGAAATAAATGTTTGAAAAGGAGAAGAAACTAGGATAATTTCAGTAGGAGTATCAGGTATTTTATTAACTATACATTTCAGCTAATCCATTTCTTAATCTCACTTCTTAAGGACAGGCAGTTGTGCTGTGCAGATCCAGCTGCCATTACTGCTCCGTGATCCAACCATTTCTCTGGTGTGTAGTTCCCAGCCTACAGATTTGTCAGTACATTGCCCTGTCCTGCTGCACTATTTGTTGTTTTTCTTTTTTACCATCTATTTTTTCGAACTTTCTTCTCTTAAATTCCTTCCCAGAAAAGCAATGCTTTTCATGATATGAAGGAATATTATTTCAATAGTTTATTCATAAATTCTGATTGTGGTAGTACTTTGTGATAAAAAAGATGATTCCAAGTTGCATGTTTTCCTTTTGATTACTAGTTCTGCTTATCTTAGTTGTTCAGAAGAAAGCTAATGTGTTTCAGCTGGCCTTGCTTTTACTTTGAAAGCTGGCCTTACTAATATGATATATGGAAATCATGAGTAAAACAAATATGTGAGTGGCAAGTTAAACTTCTGCTTTCAATATTAACACTGTGGTATTGCATTTGAGTTCATTGCTTTTTTATTCATAGCCAAAAATCATCTTTTCTTCAGCATTTGAAGCTGCTATTGAAAAAAAAAAAAAAAAAAAAAAGAAAAAGAAACATCAGTACAGCAAAATTACCTAAGCTAGCCATGATAATAGTTGTTCAGGCTTCACTGCAGCCAGCATTCATAGATGCATTATGGGTTTTGGTTTATGCTTGACTAGTGTGATTAGATCTAGCATGGCTTTACAGATATTCACTGTCAGGTGATCATTACCTGTGGTGTGGTTGAAGGACTTTCCAAGTCTCATTAGAAACCTGTTCTGATTACAAATGCAGCTGAGCCCAAAATTGTCCTACAGAACAGAATACCCTCAGCCTTCCCACTCCCTAGCCTATGTGCCATGCAGCTTCTGTCCTGAGAGATCCCTGAACCCACAAAGTGCCAAGGAACACAGAGCTGAACTATTTACAGTCCCATTTACAGCCAGGACACAGAGATTCTCTTACATCATAGCTAAGAGAATAGTTTAATGTGGTGGGGCAGTATATCCTACCATGAGTTACTTTGTGTCTGACATTTGCATATTTATTAAACATCTTGTTATTTCACCATGTTTTCAATGATTATTCACTGACAACCCAGGATGTACTTATCACATAGCAATCTAAATTGGCAAAGCTGTACAGTGGCTGACTTCAAAGAGAGTGATAATTCTTACCCACTGTAAAATACAGCAGTGTCAGAGAGAGACTGAACTTTTAATAGGCAATTTACTATTGCAAGTTGTCTTCATTTCTAAATTGCTTTAAAATATTTGCGCGTTCAGCAGCACCAAACCTATCTTCACTAGCATACAGGCATAATAGAAACGCAGGTTCTGACATTTCATATTCTAATTTGCATTCATGCTTTTGACATTAAGATTTAATTTCAAAATTTTGTTTTCAAAAATAGCATGGACAGGAAATTAGAATGAAATAAAGTAAAATAATAAGAATATAAACTGGTGAATTAACTTTTGAAGCCTGACATGAACCCCCCTGCTGAAGGTAACGTTTTTGAGAAAACATCCCTATTGAATACACTGGATTTACATCATAGAATCCTTGTTATTTTAAGGACATCCGAGATAGCTTGAAGAATATTCCATTCGAATATCAAACTGTGAATGCTCCCCAGTATGGTACTCACAGCAGTGATTTTATTGGTTTTGGCAAACAGCACGAAAGACTGCCTTTTCTTGGGTGTTAAATAGAAGCGTACGTTGATTGTGTGCAAGTCAAGATCTACAAGGTAAGATCCATGTAATCATGAGGTAGTGAAGTGCTAACCACTCAAGACAAGACGGTGTATATGATTTGGTTATAAATTCAACCTTGTTTGGCAACAGGTAACTTGGAACTAAATAGAATTTACCTTTCATCTTTAAGTAAAAGGTTGAGGCTACGTAGCTATACATTAAAAAGCTATTCCTATAAATTTACTGGGAGTTAGTTTTTTGTTCTATAAGGATTTACAACTCTGTCGTCAAAATTTGAAGTGTTACATTCAACTAAAGATAGCACATTTGAAATGCAAGTCTTAACAAAAAGCAGCCCTACCTGCTTTGCTCTTAGTAGTAGCATTAATAGAGATGACAGTAAAAGAAATGAGTTAACGTGTTTTTAAGTCATAAGATAAGATTAACGTGTTAAATTGTACATCGGTTTTCTCCTGTGGGATTTATTGACTACATATACGGATGACAATTTTGGAAGGCATAGACAGAAGCTGCAGGAATGTGAGTTATTTCCTACCTCACTTAAAGGTACAAAGAGTTTGGCTGTCAGGCATGTGGGGGAAAAAAAACCAATCAAAGCAAAAAAAAATTACACAACTGTTTTATAGAAGGCTTTTTCCAAGTTTTGCTTCTTTGCTAATTTTTGTTTGTTCCAAAAACTTTTAAAAACGTATTAAAGAGAATTTAGAACACTTTAAAGAAACATTGCAGGAAGTAGTTTCTGGTGTTGGAGAAGTATTTATCTTTTCTAAGGATCGTTCATTAAAATGTTACAAACTTAATAAGGTAACTTTGATTGGAAACACATTTTAGTTTTGTACTTCATGCATTGAAGTGATTTTTAATGGTGATTGTATATGAGCAATGGGTAAGCATTGCCATCAGAATTGACTTCAAAATGCTCTCAAACATTTAGTAATTTGGACAAAAAGTGAGTGCTGCTGGGGATGATCTGGTCTAATATTTTTTTCTATTTACTAAATAAGAAATGGGGAAATTGTAATGGAATGTGAAATCAGTATGTGTGTATATGTGAAATCAGTAAAACAAAAAAAGTGGTATGGTTTGTGAAAAGGCTTATCAGTACTTGAAAGCTTGTTACTAAAAAGCTTTCTCAAGGTTCAAGACAACATCTTTAATGCGACAACGGAGTATTATATTAAATGTAAAATTGTATTTATTTTATGTGCAGAAACTATAATTGACATACAAGCATTTTCCAGAATTGGGAAATTAAAGAGATTATTACTCTTTCTAAAGCAAATTGTTACTGTTATTTCAGGGTTATTATTTCTATTCGTTTTCAGTGCAACAAATGTGTTTAGCAGAATTTTGTTGTTCTTCCTCCCCACTCCCAAATCTGTTTTGTCTTCTGTGAAGCTTAGGTTAATGAGGGACCAAATGCATTTTGCATTTCTAACACAGTATCATTAGCATTCCAAACTAATGAAAAGTTTCAAGCCCCTGTTGCGCATTAATAAAAATGAGATTTGTTTTCTTTACTCCAAATATGCAGCTTCCCATTCAAATGGGTGCAGTTCAAGTTAGGAATATTCAGCCTTTGATCAGTGAAATTCTGAGGTTCTGGCACGTCATGATTCATCATAATCAGGATCATTTATCACCATTTGAAAAGTTTATATAGTCACACTTTTCAAACACTGAATCCTATCCCCCCTGCCCCACTGTCCTTGTGTGAAGCATCATGGGATTGTCAAAGCTAAAAGCATAATATTTATATGTATTAAAGTTATTTGGAGCTATCATTAGAATAAAATCTTTTTCCTACAGCAATGTTAAGATTTGTACCAATGAACTGACCTGGATTTATTGCAGCAGACACAGGAATGATTCTGCAGGGCCTTCTGCAGCCTCAGCAGGGCAGTGGGGGCGGCGTGCCTCCTTGCTTCGTACTCATCCTGCCTGAAACTCTTTCCTGCAACTCATCCTGCACACAACTCTTTCAAGGTGGCTTTGGGCATGTTTGCATGGAATGCAATCTGGGTTTCTTTCTACTGAAAATTATGAAAAATTGACACAAATGAATAATAGTGCATGTAGTAAGTATGGAACCTGCACCTACTTCAGTAATTGTGCATGGCAGTTTCTTAGCGGTGTTTCTCAGCTCTGTTCACGTCTTACAGTGATGCTGGTTTTTTTTATTATTTTCACACCTGAGAGAACGGGCTCTGAAGGGTCAGCCGTTCACACGCTGAGATGTACCGAGCAACCTCTCCTGCCTGCAGGCGCCGGGAAGCGGACGAGGGAGGGCCCGGCGGCGCTGCTCGCCGGTGGGTGGGCAGCCCCACAGTCCCTCAGGGTCAACTCCAGGCGGCGGCCAATGGCGCCGCGGGAAAAGGCGGGAAGGCGCCGTGCTCGTCTGTGCGCGCTGTGCTCGGCGCGACGGAACGGCGGTGGCGCGAGCGCGGGGCTGCTCACGTGGGCGCCAGCGAGAGCTTCTCTCTGGGGTCGTGTTTAGAAAAAAAAAAAAAAAAAAAGAAAAACACCTTGAGGTAAAATGGTGTTTTTTGCCACCCGTTTTTCACATCCTTACGGTCGTTGTCATAGGGGTAGTTCTGCTGCTTCTTGGTGTGCTCAAGAAAGGCATAATTCAATTTAGAACTGTGGTGTTTCGGGCTTTTTGTTTATTTGTTTCTCTGAGTGCTGAACAAGGAAACTGAAATACCTCAGACATACTTTCATGGATTTTTTTTCGAGATGCAGGATCTGAAGGACTTTAAAGAAAACACAAGGTAAAAGCATGTATTTGCCTGCTGTGTGCTGCAGATGCATCCCAAGAATAACTGGTTTGCATTTCCCTTTTATCACAAACGTGACGCCTGTGAGGCCTTAGGGGTCTGGCCGAAGCAGAGCCTCTGTGCGCAGCCCCCGGCCTCGCGCTGGCTGCCCTCGGGTCCCAATGGCTGCAGAGCCACCGTGCCTCCCCTTGTGGTAAAGGGTTGGGGCTGTAAATGAATCCTTTCAGTTTTGGCCTTTCTGCATCGCTGTGGTGACAGCCTGTTGTGTGCGTGGTAGTGGTGGCAGCAGGTTTGTCAGGTATGCATTCGCTGTGAAGGGATCCCAATGTTGTTTTCTACAGGAATATACTAAAACCTGTATGTAACTTATTCATCTGTGGCAACAGAAGTGAAATGTTCGTATTTTAGCAAGCATCTCTTAGAAATAAATCACAGTTAGGAGGGAGCCTTTCTTAAAGAATGTTTAGAAGCCTTTGCATCATCAGGAGAAATGGTGTGGTGTCACTGGAGACATTCAGACTTACGGGTACATCTGTGTTTGCTGTTAGCAAACACACATTTATTAAACGCACATTTATTCCTTGTTTAATTCTGGAAAGCTTTGGAAGTTAAGTGCTGTCATAGAACAATTTGCAGAGAAGCACAATGTTGGGGTGTTTCCTGGGCTTTGATTGTGAGCTTTTCAAACCAAACATTCATTTTATCAGTCCTTGTGTTGGCAGTGGGATCTGACCAAAGGGGGCAAGGCACCGTGCGTTGCATGAGAATGTTCTCTTTGATTATGGCCCATATTGATTGTGAAATACAATTATTAACTAAAAAAAAAAAATAATAATAGAGAAGCAGACAGGAATTCTGTTGTCTTTCTGTGATTCTTAACGATGTTTTCAGTAATTCTGTAACAATATATTATAAACTGGGGGGAAGAACAGTACTGCTTTTTAGTGCTTGGGTTTTTTTGTTGGCTTGTTTTTGCACATGAAGTTACAAATCAAATAATATTTTTTTTCTGCTGTTGATTACACAGAGTTAGTAGGAAGTTGTGAATACCTGTTCCTGAAGTAGGAGAGATAGTAATATCTCTAGGAAGGACTACAATACTAAAGGAGACATGTCAGTTCAGGGAGTTGATTGAATCGCTTTAGATTAAGTTAGTCTAAATGAAAGTGGGTCCCTCTTCTTTGTGTTAATTTTAAAAGAGCTTTAATTCAAATTGAGAATAACCGCATAGGCATTTTATAAGCTCACCATTAATTATATTTACCTAATCAGAAATATTGTAGTTTTGTCTATCTAGATGTATTTTATGTTCTGATGGAGAAAAGTCTGGTGCCTGTTAAAGCTAGTAATAAAGCTTTTGGAATCTTCCCCAGAGTTTCCATTTTAAAGCCTACTCATTGGCCATGTGTTAAACAGCTGTAACACAGAGTTACATAGCAATGTTATGTGTAAAGAACAGTTGATTTTATGTGGAATGGAGATGACATAACTCAGTTCTCAGTGCAACTATTCCAGGACACACGCAAACACCCACTGGATATTTTTCCTGAGAGTTCAAGGCCCTGATTTCAACTGTTTCGTTCAGCACGGTTCTTATTTTTTTTATATTTGTCTTGTAATCATCATATGAATTGCATGCTCCAGCAAAACTACTTTTGAACTTCTCTTGGGTGAATTCTTGAGTGTATTTCGATCATATGCCCCTTTTCAGTGAGACAGGCTCTGTTGAAATGTACACAGATGTAACTGTGTGATACCTGTTAATGCCTGCATCTGAGTCCTGTTATGCTTTTCCTTTGGAGAGGAGGCAAGTTGACTTTCTTTGCTTGGTGGCTGTGAAGGATCCTAGGTTTTTTTTTCCTTTGATATTGTCATGGTTATACCTTCTAATACAGGATCTCACTGATAAAATAATAGTAAATATCCACTGTGTTCTTCCTAAATATGATTTGGGTATCCTGAGCCTGTGCTACAGCTGGAATAATATCCAGCAATGCGAAGAGGAACGATGTTCATTTTGGGCTCATTAAGCTCATTGGTGCTCCAGAGGACAGAGATGAGCTTAGAGCCACTGTAGCAGTGCAAGTGAATAGACACTTCTGTTACATTGGCTGATAGGAAAAGTTAGGCCTATTCCATTTTAAGCACTCCTTCTGAAATGGCATAAAAAACTGGCAAGTTTCTAAGTCTTTGTTTTATTCCTTGACCTTTCGATTTCAAGGCTTTGTTTGGTGTGACAACTGCATTAAACTACAGCGCAAAACAAAGATAACAATAAACTCTTCCCATGTCATTCCGGATACAAGTTCTGGGGCATTCCAGTAGTAAGTGTCCTTAGTTGTATCATTTAACTTTTTGACACACTCTGTTATATACCTCTTACACCAATATGCATTTTTTTTTGTAAGAGTCTTCTATTGTCTGTTTATAAAACTGTCCTTTAAAACTGCTGAGTAATGGTCTAGTCATAGAGAACTACTGAATAATCTACTTTGTACACTGTAAATGTATTTTAAACATCTGTTGGACAAAAGAAGTATGGAACTTATCAGTTAGGGACAAGTTTGTCCCTATATGCCTTCTTATCCTTGAAGGAAACTATCTTTTTTAGTCTTCCAGCTTGGTGACAAAGAATGAAAATCATTCTTATTGGACTACAGTTACCTTTTATTTTAGCAAATATTATTAGTTCCTGAAAGACCAGTTAACCTTAATATAAACAGATTGTCCTCTGTTGCATATTGCATTCTGGAAGCTCTGTTGCAGTTTGTTATGATTGCTCTCAGTGGTAATTAGATGTTAAAAATGTTAATGTCTGGGGAATCAAGAAGCTGTGGGGCATTCTCAAGGGATCAAGGAAAAGATGATAGCCTGCAAGGTAAGATAGAGTTGTGCTCAACTCATACCGTTCATTTTTCATCTTTTTTTGTTTCTTTGGCAGAGATGAATAGCCACTTCAGAAATAGTTGAATGCCTCCTCACAAGTGGAAGTGCATTTTTAAGAAGTGGTTAATTAGGCATGGGTTGTTTCCTTGTATGTAATTGCAGTTCTTGGAAGAATGGAAGATAGGAAAAGATTACCAAAGGTACTTTTTAAATCCTCACCAAAACAAAGGTTATCTAAGTTCTGTATAAATTCTGCTTAACTCGATATTGTTTAAAAAACAGTACTAAGATTAAAGTGGTGAGAATTCTTTATATTAGCTACTTACTGTGATGTCTTTACCATCCAGTGTTTGTTAGCCCTGAGTCGCAAATGTGATAGGAATTGTTAAAAGATAAAAGCCGTGTCAGTTACTTCTGATAGCCCTGCTCTCACAGAACTGCATTTTAATACTGAGCTTAATTCTGAGGAGTCCTGGGAAGGGCAAGCCAATGGGTGCCTTGGTCATACACCCAGAGGCTGTTAGTACAGGTTGAGACATCAGCTTGGATGGATGGGAAGAAACCATTCGTATGCCTTTATGAGAACTCTCAGGTCTGTCATAGGGCACTAAGTGCACAAATGGGCTTCAAGAAGAAGGCAGTCCTTTCTGTATAATCATGTTTTTATATAAGTAATTACTAGTGTCAGAAATTCGTTGCTACAGGTATCAAGTAGTTATGATTTTTTAGGTGTATGGTTCCACTTACTTTGCATTTTATGTATTTGTGTACTCAGCAGTCCTTTTGTTCCTGATCCTCTGGCCATTTCTACTGTTACTGTAATATTACTCTGACAAGCATACATGAGACCTATTAACAGGTCTTTCTGCTTCTTAACCGAGCTAGTTTAGTCAGTGCTAATTGCTTCTGCATAGCACACCTATGTCTGTCCTTCCCTTAAGCTCTGTTGTAACTTTGTGTTTTGGTGTATGTATGCTTGTTCCCAGAGAACGTGGGTGACAGGAAATAAGGAATTAGCTTGTCTGTTCTGGCAGAGGCTGACCAGCAGTTCAGAAATACAGCCAAGGTAGACTGGCTTTAATGCTGGGGAGAGAGGATCTTGCAACTGCAAATCCTATGCAAATTGTTTCACCAGTATGCTGCTTTGATGCAGTTACAGCTTGAGTGATGTTTCCTTCTGCCTGTAAATTCAAATAATACGCCATTGACTTTTCATGGATAATTTTATCATTTCCTGTTCCTTATGCATAACTCATGTGGGCAGCTGAGGCAGGTTTGATATCCAGTTCTGCTGAAAGCAGAACTGATGCACACAACGCACACTCATTTTATGTACGAGTTGTTTTTGTTCTGTTGGTGGTGGCTTTTAATAAGTTAAAACCAGATGATAAGGATTTAAAACCAGATATGAGTATTTTGGCTTTGATTAATGGTTGTCTTAACATTCATTTCTTGGTTGGAGTATCTCTGCTTAGATGTGTATACAATACCTGGAAGAAACAAACTGCCTGGGATTTGTCAGGTTTCAGGTGCTTTCCTTCCATGTACTGCTGGCTATTCATGACTGTGTGAACAAGAGAAAATTTCACCTGAAGCAAACTGCTCGTGCTGTCAGTGGGCTGTATGTGCAACTTTGAACTTGCAATTTATTCTTTTAATGCTATACTGTGCTGTACTAATGTTACTAAAGTATTCCTTGAACGGATGTTTAAACACCAATATATCCAGTTATGTTTTCTCTGTTTAGGCACTAATGTGTCTTTGTGTGTACAGCCACACAGCATCTACATGGGTTGCTCTGAAACCTGTTTATTTCCCCAGGAATTACAATAGGTACGAAGAGCACAATAACACTGTTTAGCAGAGCAAATTCTCAGCTACGAAACATTTTTTTCAACCACCATTAACTATGCATTTTTACCTGAAATGAATAAGAGCTTGCATGGCTGTGTGGAACCAGACTTGTCTTTCACATCGTAGTCATTGCTGCTGAAGCACATCATCTGCTGTTTGGTCTCCAGAAACATTCAGAATGTCAATGGGTGCCATTTTTTTCTGCATGGAGGAATTCAGTGACACACCTTTGCTTCTGTGTCAGACACCTTTTTGTCAGACTGCTCCTCTGCTGCCATCTGTCACACAGCAACAAGAGGTAACAGAACACTGGTGAGAAGGTTCAACCTCTGCTGCCATCCCACCAGCATCACTTCTGATGTGGGCAAACATCCTAACAAAGGAGGCATTACTTTCAGAGCAGCCCTCATATAACATTCATTATATAGAAACCTTCAGAATTTCTCGTATGTTTTTCCAAGATGCATCTGCAAATCCTGTGCTTTTGTGAAAGTGCCGCTTCTTGAACCGTTCTGATACCCTTGTTTCTTGTAGATTCTTCAGAAAGTCTGTTTGCTGTTATCACTGGTGGGGATGGCCTTGGGGCTCTGGTGTTTTTATCTACAAGTGGTTGTGAGAGTGTATGGGTGTGGAGTTAAGCAAGTATAAATTATGTAGCAATTAAGACAATGGCAATATCATACATCTATTTATGTCAGGGGAACTACCTGCAAAATATGATATTTTTGCCCCCAAGTTATTACTGTTTGTGAATAAAGCTACTAAAATCTTGTCTATCAAGTGCCAGGGATGTATGCATTATGAATTTACAAAGTGTGTGAAACTTTTGAATTTCAAACAAATGACCTCATGGAACATTTAGACAATTACAGTGTATTTATTTATTCCAAAAATATCTCAGAGTTCAGATTAAAAAGACCTTTGGAAAGCAGAACATAGGCAAAATTAATGGAAGTAAAACATTTGCTTCTGAAAACTGTACCTCATGAAATATTCATAGTTCTACAGATAGGATATGGTTTGTGTGGTAGAATAAAATTTGTTTCAGCTCTTGAAGTTTGATGTCTGCTGATTAGCATTAGATGGTGATTATTTTACATGATTGCATGATAATCACATTGGGATAGCAGATATAAATGGCTTTGACTGGAAAGATCCTTTCATAAAGGTGAGAAGGTATCCCACAGGCGTCCTATGGGGTTTCTGCTGGGGTGAGTTGGAAAAGTACACTTCTGTTTCACTTAATTTACTGATATTTTCATCATGCAAAACTGTTCCAAGTCTAAATATTCCAAATATCTTCAGTATTCCACTCTGACTTTGACTTCTCTTGTTACCACCATCCATTAAAATAATTTCTAATAAGATTAATTTTAATGTTTAGGAATATGCAGTCGTCTTAATTTTGCCTGTAAAAAGTGCCCGTTTCAGATGCAAGTTCTACTTCAGAGTGCTAGTAAGTAGAGGCATTAGTCTTGAATTCTTTTCTTTGTTTGTCAGCTCGGTAACACCTTGTCAGAGCCAAAAATATGCCCTTGTCAGTGGAGCAGAACAGAGCTAACTTAGCACCTGCCTGCAGCAGAGTTCCTGACCTCTATTGTACAGTACCTTTTGGTTTTAGGAAAGAGGTTGATCTACATCAATGATAACACCATTCCTTTAAAATTAATTCAGCTCAGTGTGTGTTAGAGTGTTTTGTCACTTCAGGCATGGTAAGATGCTCAGCCAGTGTCATGTGTCTGCATGGTTGTTTAGTGAACTTTTTCTTTCCTCTCGTACGATCTAGATTGGCAACAAAATGCACTGAAACAAAAATATTCTTAGAACACATTTACTCCCCCAAAACTACAGTACAGCTTATTTGTAAGTGAATATACATTCAAATTCGTACGTTCGGATCTTGCAGTAGTGATCGTGCAGGCCAGCCTAAGAGCTGAGTCCTGAGTTCAAGGTGTCCTGAACAAGAAGCAAAAGTGAAGAGGCAGTAATTGCAACAGCGATTATTCACGATTCGCTTTGAATGCTTCCAAAAATGCCCTAAAAGGCTTCTGAAAATCAGAGACTGGGGGATAAAGTACCAAGGTTACCTCTGGAAACTTCAGGGCCTGGGACTGGAATGCAGGCTACTGGATGCGCCCTATAACCTCAAGGGTTTTGTTATGGAGATGTAACACCAGAATTAATTTCACCCACTGTGGTCTCTAGGTTCGTTTGTACGTTCCTAGAAAAACGTATAAAATGAACAATGTAATTTCTGTCATCTTTGTGTCTTTGTTACAGAGCTGTCTAGGGTTGGATTGGGGATGCCTTCCAAATTATCGGTGTTCTGTGGCCTCTGGGGTTTTTGCAGCAGCAGGAGAGAAGTCTGGGTGGAATTTTTCTTTGGTTTGGGCTTTTGCCCTTTTTTGGTCATGTTCTCTTGTTCCTTAGTAAGCTTCCTTATCTTTGTTTTCTGATTAATATCTTAAAGTGAACATTCCTAATGAACTGACAGAACCTCATATGTTTGGCATTCCTATGGTTGCTGGTGATCCTCGTTCCTCTTAATCTGCAAAAGATAAGTGATCTGTCTGCTGGCTGCCGTTAGACTGCGGCGTAAATTTGTGCTGAATTCATGCAGTTCAGTTACGTTCATTCAGTAGAAGTAAGGGAATTAAATACATGATAATTCTGAGCTGTCTGTGGCTCAGCATTGAAAACTTATTTTTAAAATAAGTGTCAGACTTGTACTGTTTTATCAGATAAACAGCAATGCCTCTAGGAAAACCACAGTGTATTTATTGGAGATCAGTCTGTCACAGAAATTAAAACTAGCCCTGTTTGAGGCTGTTAATCCAGCAAGTTTTTAGAAACCATTTATGTTCCATGGTGTAAAGGGAAGGCAGTGCATACGGCAACTTCCTGTTACCTCAAGGTGCATATTAAAAATAACAGCTATTTTCACAGAACTATGAAGTTTTATAATCTCTGTATTTGATAATTTATTTTTAATGAAACGTGCTGTTAATGTTTTGCTGTGAATGTGGTGATAGTAAGGTGGTAATAATTGTGGTGTGTCATGTATTAGGGCAGAAAATGAATGTGCTGGCAAAGTGCGTTGAGTAATGGCTACCTGCCTGTGGTTACTGTGAGTTTTTGTAAGTTGCTTTGTTCAGCGTGTTCAGTCTGGAGAAGGGAAGAATCTTATCAATGCTTATAAATATATCAAGGGCAGGTGTCAGGTGGTTGGGGCTCTTTCTCGTGGTGCCCAGCAACAGGACAAGGGGCAGTGGGCAAAAACTGGAGCACACATGCGAAAGAATCATCCTTTCCCAAAACTGTGTTCTGTATGCTCCTGTTTCTTTGTCATTAGATTGTTCTTGGTAATCTATTGTCTGTTGACTTTGAAGAATAGCAGCTGAGGAGACCCTGCTCAGAAAATCTAAAAGTAGCTGCTGATTTTGATCTTCTCTTTTTCTAGGGCATGTTTGATAACTCTTTTGGGGGCCGGCTTGTTTCTTTCTTGTGGGGAATTTTTGTCCATTTCAAAAATTTTACTGGGAGTTTGAGATTATCTCAGGCAACTGGGAGAGGATGTGAGGCTCTGTATGTGGTTCAGTGTGGAAAGACCACTTATCCAGTAGCCCAAGTTAGGTATTTATTAACAGAAACATTATAAAAGTTCTGTTTTGTAGTATTTTCTATGAAATCTCTTGTGTTTTCTTTTATTCTTTTTGAACACTGATCCTTTTTAGTGTGCTACATCCTGCTTTTTAGCATTAATAGTTAAGGAGGAATTCATAGTGAAATTTCAGTCCTCCAAGATGGTCTATGAATGGTGCATTTAGAAAAAAAAAAAAAGTCATTCTGTATTAGGGGAAGGAAGTTAAAATACTTTGATAGGATAAGCATCTGAAGATGTCTTTGTACTGTTGCTTGCCTGCATTATTTCTGACTGTAAGAAAAGTAGCACTACTTTCCTGTGTAGAGGACAGATAACTTTGTCAGTGTTTTGGCTTTCTGAAGATATATCTGCAAATACCCAATGTTCATGAGCATCTACCTGGAACAATTAATCTCACTCTGTGTGTTTCAGGTTCTCTGTAATTATTACTGGCTGGCCTCAAGATACAGTCCTTTTGAGCCTTTGGTGATGAATCTCACATTCTGCTTTGCTATGGACTTTTAGAGCATTTTTGAGCATGTTGCTCTTTGCCTGTTCACAGCTGTGAAAAACCCAATCTTGGAATTAGTCCAATGGTTGTTTATATTATGACATAATGCAGCTTTCACTTGGAACATGTGGTGAAGTTAATACCTATAGAACGCTTGGTCTGTGACTTCTCCTGTCTCAGCTTTCAAAAGATCAATTAAAATTTTACCTAGCTTCAGTTTCAGTAATTACTGATGAATGTAGAATTGTTTTAGTACATTTGGTCTGGAAATGTCATTCTTCAAAGTAAACTAGGTAGAAACCCCAGTGTGTTTAAATGTTATTAATATGTGAAACAAAGATGTGTTCTTCCCTACCTGGCATACAAAAGAAGGAAACCAGAACAACTCTGATGGATTGAAAAGGTCCACGGCATCCAATTCTATCTCTGTCAAGGAAGTGAACTGAGTTTGCTATAGGAAATGATTTTTCCTAGTTTGGTACAGGCTGAGCAGATGCAGTGTGCAAAATCTTGAGATCTAATGAAGAATTAGACCTGATAAAGAAGCAGTATTTCAAATGAAAATGCTGTGTCAATTTTATTTACATGACATGGCAAAATACTGACTTGGAGTTCCCTATCCGAAATGCTTTTACTGTACTCACTGTTTTCTCCCCCTACTTTGGGAGCAGAGACTCACCTGAGAGATAAGAAGGTCCTGTGAGACTGCTTAATAGCTTAAGGATATTAAGTAGAGAGAACATAAGCCTTAGCTGTCTTTAGAATGGAGGAGTTCCCTAAACTCCTGAACTGTATCTGCAAGCTAGGCTTACAGCTCAAGTGTGGTCTCTGATACAAACTGCAGAAGTCTGTGGAAGAAGCCTGCACTCGGCATTTAAGCATGCTTCCCTTTTCACCTCTTTCTTTCTAACCAGAAGCTAATTCAGCACAACTTCACTTTTCTGCATTTTACAGTGCACAGCTAAACTTGTCTGTAAAGGGTATGTACACCAGGTTGGCTTCCTGGGGCAGAACTAATCCAATAGTTTGTGAGTTCAGCAGATGTTTCAGCTTTAGTGGCCAGATGTAATCTCCTTTTCCCTGGAGTAAATGCTATCTGAGCAAACGGTCAAATTTAATTACTTTTTTTTTTTTTAACCTTCTAGATCTGTGCAGTGTCACCTTAAAATTAGACTTCCTCTCTTTTAGGGAGCACATGATGCTTGTGCTTATACTTCCGGCAAAAAGTAGCCACTGCTTGCTTAACCTTTGCACTGGCATTTTTGGAGTTGTATGAGTGAGTTTGGTGTAACTGGAACATTCCAACTGGTGGCAGAGGCTGATGGGTGGAATATGTCCTAGTGAAAATGCCTCTTTGTTATATTCATATTCCTTTCTGCTTACTTCACCAAGAACTCAATTCATCATTTCTTTACCCTGTTTTACTCTGAAGTGAATGTAAAACTAAAGTCAGAACTGGGCTGGGAAAGTGAAACAGCAGGGCTACAATGACAGAAGAAATGCTTTGAGATTTTCAATATTACTCTTTTTGGAGGTCTGCTTTCCCCTAACAACCATTTGAAAATGCCCTTTGGGGTAATGTGGCTGTGTTGCTACTGATTGACTGTAGCAGTAGTTTGATTAGAAAAAAAAGTGTAATGATAACAAATATTGAACTGTGGAGAGGCAAGAAGGGTACCTTGGGAATCTTTGTTAGGTCTGCATTTATAAATTGTTTTGTGACTTAACTGGAAGGAGAAAACAGCATGCTTGTAAAACTTACAAGAGACATTAAATTGAGAGTAACTATGCACCAGTGTCAAGCCATGCAGGGGTTAGAATATGGAAATAGGATAACAAAGTCGCACAAAACACACAAAACATGAAAATGTTGCCTGTGGGGGCTAGAAATCCTTAGTTCATTTCCCTCCATCGTACCCAAGTTAGTTGTAAAAGTTAAACAAAATAGACCAGTATCTGTCACCTTTGCAGGCAAAACAAGTTGCCAGAAAGAAAAAGAAAGGAGAAGGAGGGAGAGTTTTCAACCCTGACTATCCTGACTGTGCGTGCAGAAACATTGATTATAATGGTAATTGCTGTAGCCTACCTTTGCCTTTTCCCAGTACAGCTTATATTGTCAGAGAGGAGTACTGTATTCACTCCACTGGTAATGGTGTTGCTAACACAAAACATTCCTTTGGCAGAATTAAACAAAAAAGCTGTCTTCCTACTGGCAAAACAACTATTGGACAAACCTTGTCTTGGTCAGTTTAGGTAATTATTTTTAAGTAATTTGAGTCACTGCTGTTTGTAACTAAGTATTATCCCTAAATTACAATATTATAAGTTTTTCTGGGCTGTGGAGAGAGAGGATTTCAGAAGCTGGTTCAGCATTTTGTTGTTGCTTGCTCTAGATGCATCTCAGTTGCTAACTGATGTTCAGTTGTGTTAGTCAGCAGCTTCAAGTTAGAATGAAAGTGCGTGTCTATATTTTAAGCTACAGATGTGAATATGGTTCGTTCTGGTTAGCAGATGTGCTCTCTTAGCCACCTACTGTAATACAAGTCAGTGTCCCTACCTTTTGGCTAAGGGAAGGTTGCAGCTGTTTGGGCTAACAAGAGAAACTGTAAAGATGTCAGATGATAAACTAATACCCTGTTGAGTTTATTTTTATTCATAAGCCTAATGCCTTTGTTTTTAACATTTTTAACCCTTGGGAATTTATGTGAACGTGTTTCCTAAGCAAAGTATGAATTTGAATGTCACTTATTTCTGCAACTCAAAAGTCAGAGTAGCGTGATCTCATAGTGGTTTCTGTGCAAGAAAATTCATTGTCTGTACCAATGTAAATTTGCAGGTTTTATGGCATTTTAAAATGTGAGTAAGTGGGGTCTGTAGACGTTTCTAAGCAAATTTTTATTCCTTGACTAAGTATGAACTTACTGTTAGAATGCATTGAATAGTAACACACATGGTTTTATTACATCAAGACTTAATTGTAGTCAGTTGGACAGTAAATTACAAGTATAGAAATACTTAAACATTGAAAAGCTTCTAAGAATTCTGAATACTGACTGGGTTAAGTATTGTGTTTTCTGATTGAGATGATCACAATAATACAAATGCTAACATTGATGCTGATTAAGAAAAAAAAAAAGGAAATAATATTTGTAGAAAACGCTCTGAAAATCGCAATTGCTTTAGTGATTGTCTTCATGGCCATATGCATTCATTTTAAAGGACACCTAAGATCTCAGTAGCTTACAACAAAACTAGGAGATGAAATAAATCAGTGCTTTGTCCATACCTTAATTTCTTTAAAAACAGAAGTCTTAAAGACATGATATGCTCACGGTTTTCAAAGGGTGGGTAAAAGACTCTGATATGTTGGCTTCCAACCAAATCTTTATACTCTGTATTATCTGATAATTAATTCTTCTGTTCCCCATACCAAGCATAATTTGCAGATGGTAGAGTTACCGTTAGAGTCTGGGGCTGTTTTCCTGTGATCTTGACATTCAGTGATTTGATCAAGCCCACCAAATCCTGCCAGTATTGAAGGCGTGGGCAGTTGAGAAGCCAGGCAGTAGATGTGTCCCAGTCATCATGTCTGGGACAGAGTTCTCCATGAGCAGCAATCCTTTTGCTCATTTCCTGGAGTAATAGTGGCTGAAGAAATGCTTTAATAGGAAAAAAAAAAAAAAAAAAAAAAAAAAAAAAAATCTTGTGCATATGTATAGTTGTGCTTTATTTTCTCTGCCTTGGTTCAGGTGTTTGTAATAGAATAGTTCACGTTTAATAATGATAGCAGCTAATGTCTCAAATGCTTTTCCTTCGTGAATAACAGCACTGGGACTATAAGAATAAGTACGTTGCTTTGATGTCCAGATGTAGCTGTGCCTACAAGGATTTTGCTTTAGAGCAGGAAAACCAGTTTCATCAAACAAGAGTTTTTACTTATCTGTCTGTCTTCAAAGGAGCTTAATTTCACAGTACTTCACTTATGTATCCACACTTACTGTCAGTGTTATTAGAGTAAATCTTACTAAGATAACTAGATAACTTTTTTTTGCTAATGATTTTGACTGTTTCCAAATTCTTCATTTGCCAGCCCTTCAGATGTGTATGGTGAGGTTTTCCCATTTTCTGATGCTTCATTTTTTTTGTCTGTTTTTTTTCTGTTTTGGTCTCTTGCTAGGGAAACACTGTCTGCTAGTCCGAACAGTTCAGGATATTGTCTTTTGAGTTACTGCTATAGGGTTTTGAAACACTTGTGTTATAATGTTGCAAAGTATATTTGTAGACGTTTATTTAGTCTACTGTGACTTGTAATAATTATTGTTAGTGTAGCTAATTAGAATATGTGGTCCTTTATTAAGGACCAAAGCGTTAACTTCTGTGTTTTAAATTTTTAGGAAGACCTGTTTATGGTGATACTTGTTCATACAGAGCAGGTATGAGAGCGCTGTGCGAGCTGAGCTGACACATGGCTTGTTTCTGTTTGTGATTGAACCCAACTGCTGAGGTGAAGTAGTGCCCTAACACTTGGTGTGTTTAACTGAAATTGAAGGAAGTGATTGCCTGCATCTTATCAGAGCATAGCAAACAGGTTAGGGAGAGATACATAAGGTGAACTTGAAACATGCCCAGATTCGGCCCCAGACTGCTTTTCAACTAAAAAGTCAGCAGGCAAGAACTGGCTCTCGGTTTTGCTTGGCAGAGGTGTGATGCTAGTGTCAAACAAGGTAGTGCTGGCAGAAAAAGGTGATAACGCAGGTGTCAAGGACTCTTGTTATGCCTTGTAGTAAAGCAGGACTGGACACCGACTTGTCCAGAGGTGATACTGGTAATAGGATCTCTAACCTTGAGGCTTAAAAAACCCTGAAGAAAGCTAAATGTGACTGTTCAGTCTTCAGTTGTATTTCCTGTGCTTTTCTGTCTTTGTTAAATGCTGTTCAATGAAGATTTTGTGCTGAGTTATGTGAGGCAATTTAATGATATTGAATATAGTCAAATAAGAATCAGTGGGTTTTTTTTGTTTGTTTGGTTTTTTGTTTGTTTTGTGGAAAAAACTCTGAAAGATTTAGTAACAGTGTTTACAAATGGTAATTTATGTGCCTCCTTCGCATTCCGCGTGTTCCTTTAAAACATGGCAAGTCTTTGCTGGAAGGGAGAAATTTGAATTCTCCTGAGTTTGGAAACAAGTTTACTCTCTTCTGTGATGGAGAACAAATTGCCACCAGTGGAAGGGAAAAATTAAAGCTAAGGTAATGAATAAAGGGATTGGGATTTATTTTGCTCTGCTTCCTTTTTGCTTTGACTGTTTGCCTTTTCTGCGTTCTTGTTGGTTTTGTTTTGATATAGTGGCACCAACAAAAAGGTCTGACTGCAATGGTTAATTCTGGTTTCTGATGGAGGAGAAGTTCTGATTGCTGTACATAGTTTTTCTTTTCGCTTAACCCTTGACATCTGTATTACTGAATACTACTTATTTTTTGAGAGATAGCTGCTTAAAAATAAGTTGCTATCAATGCCTACTAATTAATTGTTGTTCAGTTGGCAGTGTAATAGCCTAGTTTTGAAGAGAAGAGGGAAAAATACAAAAGAGAAACAGGGAATTAAGAGTTAAGATTATGGTAAGGACAACGGATTTGAAAGCTGACCTACTGGCCTGAGAGCTTCTACTATCACATTCTTTGATAGAATTTCAGTTTGTACTTTAACAGGGGCTTCTTATTTTGATTATCAATCTATATGGATCTTGATGAGTACTCAAAAGCATATTTATAACTAACCTTTCTTTTCCCGTACTTTGCCTGTCAGTAGTACCACTGGGTTAGCCGAAAGTTGCTGGTGTTAGTTTATAGAATTAGTCCAGGTAGCATCGTGTCTGTCAGATTCTCTCACTTTGTTAGGCAAAAAAATAAGTGGATCAGTGACGGGGGAGAAATCCTTGATCAAAGTATCTTTGGGTAACCTCAGTATTGCAATGTAATACAAATTTAATGCTGTATTAAAATTATACACTGTCACATTTCTTTCCTGGTATACTGAAATACATTAATGTTCTTGGAAATTTCTGAAGTTTCTGTACAAACTTTTTTGCTTAGGATAGATGCATTTTCACCAGCATTTCTGACTATACTAAGCCTGCTTCTTTTCACACAATTTGGTTCCATTGAGGACTTTCTTACTGGCTCTGCATATTTGACAGGGTGCAGAAGCTGACCTTTGGGTGAACTTCTTGTAATTTGCTTTTCCTATTTATTAATGATTTGAGATTTTGTAGAGAATCTCTAGCAGCAGAGCAGGAGATAAACAATAATTTATGCCCTCATTAAATCCTCAGTACTACATTTTCATTGAACTTTTCAGTAACTGGAAAGAACTAAGCCATTGTTCAATGTTTCTGTCAGCAGAATTGTCCTTCTTAAGTAACCAAATGCCTACTGAATTTCTTAATGTGCTTTCAGTGAAAGGATTACATAGTGGCATTATTTGGAGTTGAGCATAGTAGCTAGCAAGCATGTTTGTTTTCCCCAAAATGGCTTTTTTTCCTTCTAGACTGCTCTGATGGAAAGTAATTTGATTGTGTGTTTAAACAGCTCAGCCAAAGATCTTTTTAATCACTTTTCAGTGCAGCTCATTCCTGCACCTCTGTTTCCTGTTGATAACCCGCTATTTTGTCATTAACTTGAAAGTTCTGCATGTAAACCTCTATCAAAGGTTTTTAGAATGCTGCATGAAGTTCTGGCACCCTCTGCTTCTCTGGCTCCCCCTCGCCCTGCCTCCCTTCTGAACTCTTGGTAGTGTTTTGCTGATTTCTGTGGTGGCTTTTAAATGCTGTTTTTCTTTTCCCTTGTTTGTTTTCCTCACTTTCCTGCCCTCCTGTTTTGTCCTACAACACGGCGGTGTTTTTATTTTTGAGCTTATGTATTTGAGCCTTTATTGATTTATTTTTTTTTAATTATTTAAACATTAATAAATTTATGGACATCGCTTGTGAGTGTGGTTGATTGTCTGCTGTAAAATCATTGTTCAGGTAATATTATAAAGGTACTGAAATTGGTATTAAAATGTCTACTCATATCATCCCACACTTTTTAAAATGAAATTGCAGACACTGAGGAAGTTTGAATTCAAATGTGAAGTGACACGTACCTGTGTATTTAACATATGGTGGCAGCAGCTTTGCTTTTTCTGGCTGCGATCCAATGCTTGAGTCTCCTTTTCTGTTTCTTTGCTCATTGGAAGTTCCAGTCACTTAAGGTGGATCTAAAGAAAAGCTATTAGGAAATAGATGACAAAATAATGGTTAAAGAAATGTAGAGTGTATGAAATACGGTCTAAATTGGGTAGTTAACTGCTTTCTGATGCTCTGTTTCTGGATCATCAGCATCATTCCAACAGGATTTTTTTGTTTCATTTTGAAAGTGCTGTTTTGCTTTTTAAAAAGCGTTTTAACATTTTTTACTTTTTTTACATGAAAAAAAATATTTGTGTGAACACGTTTTGTGCAGCCGCTGTGTAATGTTGCCACATGATTGGTAAATGTGTCAAATTTTTTATAGTATCAACAAAACTTCTAGGATTATGCTAATAACAGCTCTGTTTGCATGTAACTTTGTTCCCAATCAGAGCAGCATGATTGATCCTAAATAGTTTATAAATGCCTTCTATTTTTATGATTAGCTTTTTTCTCTGTAGAAATATAAGTAAAGCAGGCCCTTTTCAGGATATTGCATTCCTCTTTGCAGCAAAGCACTGTTAGTAAGATATACTCTATGCTTTTATTCTTTTTTGTTAGTTTTTTTTCTTCTCCCTCAGGGTCTGCCTTAAGTTGTGTTTGTCTTTGTATTCCTGAGGCAACACATTTCAGCTGCCTGAAGCACAAACACCTCAATCCCAATGTCAAATGGAATTTTTCTAGAAAGATCCACTGACAGAGTGAAAGGGAGTAAAGAAATCCATCAGCTTGCTAAAATGAGGGTTGAAAGGCCTGGAAATTTTAGCATTTAAAAAAGAAAATGTTGATATCCTGCCAGCCATCTACTTTCTGTGCTCAATGCTTGTGAGCTGCTAAGATATCAAATTAGGCTAGTTAGCCTCTTGAAGCTATCCGGGGGAAGCTGTCTTGTCTCCTTCAGCTCCCTGCTGACTCAGGAGAAAGGAACTGGCAGGCTGAGCTATGAAATGCATCTTTTAAGTGGACAACTTATTTACATCTATTTTTTTTCAACTCTCTTGCAAAGACTGAAAAATAAGTTTAAAGTTCTACATTTGAAGTAGTACTGAAGTAATTCTTCATACTATGTGTACTCTACTGCTAGAAAAAAAAAAATACGAAAAAACAGTATCTTCCTTGAAGCCTTTTATGACAGGATATACAGAGGAAGATGACCTGCACATTGGAACCTGTTAAACTTGACAACATCAATATTGAAATCACCAGATACCCAAAGAACATGAGGCTCACATACAAATCACAACATTAGAAGGTGTCTGTTATTTTGACTTCACTCTATTTAGTAAGAAACTATTTTAAAACATCTCTTAGCACTCATGAGAGCTGGAGACCCCACTTTAAAACCTGGGATTGTCCTGTAAATGTTTCATTTCTGAAGCACACCCTTGTAGTAGGGTTTGCATATAGTGAGACCCACTATACTAATGCCATTTTCTAACCTGGTAGGGAAGAAGTGAACTTGCATGTTGGGCTAAACTTTCTGTCTGTGCAACCAGAGTTTGGTTCCTGCTTTTTGATGCCTGTTCAGAAACAGTAGAAGAAACGAATGGCTGCTTTGAATTTCTAGTTTTGCAGACTGTTCCCCCAAGCTAAGGGGGACAAAGCACTTTTCTGCAAAGTGCTATGATCAGAGTCTCTAGGATCTAACTCAAGAAACAACCTTGTCCTCTGCCCAGCCAAAACTGGGCAAAGTGAGCGGGCAAATAGGCACTGTGGTCAAGTGCTGTGTGTTAGTGTATCACGTATGGTGTTGAGGGGAGGCAGACTGCAAGTCACAGTGATGCAATGTGAAACGTTCTTAGAGAAATTTCATACTGATCTGTTTATACTCCACCTCTTTTTTTTTTTTTTTTTTTCCCTCCAGCAGAAGAAGTGTTTCAAGATACTGAGCTTGGGAATTCTATCCCCAAAATTAATGTATATGACATCAAGAAGCAATGGGCAAATTTTAATGATTATTTTCCTTTTTACTTCTCTAGGAAATATGTTACTTTATTTTATATTTTCTTTAAGATTTAGGGACTACCACAGAGATGGCAAAGCCAAACAATAGTGCTTTATTTTAGTTATAATTCTTCTATGTGGTATCTCTTAGAAAATTACAGGGGCTGAAACAGTTTGTGGGAGAGCAGTAGGGCTGCATTCATTCAGAGTTCTGGGTTGTTATGCTTTTTAAAGTCAGTTCTTCAAAAAAAATTAAAACAGAAAAAATCTATCAAGGAGCGGCCTTTAAACAGAAAAATAAACTAATGGTGAGAACCAAATTGAGTGCAATCCCATTATGTTACCAAGGTGGCCTCTTGGCGTTGTTAGCAAAGATAATCTACTATCTTTGTTCAATAGTAAAACCCTTCAGGATATCAATTTACATTACTATTTTGGTACTATTTTGGTAGTCTCTGTAAAAATCATTAAGAGAAAAAATGTAAGATGAATTGCATACTGTGTTTGATCTTCTGTGTAAGAGAGTAAAGGAGATGGATGGCTCTGATTTATGATTCCTTAGTTGAAGAATTCAGGATGCTGAGTAGGCAAAGCTGCCATTTCTCAGTGCTGAGTCATAGCTCGTTTTGTTCTGTTCTTTGGCCAGCTAGTTATGGTTTGCCTGCAAAAGGGAATGGTTTAAGATGAGTGCCGTGCCTTTGATGGGTGGGCATTGCTGTCACATTCTTGGGCTTTCATTTTCATGTTTCTTTAATCTCTTGTGTTTTGCATTGGAAGAATAAATGAAAGTTTCAATCATTTCTTACATAGCAAACATTTTTAACATCATATGCAAGACTTTTCCCATTTAGTCAGAACTTAACTGTTTTTCAAATGAGAGCAGCTATTGAGGACGCTCACAGGCAGTCCAAACCCAAGTTGCATGTGCAGCTTCTACTTGGGAGCTGCAGTAATTTCTGCTTCATGCAGAAAGCACTGTCCTCTCATCTACTCTCACAATAGAATTTCTCTGAAATGTGTTCTGCTAGTTTTTAGGGTGGAAAGCGTGTAGGAGAGCATGTAGCAGAAGTAAAATGAACTTTGATTTTAGTGATTAATGTTAGTATTACACTTCAAGGAAAACAAGCATCTTAAATACTTGGTGTGACTATGGAATTAGGACAAGATTATTTTAGGACTAGTTTTATTTTATCTTGAATTCAGTGCTGAGAATTTTAAGGTCTTTTATTTGTATTCATTTCCTTTTGTTTCCCTTTGCACCCTTATTTCTGTTAAGCCTCATAAGTCTATAATCTGTTGTGCCTTCACATCTGTCTAAACACAAATGGTATTTCTGATGTTTTTTGTATCCTGAGGGAATTCATAAACTTTGACCCTACAGTTGATATTAATGAGTCTGACTGGCCAAGATCTGTTTTGGACTATCTGTCCTTTAAATGGCTGCTTACAGTAGCCCTGATGTAGAGAGCTGATGCTATCTTAAATTGCAGGATTTAAGAAATAAGTGGTTTAAAGATTGATTTTCTTTGAAGTTAACAATAAAATGTCTGTCTACTGCACTGCTTCTTTGCATATGCCTATAAATGTCAAGACACAAATTTTCTTTTAAAACCAGTAGGGGCTTGAATCAGTTGAAATGTCTGCTTTCTTATGTTCCAGCCACTTCTAATGAAATGGCTTTAATATTTAAGTAACTGTTTTTATGAGCCTCTGTTAGGCTTTAATAGGTGTTCCTGGAGTGCAGCTGACTTGCTCTTTAATAGTTAGCTGAGAGGAAAAGCTTTTATTCTTTTCCAGCAGGACCCTGAGGGTGTCATTCAACACCCCAAGGGCAACACCCCAAAGGCAGAGCCTAACTCTCACTCAGCATTAAGATGTAATGGTAAATCTGGATTTGAAGATTTAGCAGGTTAGATCTCAGCTGCACTCATTATCTACTTTTTTAAAATTCAACATGTTATATGTCCAGAACATAATCAGATGCTATTTCCTACAGATAAATTTGAAAGTTAACTATTAATGCAAAGGACTCTTCGTGTTTTGGGCCAGGCTAAGTTTTGTGTGAAAGATGATTCTTGAGAAAGCATCTTCCTCTATATTAGAGACAACTTCATCACTTTCAAAAAAATCACAAATGATTAGTTTTATATACACACACCCCATAAGGCATGACGTCTTATGTCATAGTAGATCTCATAGTGAGACTTACTGTCCTGCAATACTAATGCTGGTAGGCATCGTCTTCACAAGATTTTCATGTTAGATGGGAAAAACAAAACAACTGTCATTTCTACTAGTGTACTATTGAGTTGTGGATATTTTATAGTTGCATTCTCTCATATTTGTTGGTTGATTTGGGAAAGCTAGGAGACTTTTGTCTGTTTTAAGAAACAAACAAAACTTTACCACCGACAAAGAAAAACAAAGCAGCAATAATTTCTGCTTGCTGAGATGCTGAACCTTGTATTTTATGTTTGGGCTAATCACTTAAATCCAAGAAAGAGTGTATGTTTATATTCTACCCTAGAAGGTAGGATCCCATTTGCTAGTTAAATACTGTGTTTCAGTAAGAAACATTGAAACATGATTTCTTCCTAACAGATGTTACAGCTCCTGTCTGAAGAGATGCAATGCAACTGGGACTCAGACTGAAACATCACTGAAGGTGAGGCCTCCAAAATCTCACAAAATATAAAATTGGAGCAACTGCCAAGGTTAGTCTGTATTTTCCACTTACGTTCAAAATGGAATTTGTGAAAAGCTTGCATGTACTGGAACCTTCTAATGCTATGATGCACAGTCATGAGACAATTTCTTGTATATAGATTATTAGTATTAAAATTTATAAGCAATACTGGTTAGAGAAAAGTACATTCATTGGAAGAGTTTTTTAACGTGGAGAATAAGCTAGGTTAGCAAACATTTGTAAAAACTGTAGATTTTGTGGGACTATAATGTTTGAAACAACTGTTTTACAGGAACAATAGATGTGTAATTCAGCTACCTGCAAAAGATACATAAACTTCATGCATTATTCCACGTTCCAAGGAAAATTCATGTAACTTTATAATTCAAGTTATTAAAAAATACTTAGCATTTTAATTACTGCAATTTAATTTTTAAAAATCCAATCAGCAAAACAATGGTTCTTTTGTGAGGATAATTGATGTGTCTAAAACATTTCCTTAAAAATACCTTAAAAGTATGTTTAAAGCTAAGTCACTACTGAAGACCAAATTTGCTGAAAATAGGTAAAGTAAAAGTACTGTCTTTGACTTAATATTTGGCAGAGAAAATACTATTGTGGGTTTTTTTAATAGAAATGCTTAAGCACATTAATTTTAGTTATAATAAAGTATCTGCAATATTTGCTGTCATATTTGTTTTCTAGACAGCTAAACAGTTCAGAACTTAAATCTGTACATATTTTTTTCCTCAGTTTTCACTTTTTTTCCCCCTTGCTTTCAGCAACTACTGTTGTCAGTGATGTGCTTATGATATTTTTCCTTTTGCACAGAAGTGTTGATAGGTTGTAAATACTGCTCTAGGGTTAATTTTCTGAAGTGATGTTTTGAATTGTAGCTATTTTAAGTCACTAGGCAGTATAAACCAGACAGACTAACAAAATGTGAAATATTATGGCTGCTGGGCATAGATTGAAGGCTAAATATAATTAAATTGAAACAACAGGATGAACAGCATCAAGCTCAAAATAGAATCCACATAACTTATAGTCTAGTTTGAAGCACTCAGTCTTACTTTTGCAGCTCTAGGACATCGAGCAATGGACATTTAGTGGTTATTATTTTCACTCTTACTAGAAAGAGGAATTTAGTAACAGAATTTATTGGTTTTCTTAAATGTAAATTATATAGTTCAGTATAGAAGCTAATTACTGTGGAGCTTTACTTGCTAAACATGGGGTACAAGTAAAGAATATTTGTGCTAAAGTCGTAGGGAGTAGCTTGTCCCTTTCAGTATAAATCTCTCTGGGAGAAGATCAGGAAAGTGAAGTAGAATTCTGTTTTGTGATGTAATTTCCCCAAATCATAAATCTTAGTGGCACAAGGAGACATGGCTGTGGGTTGGTTTTTTTGTTTGTTTGTTTGTTTAAACAAAGCATCTGTATGTGACTTCTCTGGGCCTTCATCTGACCTGGGTTTTTTCACTCAGTGGTATATGGCTTTCTCAGTAGTGGCAACCTGCTTGTATTTAAAGGGTATCTCAGCTATAGAGGAAATGATAGAGTACATAGTACCTGAATCTAGCCACTCTCTATTAATCAGAAATGTAGGAGATGGGGATAACTTATTGTTTTGCCCATTCTCACATGAAGACAGCTCTCCCCATTGTCCTTCTGTCATCCTCACTGTACTGCATTCTTGTGTTCTGAAAGAGGCATCTTACTGCTAGAGAACTACAAAAAAATGGGCCTCATCTGTGGAGACTCCACGATTGCTGTCATACCAATGGAGGCTTGCCAGTGTGACTCTCATCTATAAGAAGGGTCGTAAGGAGGAGCTGGGGAACCACAGGCTCATCAGCCTGAGCTTGGTGCCAGGAAAAGTTATGGAGCAGATCATCTTGAGGGAGATCACATGGCACATGTGGGACAACTGGGAGATCAGGTCCAGCCTGCATGGATTCATGAAAGGCAAGTCTTGCTTGACCAACCTAATCTTCTATGATCTAGTGACCCACCTGGTAGATGGCAGAAAAGCTGTTGACATAGTCTATGTAGACTTCCGCAAAGCATTCAACATCGTCTCCCAGAGAGACAATGCCCAGAGAGTGGTGGAGTTAAATCCAAATGGCGATCAGTGATCAGAAGTGCTCCTCACAGGTTGGTATTGGGGCCTGACCTCTTCCATATCTTTATTGATGACCTGGATGAGGGCACTGAGTGCACCCTCAGTAAGTTTGCAGATGACACTAAGCTGGGAGGAAGTGTCAATCTGCCTGGGGGTAGGAAGGCCCTACAGAAGGAACTAGACAGGCTGGATCACTGGGCTGAGGCTAATGGGATGAAGTTCAACAAGACCAAGAGGTGAGTCCTGCACTTTGGCCACAGCAACCCCAGGCAATGCTACAGGCTTAATGCAGACTGGCTAGAAGACTGTGCAGAAGAAAGAACTGGAGGTGTTGGTCGATGCTCAGCTGAAAAGGAGCCAGCAGTGTGCCCAGGTGGTCAAGAAGGCCAGTGGCATCCTGGCTTGTATCAAAAATAGTGTTGCCAGCAGGAGGAGGGAAGTGATTGCCTCTTGTACTCAACACTGGTGACTGAACTGTGTTCCATTTTGGGCCCCTCACTGCAAGAAATAGATTGAAGCCCTGAAGCATGTTCAGATGGGCAATGAAGCTGGTGAGGGGTCTAGAGAACAAGTCTTCTAAGGAGTGGATGAGGGAACTGAGATTATTTAGGCTGGAAAAGAGGAGGCTCAGGGGAGACCTTACTGTTCGTACAAGTACCTGAAAGGAGGTTGTGGCAAGGTGGGGTTCAGCCTCTTCTCCTGTATAACTAGCAATAGGACTAAAGGGAATGGCCTCAAGTTGCACCAGGGGAGATTCAGGCTGGACATTAGGAAAAACTTCTCCAAGAGAATGGTCAGGCAACTGGAACAGGCTGCCCAAGGAGGTGATGGAGTCACTGTCCCTGAAGGTGTTCAAGAAACGTTTAGATGTTGTTCTAAGGAACACGGTTTAGTGGTGAATATTGGTGATAGGTGGATGGTTCAACTTGGATGATCTTGTGGTCTTTTCCAACCCAGTGATTCTATGTAATTGATTTGGAGAGAATAGTCATTAGTAGTGTTGGAGGTGCTCTACCAGAGAAGATGCTAATATCTTTACACTTAGGACTAATTTTGCTTTTCTTAACTAATGTGTATGTACCTTTAAAAAAAAAAAAAAAAAAGTTATTTCCTTCCAAATACCCAATATATATATGTATGTATATATAGTTTTTTTTCTAATAACAAAATTAGGCAATATATGAAGGCAAAAAGCAGTTTCTCTTGCACTGCTTGTGAGGTTAGGATACTTGCTGTTTTTAAGATGAGCCAGTATTGCACTGTAAATCAGAGATGATCAAAGGAGCGCTAACCTGGCTGTATGGGGACTGAAGAAAGCCTAACTGCATTTACACAGAGATTTGCTCTTTTTACTTTCCAATGGGGTGGTTGTACAGTGCTGTGATGTGTGCAACCTTGTATTGAAAGGATATTGTATCCAAGCATTTGTTGGGTTTCAGCTTCTTGCTGTCCCATTTGTCTCTGGTTCATCCCCCTTCTAGTCTGACTGTGTCTGTAGCTGTGAACCAAGTTCACAGATACTTATCACAGTGGCTTGGCTTTTGCAAAACTGTATGAGGAATTCAGGTTCTCCTTTACCTGTCCAAAAATGCATTTGCCTTTAACTAGTATAAGGTATTTGAATATAAATACGAAGTAATTTGCCCACAATTCCAAAAAGTAAAAAATCTGACGGTTTTTATGTAGGTAGGTATCAATATACAGGCATACAGACACACACATACACTTAATCATTGCATTTTATGGACATTTGACTGTATTTGTGTGTATGTTTATGTTTGTATATATGTATTTCTAATTTGTAATTGTTTTTCTCTTATTACTGTAGAATTAATAAAAGGTAATTTGCCAGCTTCTTTAAAAAAGAAAACAGAAAACTCTGGAAAGCCGGAAAAATTTGTTTAGATTTCTGCTAGAATAAACATGTCAAGTTGAACATCCTAATATGGGCAATTTGGTTCAGCTCTGACATTTTTGCCTTTGGCAGTGATTAGAGAATTGTGGTTTATGTCACAACCAACCACCTACGCTGCCTAATTTGATCCTGAAATTTCCATAATCAACATGTTTTATTTTGTTTTGTCGTTGAAATTGAAACTTCTTTGCTTGTTTTTTAGCTAATTAATATTTTTGACTCTTCTAAAATGTTTATACTTAGCTTGAAGTAACGAGAAATTGGCCCTTCTGAGAGGCAAACGTAATTTACATTGAACTCTTTGAGATAATTCTTTTAAAAATCCTGCAGGCTCTATCCATAGTTCCTCTTCTCAATTGAAGACCTCTCCTGGAAATCTGTATTTTACTCACCATTCACAAACTCCTAAGAAAACCAGTATGTCATTCCCTATGAAGCATCAAGCTCTAAACAACGGTACAGAGTGAAAGGATGAGAAACAATGAGCATAAATTTAAATAAGGAAGGTTCAAAATGGATTCAGTGTTTTTATTTATGTATTTTTATTATTGTCGTTGTTTATTTTTCTTTTATAACCTGAAAGACAGTGAAGCTATGGCACAGGTTGCTGACATTGCTTAATCCCCATCGTTTTAGGGTTTCTGGACCCAATCTGCTTTGAGCAGGAGTTTGGACCAGAAACTCCCCGAGGCCCCTTCCAGCTTGATCATTCTGTAACAAGTCATTACATACATGCAAAATCAAACTTTTTTTTAATTTGTAAGGTATGAAACACTTGGTCTGAAATTTAAAATTGTTGACAACAAATCTGTGCCTGAGATATTTCAGTATAATATGCAATTAAAACTGTACCTATTTATAAAATATATGAAATTTATAAAAAAGCAGGCACTTTCTTCCCTTCACAGCTGTTCTGGAAGCTTTTCTGCTTTTCCTATCTAAAGGCCTGTCACCTTCTTTCTTCTTTCTTCCTTTCTTCATCAGATGTGGAAGCATCCTTCTTGAAATTCGTTGTATTTGACAGCATACTGCAACTTAACGCTCCTTTCTCATTGTATGAGTATGCTAAAATATGCACTGTGGGATATGCTTGAGAAATTAAATTTCTGTTGAAGCTGTTTTGTTTTTTTTTTTTCTTTTTGTTCTGTGAATTTCTGTAAAAGCCTGCTTGACTTAAAAAAGAAAACAAAAAAGAAGCAAAATTTTAATAGCAGAGATTTGACAGCTGCTTGCAGGATACACTACTACTACATTTCTTGATTTAGGACCTACATGCATGCATTTACATGCATTTTTAAGGAACGTTCTTTAGTCTAGTCTCCTTTAGGGCTAAACTAGATGAATGGGGATGGATTTAGGTATGTGCAGAGCACTTAACTTGATGTGTAATGTCTATACCATAGGTGTCCAACCTTTTGGTTTGCCTGGGCCAGATTGAGTAAAGAGGTATCCTCTTGGGCTGCATATGCAGAAGTGGTAAGACCTAAGTCACACAAAGTAATGCCTCCTATTTATCTAGTTTCCATGGAAACTAGAACCAATACAAAGAGCACAATAGCACTGTTTGATGGAGTGCGTTCTCAGCTTCAAAGCACTACTTTTCAAAATAGTCACCATCATTAGCTATGCATTTTTGCCAGCAATTAGCAAGAGCCTGCGAGCCATGCTCAGTAAAAATGTGCACCAGCAGAGGTGACACTGTTGCCAATGCTGAAACGCACCACCCACTGCCTCACTTTGTTCATATCCACTGTTTGGTCTTCAGAAACATTCAGCAACCATCCGTGGATGTCAATGGGTGCAATTTTTTCTGCACAGAGGAATTTACTTCCACACCTTTGCTTAATGCACACTTCCATGTCAGATGCCATTCTGTACTCCTCTGCTGCCATCTGTCACACAGCAACAAAATGTAAAGGAATATTGTTAGGAAGGTTCAGCCTCTACTGTTATCCCTCCAACATCAGCCTCTGATGACATGGGCCAATGTAATAAAACATTACTATAAGGCATTGCTTTCTGAGCAGTCCATTAACTGCAACTCTGGGCAGACTTCAGAACATAGTATTGGAAGGATAGGGGAAATGTGCCTTGCAAAAATGTTATATTACTTTTATAGCTGCATGTAATTCCTTAGCATTATAAAAGTGGACAGAGACAACATTTCAAGGTCTTTTTAACTTGAATGCATGTTACTATATATGCGGACCAACTGATAACAAAACAGTAGCCAGTTTGCCTCTGTTAGTGAAATGTGCAGCTGTAATGTAAGAACTATTGAAATCAGGGAGAAGGATGAGAAATTGTGTGAGAGGATGATTACAGAACAGAAAAGGAAGCAATGTGAAACTGAAGGAAAGTCATCTCTTTTCTAGAAAGGATGTGGTCTTGCTACTGTAGAAGGGTTTAATTTTAATTCTCAGAGATTTGCACTTCTTGTCTTCCTTGGAAATGAATCCCGCTCTGTTCATGGAGACTCTTTTTTCTTCCTCTTGAGTTCCATTCAATCTTTGTTAGTCTGAGTTTTCCTCTTCCCCAGATGATTATACTTTTTAATGTAATTGCTGTATTATTTCTTTTTGAAGTCTGGCTTATGATTTAAATTACAAAAGAAAAGCTCAGAGAGATTTCCCTGAGCTTTAAACTTCAACTGACAAAGAAAAAAAAAACGCAGCCACACCATTTTCTCTCTCGTGATGTAATCAAGTTTTTTGAGTTTTAAACAAATTGAATCTTACATTCCTTTAAAGATTTAAATAAATGAAGAAGATCCCCATTTTGCACTAACACCTTTTAAAAAGTGTGGTAATGATATCAAAACAGGCTTAAACTCAACCTGTGGCATTCTCAGCTCTCACTCCTGGGTACAGGAATGTAGTAATGAATGTATAAATGTGTGTGGGAGTCTGTCTATACATATATGTTTACAAAGTATGAATATATACTGATTACATGTATCTTTCCCCTGGAAGAGTAATCACAAAAATAAAAATAATAATAAAAAAAAAGAGAAAAACTTGTAAACAAGAATTTTCCAACAGGCTACGCAAAACTAAGTATCCAAATTAAAAAAATGACCAATTAACAAAAAATTTAAAAATTGTTCTCAGTGCTGGTTTTTGACCTGAAGCAGCCTCGGTGGTAATGAGAAGACTGTGAATGCTCGTCCTCTGGCTTTGTGAATGCTTGCTGCACAGTAAATAATACTGGAGAAAAGCTATCCCTTTGTCTCTGCATTTTTTTTCAGTTTTATGTTAGTGTTACACTTTTAGATACTCTCAAACTCCAGGTTCATCCTGAAATCTAGTTTTCTGTTGCTCCTTGAATGCCCTTCAAACAGTGTTAGCATCCCCAGGTAGAGTCTGTTCTGTGAGCTACGTATGCCTTCAATTATTTTTACATGAATTAAGACAATTAAGGCATTGATTTATACTGTTTTGAGAAAATCCTGCCCTTCCTCTCATATGTATGTATAAAGATACTCTGCACTCTCTAATTGCTGAGCATGCCCAGACCCATATGGATCAGGGTCAGTTACATTGCTCAAACCAGCTACAGAAAACTTCATTAGCAAAAAGAAATGTGAAGGCCACGTGCACAGTTACACAACAGAGCTTTTCTCAGGGAAGCAGGCTGACATTGGTTGTTGTGACTGTTGTGATATGTTCTGATGCTGACCCTCAATTATGAACTAATTGATCTGCTCTCACAGCACAGTAATTATTCCCAAATGTAAGTTTACTTCTGTTTTCCCATAATAGAGTGTTTACATGGATTGTTGGGAAAGAGAGGCTCTTGCACTATTGCTGAAAAAGTCTTGAAATAGGCAGTTTCTACATGTGTAATACATAGTGTGTATTAATGCTGTATATAAAGAGCTAGTGAGACTCACTGAAATGAACTGTGAACTTCAGTTTTGAAAAAAGCAAGTATTTCAAGGGATTGGATCTGTTGGAAACATTAACTGTACCACACAGTAAATTAATTAAAATAAAGCAATGTCAGTAGTATGGGAAGGGAAAGTACATATTGGCTGAAATAGAATTCAGACCCTCTTATTTCTTAAGATATGCAAAAATATGCAACTTATTATTACATGTATCCGAACTTGACATCTCAGTGTCTTTGCGCTTGGATGGGACCTATTCTTGCACTGCAGAGATGTGAAGGTCTGTATATAGTGTTTGTGTAAAACATAAAGCTGTTTTAATAGAAATGTAGAAAGCAGTTCTCTCTGAATTGTTTTCCAGTGTCTGGAAAGAATAGATCTAGTTTCTATCGCTAATGCTGTTGTCTGTGTTTACCTGAACATGTCAGATCTTGTGATTTGTGTTTTGTTATAGCTTCTAGGGTAGAGAATCACACTGTTCCCTCTGTTTTACAACAGTGAGCACTTTTGTAACAGCCTTTCTTATCCTTTTTTTTCTTTTTTTGCATTTCTTTGGCTGAAGTTTGTTTTCCATAATCTTTAATATCAAAGAATGCATTTTACAGAGAATTGGTTATGTGAAGCCCAACTGAAAATGTGTACAGAAGTTTTATGACCACTGCATCACCTCTGCCTTTCTTTTAAGAGATCTTTTTGGTCTTTAGAAGAAGATCAGCCCTTCTGATCTGTTTGCAGACCACCTATGGAGACTCTTTGTATATGGCTGCGCCTCCTAGATATACTAGGTCCAGGATTTTTGTGCCTGGCAGGTGGATTGATGTACACTGTTTGTGCTTTGTCTCTTGTGGGAGAACATTCTTTATGTTCACATTTAACTTGTCAGTAGTGATCAGACATCTTGTGGGATCTCAGCTATGCCTTTCATATTCTGTCACTGCTGTGAACAAGCAGCATGCAGAAAAAAAAAATGGAGGATGACTTGATGGAACTTGATTCAAACACAACTGATGCTGCGTTTTCCTTGTAAATTTCCTTGAACAGTCCACAATTCTTTTGGGAATTCTGGAATCGTGGAAAGCAACACCAAGTGTGCCTGAAGAACGCAAAAAGAACATAAGTTATGAATACTGAGAAAAAAAGAGAAAAAAATTGCAAAAAGGAAACTTTCTTCTATACTGCTTCTTCTAAGTGGTTTATCTCCATGCTATTTGATGTAATTTTAGCACTGGATGAGGTGATGTTTCTTGCAAACTGCTTCACTATTTTGTTTTCATCTTTTTCATGTCTGATTGACAGTCCCAACTAGAAATAACAATGAAAAATTCATGAGGTCAATCCCCAAGTGATTCAGAAAGGACTTTCATGGGATTAGATGGTAGCAGTTAAATTTCCTGGGGCACAAGTGTGTTTTGGAGAAAGGGGTAAAAGTGCATTATTCTCAAAATAATCCTGACTGAAATATGAAGGATAATTTTGGGTGAATAATTAGAAAAAATGTCCCAAAACTGTTTTTAATGGTATAGCATAAAAAGCTGTATTAATAGAGACAAAATATTTTTGCTTTCTCTACAGATAAGTGAACGATGTATCTTCTCTTACTTACACAGGATGACAACTTGCATTTTTTGCTCCCTTTAGTGAGAATGACCCGATAACTCGGTGTCATTGAGTGTGGAGAGTACAGAACTGTTAACTAAGTCTTAAGATGTTTTTGTGTTGTGATATGACAGTTAATTCTTGTATTTTCCATTTTCTCCCTCTATAGGTAACAGCATTTTCTTTCTTTCTGGTTTTTATTTAACAATTGGCGAGGAAATATCAGAATGTGTGACTGACGTTAATTTGTATTTGTGATCTGCACCACCAGGAGATAAAGCCCTTTGTTCCTATAATGCGAAGTATGCAGATGTATAGTTGCAGAAAAATGAGGCTGCATTCTCCTCCTGCCTATAATTCATTGTTGTGTGCTGCAATCAAGTACTGGGCTTGAACTAGCAGGAGGTAAACGCGTTTCAGGAAATCAAATTTCTGTGATGATCTGCTGGTGCTTTTAGAGGAGCATTTCAATGAAGAATTTGGCAATGGAAATTTAGCTGTTATGATGTCACATACCTGGAGAAAAGTTGGTTTGTGGGCTCCAGGAATAACACAGTCTTTCTCATGATGCATGGGAAAATGGTTCTGTTTTCAGATATTGAGAGAGGAGCAGCACAAAAAGATGTATGCCCAGGGGATCTGGCCAGGATCCTTACGTGTGGCAATGGTTGTTGGGTATTGAGTCATCACTGCATCATTTGGGCTTCTCTTGGATGGTGGTAATTAACTGAGCTTTGGCAGGTCTTTTATGTTCCTGAGATGTCAACAAGTATGGTGTGTGATTTGTCTTATATATCCTGCTTAAATCTTGAGTTGTCCATTTTCTTTGTTTCAGTTTCTGGTCACATTATGGCTGCAGTGTGCCTTCTTGCTGGTGTAACAGGATGAGAAGTGATACAGGTTGCTTCATCCTGCTGCAAACATCGTGCTCTGGTGCTTGCCATTTTGACTGCTGACAGTCAGATTATCAGCACTTGCCACTGTTCCAACTCCCAGCATTTCTACGGGTGCTTTTACACATGGATGTTTCCATTCATGCTTCATTTAGACCAGTCTTAGTATTTCTATTGCAGATATTTACATTATTGTTTGTTGCTCATTGGTGCTCTTTCTGCTTTCTGTCACAAAATTACCTTTTTTTCTGGAAGCAGGCAAATTACTCACTAAAAGTGCTTAGAAGAAATGTGTGTTTGATAGCAGAGGATTTGTTGGGATGTTAGGTTAAAAAGACATTCCCCCCTTTGAGTGTGGTCCATGTTGGCACCTGCTGACAACATTTTCACAGTAGCTGTAGAAAACTTCTGTCAAACTCTATTGTAGTGCGTTGGCAGCTGACTCTGGAGTCCTGTGGGTCCCTTTTGCTCAGTTAGCATTAAGAGCAAAGGAGCACTAGGAACTGTGAAGAATCATTCCACTGCCGACAGGTTATCTTTAATCTTCTTGTCTTCATTCATCTCAGTGTCATATTTCACTTTTAGGATGTGGGTTCAACCTTCTTAAACAGGAGGTTGAATTTGGTACTTCAGAGTCACTGTGATTAGAGATCTTGCTACCGTGATGGCTGTAATCCTTTAAAAACTGCTTTGTCCAGAGGAAGGAATGTAACTTTTATATGGATAATTCATGTGAAACTAAGTTTTGTGCTTTCTTGGATTTGTTTTGGGCTTTGGTGGTTTTTTTTGTTTGTTTTTGTTGTTTGTTTTTTTTTTTAAGATCTCTAGTATATATGATAGTTGTTCAAACTGATTTTGAAAAGTAAGAACATTATCAAAGTAATTACTTGAATGTTAGTGCTTTCTTTGTGTTTTGCTTTTATCTACGTTTACCCATAGTTCTCTTATGGCACAATAGGTTTTGTATCTTTAAAGTTTGGTTTTATTAAAGAAAGTATTTCCTTCTGTGGGAGAAAAAGAAATGCTCCCTTCTCCTGATATCTTGGCAGTGTGTATTCTCTCTACCCTTCTATTTCTCTTTGACAATCATCCCTGCTCTTCAACATGGCTATTTTGGTTCTGCTGAGATTGCCTTTTTCAAATAACTGATGTACAAATAACACAAAACAGACTTGCTTTGTTTAGTCTGCTTTGGAAAAGCTTGGAATATACTCAAAGAAAAAGGTTCCACAACAAATTCCCTGTTATCATTCATGTGGCACTTACTGTTTCTACTGCTGCTAAGTTTATTTAGATCTGCAGGTATCCAAAAATGATTTTTCTGATTACCTTATTCTGGAGTGTTCTCAGAGCATTTGGATTGCCTGCTGTTGTTTTACCCAAATTCACTTCTGCCTTTCAGCTTGCTCTTCATCTCATTCATTACAAGGAAGAGCTAAATTCTTTAAAATGAGAAGAAACAGAGGGTATGAGCACTTTGAAAGTTTGTGCGTGAACTCAGCTATTTCACAGAAGGTCTCTGGAGAGGCGTTGGTGGTCTGAGGGGTTCCACAGTTGGGTGGTCTGCAAAACAGCCCGCCTCAAGTCTGGGTGAGGTACAAGAGGAAAGAATGCAATTACAGGCTAATTAGAAATCCAGATTCCCTTTTGCAAAATGTGAGGTTTCCTTTTCTGCCGCAGAGGTGAAACAGACCTTAGAAGCACTTAAAAACCAACTTGCCAGCTAAGAAATGACATAGTGCAAAATAGCTGGTAACGAGAGAATGTATTTTCTTCTTGATTCACATCTGCAGTCTCTAACTACTCACCTGGTAGCTACTCTGGTGGGAAAATAGAGCCCTGTCACAATGAGTTTCTCCCATAAAACCTTCTTTAAAAAGGATCCATTCCAAGAAAAAGTTTCTCTTTTCCCTTTGCGTACAAAGTTTTTTTTCCTTTTCTGTTTGTTGGTTTGTTTTTTTTTCTGGTTTTGCTACACTGTTAAGAAGTGAGATAGTATGCTCTGGGCAATATGGCAACTGTCCTTTCTAGAGAAAAGACAGTTGCTTACGAACATGACTAATGACAAATCCATGCTGTGAGACTGGCTTTGTACTTGCTTTGGGTGTTGTCTAAGGATTTTAGTAGTGCGTAAGAGCAGTTGTCAGAAAGATCAGTTTACTAAATGGGTCTGGCAGAGGCTTTCTTCAAAATTATTACATATTTTTGGATTGTAGGAAAGCATCTCTCTTCAAATGTATCATTAGATTCCTAGTGGAAATATTTGTCAGATGTTCACAGTCTACATAAATGTTCATACCTACATAGATGTTAAGTAAATCTTATTATCTATGTTAATTCTAGCTGTGTATGTCCCTATTCTAGCTGTAGATGTCTCTTTTCATTACAGGGGAGCTGGACTTAGAAGACCTTTAAGGCTATCTTCCGACTCAAAAGATTCTATTATTCTAATTATACAATCAATAGCCTTTTAAAATGTCAATTCCCAAATTGCAGAGTTCTCTGATCATTTAGAAGCTGAATCGTTGTCCCATTAATTTGGAAATGTTTCCCTTGATTTAGTTATCCCTCTAGAATCTAACCAAGGAAAGTAGAAAGCAACAGCATCGTGTTGGGCTGTGTGAATAATGAGCAGGAAAGAATTCTTTACCTTGGGGTAAATTCACTTCTCATGTCTCATTCACTGTCATATGATTAAGTATCTATGAGTTCTGCTAGAGCTAAGTTGTAGGTAACAAATTTCCAGAATAGGGACTTGGTGCTTCCCATAAAAGAAGGAACATACAGAAATTCTCAGAATGATTGAGAAAGATCTGCTTTAAGACCTAATCTTTCTGATCTGGTCAAACAGATATCTTTTATTTTAGTATCCTGCAGATGAATCTGATCATCTGCCAAGCACCACCCAAAGGAGATTGTTTACAGTAATGTGAGCAGATTTTGTGAGAGGGGCCTTCTTGATTAAAGCAAGAGAGGAAATATTGCAAGTAAAATTAGGATACGGCTCCCACTTGAATTTGTTCCTTCCTCGAAGTTTTGCAGGAGGTACTGTGGCTGGAAATTAAAACTTATTTTACATAAATACTGGTATTTCACCACTGTGTGCATTATTGGATGCTCTGTATTGGTAATTGTACTGGTAATTAAAAAAATGAGCAGCTTAAAATGCTGAAATGTGGTTAAAGCACGAAGATGAGGATGTCATAGGAATGCCACTGGGACAGATTGGAAACAGAGCGGGGCGGTAATCCTATAATACAGGTAATACAGGATTTGGAGTGGTCAGGATTGCTTTCATTTTATGGAGTTTCAGACAAATTGGTAAGGAAAATGTTCATTTATTTACAGAACAGCAGAATTTCAGTTCATCCAGATTACAGAACTAGTTGGTTATTTATAACATAGAGGAATGAAGGAACTTGTGCTCACAGTACTTGCCTAAGTTTGATACCTGCACACCTCATTCTGTGTTTCATCAGATACTTTTGTTGATTCTATCTTGCACTGCACTTTATAAAAAACACAGAACAAGTTGTGAGCACCTCTTAGGCCCGTGCAGATCACCGATGCTGTACAAAAATAGTAGTTCTCATCCTGTGAAAGACAGCATATCCTCAGTGGTGTACATAACTCACTAAGTTTGCTAATTCACAGGCACAGCAATACAAATTATTCACAGTCTCCTCTTTTCCTGATGCTGTCGTTGCAGTTGCTTGTTTTATTCTGAAATCTCATGATCAGATTTGATGAGTGTTTGATATTTGGTTTTGTTTTTTTTTAGTGACCCTTTTCCTAAGGCTATCACTAGAAATACATGAGGGGTCTGCTGGCCAGTAACACATTGGCAGCAGCACGGTTCCTTGCTAGTTAGCACCTATTAACAAGGACAATGCTAATTTGCATTTCTAAGGGTAAGTGTGAAGAGTTGTATTTGAGGTTTGGGTGGTGTGGGTTCTTTGTTTTCTTTGGAATTCTGTACACATAGCACGTTTTAGCTTCCTAATGTTCCTTTTTCAGCAAAGAAACTAAAACCATTGAACTAATGACATAAACTAAGCATCCTGTACTGTTTTTGTGAAGCCTACTCGGTTTAGCCTCAATCTGAAGTCCTTTGTGATGGTTCAAGTTACATTTAATGAATACTTTTTTTTCTCCTATATTCACTTGTTTCCTTTCTTGATGTTAAAGTGTTTATGTATGTACTTTATCATACCTGTGAATAGCTGCTTTAGTGAGTCTCAGAGATAACGTTAGTGTGAAGCTATTACCTGTAATATGGTTTTGTTTTTTCTCTTCTTAATAAGCTGTCATGGATTCTACTATACAGGCAGTTTAGTGTCACAATTAGTCTAGTAATATGCCTTTGTTGCTCTTTATCCTCCCCTTCTAAATTAGGGAGCCCTAATGGAAGAAATTCTATTTTGTATTTATGTAATCGTGATGTTTTTTAAAGGTTTTTCATTTTTCAGCATTGTTGTCTTGCTTAAAAACAATCAAGGAAATGAAACAAAGCACCAGCAACAGCAACAAAAGAAACAGTGCAGCGGTGATGATCATCCAATAAGCAATAAATGGGCACCAGTAAATTCAGCATATGCCAGTGGTACTCTGCAGCTATTCCTCATTCTAATTATATCAGAAGTTACCAACCCAGTCAATAAACGATATACATTCTTCCTGTTATTCACCAGTGCTGAATGCTGTCTCTCAAGCTGAATTTAAGTGCATTCTTGTCGTCTCTCATTTCATCCTTTTTAAATGGACACTATAAGGTACATCAGTGATGGCTTCCTTTGCCACTTCCACTGTTAATGAGTCCAGGTCAGATCGGTGAGTTCCCTAAAAGCTCAGTGGTGAATTGATTGCTTTCAGTCCCGTTTGAAAGAGATAGTTTTGTTACTGAGCTTACCGAGGCATCTCATTCTGACAGTTTCAAGTAAGCATTTGCTGATTCATGTAAAATGCGGATCCTCAGCTTGGTATAGTTTGTCACTGGTAGTAACTAGGATCTTCTGAAGTAAATTAGATTTTGATCCTTTAAGCAAAATGAGAGCAGGTTTTGCAGTGGACAAACAAGGGGTGTGCATTGCAGCAGTAGCTTATGTTATTGTTTGCTTTTTATCTACGGATGAAAGCTGTTGTTTAATCATTTTTTGAAAAACGTATTTTAATAGAAATCATTGCTTTTGAGCAGCACATTGAGATGTTCTTTAATATACCCCCAGTAAAATAAATAATAAAAAGTGCACTACAACAAAATTAATATGAAAGTTCAAGATATTCTGTACAAGAGGTTTTTGTGTGTGTATGTGTTGGGTTTTGTTTGTTTGGGTGGTCAATGTTTTATTTATAACACTGTTAAAAATTGAGATAGTAGCATTTTCATTTTTTAAGTGTACACCAAAAAGCCAATTTTGAAACTTGAAATCGGAGACTGAATTCCCATTGATTTTGCTCCTTGTTATTGCATTCTGGGAGTTAAACTAACCAGAGTAAATTAGGGAAGTCAGTAGAGAGCATTATTCAGTTCCTGGCGCTACGCGTGTCTGACTGGATGTAAAACATCAAACCTGTTTTTTTAAATGATGAGTGGGACTTCAAGACTAATTTATAATAGATGGAAGGCTTACTATTCCCTCTGCTCATACTTTCTGCTTTTTTTCTTGTATTGGCACAGTCGTGACAGTTTTCTCTCTTACTTTCCCTGACATCTTTGAGCACTTGGGCATGGTAGTACTGCAACTTCCAGCAAATCAAAAGAAAACAGATAAGAAAAACAGTCCTGCATAAACTTTATTTAATTTGCATTCCGTTTTTAAATTCTAAGACAATCTTTTATAGCACTAAAGTAAGTAGTCAGAAAACTTTTGAGAATGTAGTGGGTTTTGACAAAGATGATTTGGGGGCAGTGGTATTGTTACTACTTTTTCTAAAAGATTTTGATCCCAAATAAAAGCTAAAACCAATGTAGATTGTTTCAGCTTCTGAATAGTGTTCTTGCTCCCTTTACAACATGCATTGTCAGAGTATACTCTGTAAAAAAAAAAAAGCAAAACAGAGAACAAACAAAAAAACCTACAAAACAACCTCCAGCAATGCTAAGATTAGTAAAAGGTTTAACAAATGATGAGCTGTCCTACCTAGTAGGAAATATGTTAGCAGTAGTAACTTTACTCATGGAAAATATTGTGAAAAATTTAATTTATTCAGAGGCACTAAGCAGGCAAAAATGTTTATTACATCTTCTTATGTTCTTATGTTCTTTTTTTTTCCTCTGTGTAGTTTTTTGTGTACTACTTCTAAGTTTCTTTCACTTGTTCCTAAAATGCTTTTTTTGGAAAGGTTAGCTAGCAGAGATTTTTCCTATCTGGATTTTTACCCTGAATATTCAGTGTACCTTAGGTTATGCCACATTAGCTAGCATTTGTATGATCTTTCTCTGGATTAAGATAGAATCAGGAGAAGCGATTAAGTTCCTGTAAACTACAGATTACTTCTTATAGATTGTTCTTCTTTGAGACCCTGTAAGGATTTAGAAGCAGGCTTCCCCCATGCAGCCTCTTGCCTGTGGATATCTTTATCTTCTGATAAGAGTCATTTTTTCCTGTGTCTGAGTTCAGAAGTGATATTCCTGAGGATTCTGAAATGTTTACAGGTGTTCATGAAATTAAATATTAAAAAATCAATGTAAAGTAACATATTCAGGTAATAGAATGGTCTAATAAATTTCAACCAATTCCATTAAAAATCTGCTCATGTTGAACTATTCATGCTTATCTGATGGCCTTTGCCTGCAGCTGGCATGTGAAGGTTACTGGCCAACTGCAAGTAGGCATCTCACTCCAATGAGCAGGTGCCTTCTTGGACTCTTCTCCATGCTTGTCCAGAAGGGATCTCCAACTGCTTTGCTGTGCCCAGCCCTGTGGCTTTATTTTGTCTTAAGGCAGGGTGCAGATTGTACTGTCTGAAATGGTAAATGAGGCAGGAAAGAGTTAAGAAACTTTGCTTCAACCAGGCCACACACAAACTGGAGGCATTCACACCTCCCTGTTATTCTGATCCAGATAGCTGAGAGGAGAGAGGTGTCAGCTTCCTGCCAGGGTTAAACAACAAAGTCCTCCCATGCTCTTGTTGACAGGTTTCAAAGGTGACCAAGAAAACTCAGAGGAGAGACAACGTGGAGACATACGTTGGGCGACCTGAAGGGAATTTAAGAAGCTGAGGCTAGGATTGTTTAGGTTGAGAGCTTGAGCAGAAAGATTTTTATGGACCCTGAGGTTGGTTCAGTGGCTAGATGAGACCTGCCACATCATTTTTTGCTTATTTATAATGCCTTTCTTCATCAGATAATGTAGTGTCTGTAGTAGTAAATAGTGGCTACCAAATTATCTGACTGCTTGGTTCAGATGTTTATCTGTAAACAGGTTTAAATTACTTCAGTAATTTTTCTGTTAGTAAAGCAGAATATATATTGTGTCCAGCTGCACTCCCTGGTTTATTTGGCACTGGGCTGCTTACAGGTTTTCCATGCAGAAGAAACTCAGAGGAAGCATTGGTTTTCTTTTACTGACTGATCTCGATAGCCTTTTATGCTTAGGAAGCATGTAGTAAATCAGAAATAAATGCTAGCAATCTGGTAGTTAATTTGTTTCTTTGCAAGCATCAAAACCATACACAAATATTCCTTGAAAGTGTTTTAACTCTTGGTGTTAAATTACTTGGGAAATTGGAATTGCTGGAAAGCATAATTGCAGTTGAATCTCCAACTGATTTAAAGTGTATTTTAATGGACACTGAAAAAGGTAACAGCCATATGCATCCCTTTATGTGTGTGAAAGAGATAGTACTTCTTATGAATGATAGTATATATAAATGATAGTACTTGGTGCAAACTCTGAGTTTGCTACTTTCTGGGAAGACTTGAGGATAAGTTTGATGGTAATCCCGTTGATGCTACAATGAATTTTTGTGGTAAGTGTGAAAAGGAAATGACACAAAACTAAATGATGTTTGAAATACTGAGACTACAACTGTGTACATTATTTAAAATGTTTATACTCCTACTGTTTGTACTTAAGTGGTTCATTTTTAATTCTTTTATCTTCAGGTGATGATTTGTGCCATGGAAGGCTAATTCTTATGAAGGTTTCTTCCATTGAAGTTTGGTACACGCTGTATGAGTGAATGCACTGTAAAGGGGTTGAAATTTAGCAGGAACATCTGATGAATTTAGAAACAATGTTGTTTTCTCCTGTAATTTTCAGACTTTTCTGAAAGGAATGCATTCAAGCCACAGAATCCTATTACATTCTGTAAAGTAGTTTTGAAGTAATGCATACTTTACTTTCTGTAAATTACTATCTTCTGTTAAGTTTAATATCATACACATCTCCAGGGATTTCTACTGAAAAATTCAAAATTATCCATGTTTGTCATTAGAGGACTGATGGTCCTCTAATTCATATCTGATGTTTTTCTTGCCTTTTAGTGAGGCATCAGGACAAGAGCTTATTGTTGTAGCCTCAGCTTTACCTGACATTAGCAGAAAGGAAGGACTCCGTAAATATTTGTACAATTGAGTCTCCCTGGAAATTCACTTCCACAGATGTACTCAGGTGATGTTAGCATGTGAAGGACTCGGTGAAAGAGGAAAACAAGTGAACTCTAGTCTGCAATTGTGCCAATACTTTTTTATTTAAACACTGCATAGTAAACTTAAATACTATGAGTATGTTGTAGTTACATTACATCATTTATTTATTTTAAAATATTTTTAAACAATCTTGTATATCTTTGCTTTTATGTCATGGATTTTAATTTGTTTGTACAAATGTTGGAAGTTTATGCTCTGTTCAGCTAAGTTTAGTTGAAGGTGATGAAAGTTGTGGGTCTCTCCTGAAGGATTTCCTTAATGGCCTCTTTTTTTTACATGAAGTAAATGTCCTTAAATTATTTAAGAATTCAATGTATTTTTTAAAAAGATTTTGAATGATATACTGTGGCAGTGATCTTCTAATCTGGGATGCTATTGATTGTGCACTGATGCTGACAGAACTGTTTTTCTCCCCTTTGTGCTTTTTTCACCTTTAGAACTTGCACAAGGTGATTCTGGTATCCAAAGCGATGTTTGGGGGTAAATAAAATAGGTGATTTATAAATGCCCAAGCAGAGTCTTGAAGTGTAACTTGAAAGATATGGTTTTTTTTCACCCAAAGTTTGTGGATCTTTAGGTAGTCAACAGCATTCTGATTTGAAAGATCCTGAGAACATCATGTTTAAAGAGTGACCAAGGAAGTAAGCAAATGTTTAAGCTTTTTCTTACCCTGTAGATATCAAACACAAAGTTCCTTGAAAAGTCCTCATCTGGATTTCTTAATACGTCAAAAGAGAGAAGTTATTTCTAGTATTTCCACATAGCTGCATGTTCTTTATTTCCACAGCCCCTGTACTCTTTAAAGCTGCTGGTTGAGCATGTGCTTCAGCCTTAACAGTGGTTAAATCTGTCGGACTAGTTCTGTGCCAGCAGCATTTCCCGGCTCCTGGTGAGGGGGCTCCTCCCAGAGGTGGGGAAGGCACACGCCCTGCCGGCCTTGCTAAATTCCACTTCGAGTCTCAAAAGAGCAGGAAGTGCACCTGAACCTTTCCAAGCTGCTACCTGCCCGTGGTTCTGCTCTTCCAGCACATGCCTGCAGCACAGGGACAGTAGCTGCTTCCACCAGTGCCAGCATGAGTAGCCTACCAGCCCTCTTGCCCTGTTTGAGAGCTTACAGAAAGGCTTTGCTGCCTCTTGAACTGTGTTCACACCAACTGTTCAGGGCACTGATTTGTTCCCAAGATTGCCTAGGTTTTTTTTTTCTGTTAGGAAGGTAAAATCTCTTAGGTGTTATAGGAAGTCACAATTTGCAGAAATGCTAAGTAAGGCATAATATGGAGTGTATGTAATTTAAATAAAATGTTTGAGGCTTATGCCAATTACTTTATTAGCTAATGTATGCACTGTTATTAGGACAGTTGTTAGGAAGTGCAACTAGCAGTCTGGAGATGCACAACTGAAATCCTTTATCTATTTGTACTTTTGTGCTCACACCAAGCAAGTGGAAGAAATAAACAACTTGACCTAACCTCCTTCAGCCATCTGCATGGAGAGCTGTATTTGAAATCTATGAGATGGGAAACATGATAGTAGTCACTTTTCATGCTAAGAAGCCATTGTAACTCTGAACAAATTACTAACTGTGAATTAATTGAAGGAATTGTGTGCTTTTTCATCTTTATTTTTACTTACTGCTTTTGAATAGATCGTGGAGAACTTACTGTTTTGTCATTTGCTCGTTTGTTCTTTACATATTATTTCAGCAAACTATTGCTGGATGGCTGGTCATTGGAGTTCTTGCTTTGAAAATTTGTTACTCATTTTATGGTGATTTGAGATTTTGTTCTGCAATGTTTTATATGTATAGGATCTTGTTTAGTTTCATGCTGTTATGGGAAAACTCAGGAGTCATATAATAAAGTGAGAGTAGAAATATTAACACCTCAAAACTGTAGGAAAGGAGGTATAATATTTTGGTGAATGTTACAGGAACCTTATATAACTCATACTTTTTGGAAAGAAGTACTTCATGTAGCCTGTACAAAACTGGAGGCAGAGGTAGAGAAAAGGAAATTACACAATAAATTTTCCTTTGTATTATTTTCATTCGCTTATAGTTTGAACCATTCTGGAATTGTAGATTATTTATAAACTGCAGAAATAAACTATACAAATCAAAGTGTAGAAATGTCATCACAACTCTTTTCTGATGATTTTCTACTTAAAAACTGCAAGGGTGTATTTTGCATCACTGTAGCATAAATTTTACTGGTGCGTCAGTGATGAGCTGGGCAGTTGGTGCTAAAGGTGTTCTAGCCTGATAGGTATGCTCTGTGCTGCCTCATTAATGCTGCATGTTCCATTTTTCATGAGGAAGGAAAGCAAATGATGGAGACTCAACAGGCATTGCAATCTATGCTTTGTAGCCTACTTATACAAATTCTTTTTATTCTTGTTCTCATTTTTTTTCTACAACAGGTGGGATATACAATCAGTGATCTTCAGCTTTTTAAGGAAATTGCATTTTGTGTTTTGATTTGTAATCTATTTGCATGAAGCAGAGGAGTATCTTTCATTAACTTCACAGATAGAAAAATATGGCTTAAATTTTTTTCTTCTTCGCAGAAGGTGTAATTAAGGTGTAGAGTGTCTTTTCGCTCATTTTTCTTTTCATTTTTCAAGATTTTTGCTAACTTACTGCCACCACTCGCAATCACTGATGAATGTCGTTGGGTGCCATTTTTTCCAGATGGGAGATATTCAGTGACACACTTTGCTTCATGCGCACTTCCGTGTCAGATGCCATTCTGTCAGACTGCTCCTCTGCTGCCGTCTGCCACACAGTGGAATGTAACAGTATTGGTTCAGCCTCTACTGCCATCCCACCAACATCTGCCTCTGATGTCATGGGCCGATGTAGTACAGTTAGGAGGCATTACTTCTGAGGCAGTCCTCGTAGTATTTTACAGTATGTAGGAGCTGTGTAACTTGCCTTTAATTGTACTTCGGTTCTGCTGTGCAGAGCTGGCATGCTGTTTGTGTTACTGCTTCAGTTGTCATAGAGCTAAATTCCATGTTTGCATTTCTGAAATGACCAGCAGTAAGATATCTTTTGCTTGGTGTCTTCTCTTCCACTGCCACTCTAGATTTCATGCTCTTATCTGTGGTATAACTGGTATTGCAGTTTGCATTCAAACTATGAAAATGTTTACATTTCTGAGGACTGAAGAAGTCGGTCAAGGCTAAGTGGCTGAAAAAGAAATTGGTTTGTGCCTCTGCAGAGTCCTACACTTTCTAAACATTTGAGGAACCTGGACTGGCAGCACTTGTGCCGATGTTGAATAATATGTATGATTAACAGGAACATCACTATCAAAGGCAAGGCGGGAACTCTGCTGCTGTATTTTGTTCTGCCCTTTAGGTTCATCTGCTTAGAGAATGATGCAGCTGATGAATCCTTCATCTCTGAAGTACAGCTGCTTGCCAGTAGTTTTTTTCTCTTCAACATAAAACATCATGTTAATGTTTTAGAATTTCATCTTGTTATTGTACGGGGTCTTAGTAGTAGTCTGATACTTTTAGTGTACATGTGCCATTTTCTATAGCATTGATGCTTAATGTATGTCTAGAAATAATGTTATTACATGCACTGATAAGTAGCTGCTCTGGGGAATAATAAGCAGTCACCAATTCCCCATTCCATGTATCACTGTAGAAGCATCAAGATATAAAAATTACCTTGGGTTAAAAGGAATTGCCTTTCTATGTCTATTTCAGCTGACTTGTGTTGAAGTAAAACCCCCATAGCTTCAGTTCACTAGAAATGCCCATTATTTGTGTATGTTTCTTGATTTGAAATCTCTCAGTAGAACGTGGACAAATTCATGAGGAAACAAATGCCAGCATATGGCAAGTTCACGAAGTCGTGATGGTGAAGATGAAATGTTTGCAAATAGTGTCTGCAATACAGCCAATGCCCACATATTTGTTATAATCACCAGGTGTGGCTGAATACCGTGAAACTCCTTTGTTTTCTCCTCTTTTTTTGTGTTGATAGGGTATAAGTCTTATGTGTGAACAGTATTTGTCAGCAGTGAGCTGTGTCAAATTGAGGCCTCATTAACTTCTCAAGTAAATTAGATTGCCAGGTCTAACCTACTTGTGCCTTTTATTTGATGTGTCAGTTGTACACATTATGTTCCAAAAAACTCCGGTGTGATTGTATGTTCTTGAGGGTTAGATGAAGATTAGGGAGAACTTCAAAGCTACAGTTAATCTGAGGAAAGATGAGTTAAACCAAGTCATTAGAGATCCCTTTGAAGTGTTTTCAGATTAAGCCCTGTCTCTTTTAAGTGGGATACTTATCTGCCTTTCAATATTTAAATAATAAGACATGACAGGCAGTGCTTTTCTGAAGGATTATTGTATGCCTGTGGTGTGCTGTAGAGGCGTGAGGCCAAAGGCAAGGAACTTCAGTTGTGGAAACACTGTAGTAATCCTTTCCAATTCACTGCCAGAATCCTTCTGCCAGGGTTAAGCAGACAGTTTGAAGGTGAGAAGACCACACACTGTATGCACTTCCAAATGGATCTTGCAGATGATCCTGTGACATTGGCATTAGCTAGAACTGAGTATCACTGTGAATGTGATGTTTTTGTTTTAGAAGAGATAAAGAGATGTTACAAAAACATTTTACTAGAAACAAGTTTATTAACCTTAAGCAAATTAAAATGCTGCCTTTTTCTGCGACCCATGCTAATCCATTTTGGCCTGTCAAGCTTTAATGCAACAGTTAGAACAAGCATAGGAGACCTGTGGGCTGCGATCGTGTATATGTTAATGCAAATGAAAGCAAACTGAATTTTAGAGTGCTTTTCTGTATAAAAAATGACAGATGGCTTTGTGTGTGTGTGTGTATGAATATCTACATATTCATAAAACTCTTAACATTTCTACCAATTATTCTACATATTCATAGCCATACCAGAGTTGTTTTCATAGAGTGTTTTGGTCTCTGTAAAAAGAAAACCTGAGTACAAAAGTTTATGGAATTGTGGAGTAATTTATGCTAGAAGGAACTTCAGGAGATTGAGTGGCCTGGCATCCTATGATGGAATACTACAAATGAGACAAACAGGAAGCAGGGATGGAATAATTAATATAAATACAAAAAGTGTGCAGTACTCATTCAGGTCCTAATAGGTCCAGTTGCTGTCTATGAGCTGGTGAATGCAATCATCTGTGTGTCGACAAGTAGTGGTGTTTCCTTGAGTCTATTGAGGGAGCACTGGATTAGCAGGTGCACTGATAGAGAAAGGGAGGGGAAGGTTTCTGCTTTCCACTATAAATGAATAACTGACAATTTTATAAAATTCACATTCTGTTTGAAGGCTTCTGTTCTTGCTTTTAAAAGCAAGAATTACCTATATGTGCTGGAGCAAAATCTGAACTTATTTCAAGAAGTGACCCATGTAATGAAAAATTAATCATAATAATGGCTGTGCATTTCAAGTAAACATAATATGCCAGACAAATCTCTTTTGTGCAGTCCTGTTGCTGCATTTGTATTTATCCTTTCCCTTGAGAGCTGTTGCATATAAATTCTATTAGGTCACCTCACAGATCATTGTAGATGAGAATGTGTTAATGCTGACAGTAATTAGTGTTTTAATAGGAGATTGGTATTAGAGAGGCTGTTGTCTTAATTTGGCTAGGGGCATAATGTTTCAGAAATAGTGTTTGTAAAGTAAAGCTTTCTCTGTCAAAAAGAACCTTGAATATGTGCATATACCTATAGTGGGCATCAATCCAGGCTGCTTGTCAGCAGAAACTTGATTGCATGAGAATTTCTTTTTCCTGATGATGCAAAGACCAAGATCTGATAACTGAGATGTTGCTAAGCAGCTGGCATGCTCCCTTGATTTCAGAAGTCTTTTCCAAGTGGATTAGTGTTACAAATCATTACCTGCAGATCTTTAAAGCCTTATTTCTCAGTCCTAGGCCCGTTAATGTGAGCTTTCAGGCTCAATCTGTATTTTGTTTTTTATAGGTCACTTTCTATAAAGACCTGCATTTCATACCTTTGTTTTCCTATTTCATTATTTTCAGTGCAGTTTGGAGTAGAAAAAGGAAATTCGTCTTTTATGGAAGCAAATATTTATTTTTAACACGGTGCCATTCAGTACTCATTTGATGACTTTAGCATGTGAAATTTCATTAGAGATAACCTTATAAAGGTTATCACAGCTGGAACTGAAGGTGTTGAACTGTAGTGCTGTCAGTATGATGAAGGCTGGATAGCTCTGTGGATGCCACATCACTGCCATTTTTATCAAAGATGCCTGGGCAGTTATTGTCAGGGGTTCCTGCAGCAGCCTGCTGGTTCAGGGAGTAACTCAGGATTTTCCCATTTTCCTGTTACACGTTTTGTTCTCATATAAAGAAAAACAAAAAAGCAGCATGGTTTGCATATTATTAATATTATATGTAATTTATCTCCATGATAATTCTCGACTTTTTTAGGAACAAATGGTTCCTGATGTCCAAAGTCTCCCAGTCCACTCAGGGTGATTACTAGTTACGTAAAGCAGCAGCTGAAGTGTGTGGGCAGAGCCCACTGCACATGTATAGCTTGATGTGGATGGTGGTATGTTAGAACTGCACCCATGTTACCAGTCACACCCCTTCAGTTTTGGACTTGGATTCACTGGGCTCCATGCATAGGGATGCCATGATGTAGTGTGTGTATGTGTGCCCCTCTGTCTGGGAGCTCTGAACCTGTGTGGCCTGGAAATGTGATGGTTAGGGTATTTTTTGTTTGTGTTTTTTTGTTGTTGTTTTTGTTTGTTTTGTTTTTTATTCTTTGTCTTTTCTTCTTGGGGAAATTTCAGTTTTGCTTAAAGCGTGGTTTTAATTTAACAAATGTTATTTGCCTAAAGGTTCAAACTAGATTACAAACCAAACTGCTATATTGTGATGAAATTCTTATGGCTTTCTATTTTAACAGTAGCTGTGGAACTGGCAAATGGTTTCCTGTGTACAGAAGGTTATTCTTTGATAATGTGTGTGACACAGTATTTTCAAGCTAATGCAGTTTTCTGCTTGCAACAATTAAGTACACAACCTGTGATAACAATCCTTCTATGGAATAGAACCATAGCAGATTTTTATTTTTATTTTTAATTCAAAGGAGAGTTTGAATCACAAGTCAGACAACGTGGTATCAGTGTGATGTTAGCTGTGGAAAATACACCCAGATGCAAACTTCCAACTTACTCCTGTCAAACGTAAGGACACCACACAATGAGTTCTGGTACGTGAGGACAGTAGATACACCGAAATTACAGAATTTTCACGAATGTTTTAAAGTGCATTGAAAAGTTATTGTTGTTTTACACCTCCTATTGTATATTAGGTAAAAAGTTTTCTCCCAGTGTGAGGATAACCGTCTGCATCATGCAATATGAAAATGTGTTAATTATTCATGAAACTTTTACTGACTGTTTCCAAATGTATCTTCATTTACTACCAAGAAGACACAGACAAAATAACAGTGAGGGCAGCAATATGTGGTGAGAATTCCAATTTCTTTCTCCTGCAGACTTTAAGATTGCCATGAGTTCTCCTTGTTGAAGGGTCAGCTGAATGTCGCTCCTGATAGGCAGTATTTTTAATTTCCATGTCTTTTTTTCCATTCCTCTCCCAAATAGTCAGTATGTTATTTCTTTAGTGGAAAGCAGGAGGATACTTGTGTTTCATCCTATCCAGTTGCTAGGTTAGGAATGTAGATGAAACGCCCATATATGCTATGTAATGTCAGAGAGGAATGTTGTCTGCACATTCCCAATCTATTTGCGATTTGGCTGTTTGGGGAACATACAATAGAAGGTGTTAACTTAAAAATTGTCCTCCTTTTAGTATCTTTGTTTCTCTTGTTTTGGAACTTAAGTAGAATGCTACTTACTGATCTGGAGTTTTCCTTCCAATTGTATTTCTAAAAATGAGTTTTACAAACATTTCAGACGTATTATAAGCACAGCAAATCTGTTCCCTCAATTTATAATTCCTACAACTAGAATCTCTCTCTCACTGAGAAATATTTTCTCTGCCTGCCTTATTTGTTTCAGTTGGCAGATAGAAGATGGTAAGAAAAGTTTTAGGATAAATCTTTAGATTGAAGTTGTCAGAGCAGCCTAAAGAAATTCAAGTGGCCGAATCTCTGTCCTAGCCAGGAGCTTTACAACCTTTTTATTCCTGTCTATCAGCTCATCAGCAACGATTAAGCCAGATTAAGTCTTCCCATTCAGCCAGTTTCTGTCGGTTAATGTTTACTAAGCGTTTGACATAGTGCCACTGGCTTTTTTCTATGGCACCTGCTGTTACAACCCAGGGGTTTCCCTTCCCATCCCAGTGACAGGCGGGCCCAAGTCTGCCCAGCTATAAGGTCAGATGCGTTCAGCCCAATATTGTGTATATAAAACATCATTTGCTGAAAACGTTCACTTTTGGTAAAATTGAATTTTCCACTATTGATTTTTATTGTAATGAGGGATTGTATTACCTGAACATAAACTGCTGTTGGTTTAAATAAACTGATTTTGTCTGGTATAAATCGTTCAGGATTGTGCCCGTAAAGATTCTTATTGACCAGAGCTTTGCAGATATCTCATTAAAAGCATTTGTCACTGCGTGTTGCTATCTTTATGCAGTAATAAAACTGCAGTATTACCTAACGTTTGATTTTTCACACTAACATGGTATAAAGCTAAATCTTGATTTCCTTTCAAATGGTAAATAAGTGGTTTTATGCTCTCAACGTTAGTGCTAAACATTTCCAGCCTCAGCCACATTCCACGGAGGAAGACGAAACAAAATTCAGTGAGATTGTTTTCAGGTAGAATTCCTCTTTTTAATTGTAGTTTCTGTCATCTAATATGTAGTTCGAGGCAGGAAGTCTGTTAGCTGACTCAGAAGAGAAAGAACTGCCTGATTTAAATTTAAATTGTATTGTTCAACAATGTTGTGTAATTAGATGGGAAAGCAGGCAAATCCTTTTATTAGACATGTCTTTGTAGACAATAGCCATGAGAGCCACAGTGGTTGATGCTAATTACCATATTTTGTTTAAACTTCCATCTAACTGAAAGGATCATTCAATTCAGAAGCTGCAGCCATACAAAAAACACAAGTGCAGTTGAATTGCTGCTGCCAAGCAGATGGGGCTTTGATCAGAATAAGTTATTTGCAGCCTTATTGTCTGCTGCCAGGGTGGGGCTTGTATGGAACCACCTCTTGCAGAAGGAGAAGAGGAGAAAAGGGTCTTGCTGATTTGAGAGAAGTTTGTGGGAGAAATTTCCCGTTCTTGCTTTATTTTTGCATATTGAAATACAAACTTGCAAAGAAAAAGTGAGATCGTTGATATTGGGCTACACTAATGCGTGTGGTGGTTTTGTTAGGAACATGTTGTTAAGTTTGTTTTAGCCGTAGGATGGGATGAGGGAGAACAGGGGATATTGAGCACAGCTGACATTGTGGCTTTTTTTCCAAGATCTGTTCTGTCTAAAGTACACGATGAGAATATTGCACTGCTGTACTCATTCACTGCAAAAACCAGACAGCTTTGCAGGTCTGGGATACTTTCTGCATATCCACTGATGTAAACTATGTACAATAGTGACAATTTACAAAGCCATCCAAAGAGTAAGATTGAGGTGAGAGAGGAGACAGGAGATGGGACAGCATATAAAAAGTAGCATTAGGTAGTATTACTGGGATGTATGGGGGATCTTTGATTGCATCATTTTATTGCCACAAAAACTGATTTCAAGCATTGACTGGAGAAGGGTGGGAAACATTACTTGGAGCTGTGTGGATCTCAGGTGGAAAATCTTTACAGATGGGCTATACTGAAGAACAGAAGTAGACAATACGTAGCACATTTATTTCCTGTTATTGAATTATACTGTCTCAGACTTTTCTTCCAGTGAAAATTAAACTATAAAAGTGAAGGTCAGTAATTCCTTCTGATATATATAAGCATGTATATATACTTAATGAAAAAGGATAGCCATGAAGTTGATCTTATTTTGTCCTGCACCCTAACTGTCTGCATTCAGGCGCTGAGCCTTTCTCAGGCATGGAAAGTCTGGAAAGTCATCACAAGCTGAGGCAAAACAAAAGTCAGACTTGGAAACACTGTATTTCTTCAGCGCTGTGCTGCGAATAGTGTGGCAGAACAGCATCATTTCCAGGCAACTAAAATTGGGAATATTTGGAGGCTGCTTCAGCATTACCTTGTTTGACGCTTTTTTCCTGAGATGACAATCCTGTTTGTGGGTGCGTGAGTACATGCTGATGCTCAGAGTGCTTGAGTTTTGGCCTTCACCATGCAAATGAGCCTTGATAGTGATTTACCCCCTAATAATAATGCATGGTTTTAAATCCAGATGTTCAGATTGGTGTGATTAGTACAGTTGAAGTGGATTGGAGATAAATGTTTAGATTTACTGAAGCTCCCTCCAGACCAATCATAATGTATCTCATATTGTGTTGTGTTTTCCTTATACCCCTTCCTCTTTCCTTTCTCTGCTTGTCATCCCTGAAAAGAAGATCTCCCTTATGCTTTATACAATAGTTTCAAAAGAAAGCTTGCAATCTAGTCTTTGTATCAGACTATTGGAACGAAAGTGTGATAAATTTTAAACTCAAAGCATAATTCTTATGCTTTGTAAGCCATACTTGGTTTTAGAAGCACAAAAATAGAGATATGTTCGTTCTAGGTAAATGGAGTGCTCCTCCTAAAAGAAATAGGTTTGAAAATTGTTTTTGTATTAAAAGTTTTCCTTTTACTACAAAAAAAAAAAAAAGAAACTTAGATTTGAAATGCTGTGTTTAGTTGAGCAGATTTAAGATACAAATTTCTAAACTGAGTCCAGTAGTTTTACCCACCTTGTCTCTCAGATGAAACCGTAGTTGAGAATATGCATTAGTAGCTTAGTCAGTAGAGCGTTATTATTAGCACTTGGCTTTCTAAATGTGGTGAACATAGAGTTAAAGATATTTCCACCATCATAAGCGATGTGGCAGCACGTGAATGAGACACCCAACAAATCTCGAGCTCTTCTGCAGAGGTGGCACGCAATAAATATATACGTTAAGTAAGGCATTCATATACATGTTTCCAAGATGGTATTCATCTGACTTTCTAAAAGATGGTAGAAGACTTGGGAACCTCTTAGGGCATAACTTTTGGAAAGACTGTGGAACAGTAGGACAGGTCTTTTTTCTTGTCTGTGAGAGTGCCAGTGGATAAGCAAAACCTTTTTGTCATATTTTTGGCAGTAATTTAACTTTTTTAAAATCTATTTTCTAAAAGTTTTGGCTTTTTTCCAGATGCAGGAGGCATCGGTGGTGCTGGAGAGTGAAAGCATTGGCAGGAAGCAAGTAGAGACCCGGAGGGGTTCACTGCGATGGGAAAGGTTTAGATTTCACTTAGCTGTAACGTTTGACCTGACGAGAAGTTATGAGTAAAAAATCCACATTTTGATCATACACACCTGAATGCAGTGTACTGCCAGCATAACAAAAGTTTGTTGCTCTGCACTTGAGAAATGCACAGTGGAGTATTTGGATAAGCATACCTGGTGTCTGCTGAATACTTGGGCTCAGGGGCAAATGTTGGAGAATGCGTGCTGTTCCAGGAGATGAGCCTGCTGCTTCTCGTGGGGATTTCATCACAAGAGCACTTGTTTGCTTAGTAAGAGCTTTCCATCGCTACAATGTCCAGATTAGTCCTCAGACTGAACTTGCAGTTTACTTGTTGTTGTGTAGCTGAAAGTTCACTATTGAAGTAATCCTCAAAGTGCAGTAGGAAGTTGAAGTGGTGGAGAATAAAGTCTCCACACACTTCATTGTTTAAAGACCAACCTGTGCAGCAGAAGGGCAGTCATAACACCGATCTGTGCATGAATCTAGGGACTGATACTGCAATTTACTGACTTGACAATACCATGAGCTTTGCACTCATTACAAATTTGTGGCTTTAGAAGTGAACAGGTGAAGTGATAAAAGAGGTGATAAAGATCATAATCTGTGTGGAGTAACATGGAGGAGGACAGTTGTTTCATTCACTTTTATCCTAAAAAACCATTTGTTTGACATGGTTCTAGAAGTTCAAATCAGGTTAAACAAAATGCAGAAAGTCTGGGAAAGCGCATTAATGAACTAAGATTATTTATTAGAGATGTGAATTTACCACCAAGTTATGCTATAGATCAAGTTATATTATCTTTGGGTAGTTTATGTATTTATCTGTTTGTGTATTTTTACAAGAATGAACTTTAAAAAAGATCTGCTAAAAAGCTGCATACTTGCTTTCTTTTTACTTTCTTTTTTTTTGAAATACCAGGATATTTTATGAGCCATTATCATATCACGATGACCTTTGGATTCACAAGTTTCTGTTCCTATTAGTGGTTAATTTAAAAATTCAAGGTGACAGCTGTGTGGTTGCTGTAGTGATAGTTCGAAAATAAGAAGTGCAGAGGATTTATTTTAACCAGGAAAGAGGAAAAAGCAAACCAAAATCCTGATCATGTGTAAATAATCTAAAATTGGCAGCAGTTCGGACATGAACTTCCCAAACTGTTAAGCATGGATTATAGCCATTTGGCATGGTTTTTTTTCAGTTGTGTGATGTTATGTAATACAGTAGCTGGATGATTATACCATATTTTGGGAGAGTATGTAAATACTTGAAAACTTTCATGTAGACACCTCTGTCTTTTCAGTTCCTCAGGAAATAGTTCTATTTTTGAATATTCTAGTTTAGCCAGCATCTGTGAAAGCCATTAAGGAATGCTAAAGCAATGAGTTCTCTGTCTTATGGATTTCTGCTCGGTAGTATCTGCAAAGCAGCTGATGCATTTTGGGACAGTTTCTGAGGACTGATTTATTTGGGGAAATGAATGTTCCATAGGTTGAAGGAGAAATTACACTGCATTCGTGCTGTTGTATTTAGCTTCCGTCTTTAGCCTCCACTTTTGGAGTCTGAGGATGCTTATGTAACTAAAAGTAATGCATAATAACTCAGCAGGTAGTTTTTTATGTTTAATTATAAAATAACTCAGTTCTCCTGAGAATTGTGTCTGTTTCCATATAGGAGACACTGTAAATGTATCTCAGTGTGGAGTTGTGAGGAGAGGGGACTTCTAATTTAGGTTCGTAAAGTTAAAGATTGAGAATAAAGACTGTGAATGTTGCCCTTGGTGTGCAGCATATCAGGTGACATAAATATGAGATGAAAAATAATTGTGTAAACAAATACTCCCAATTTTCGTGGCAAATTTGCCACTGGCTTCAAAGTGAGCCTGCTTGTAAAACAAGGACACAAGTAATTAAGGGAACTGTTTTCAAAATACCTGGCCTTACAGACAGCATTTGTTATGAGAAAAAATATCAGGAATTGAGAAAATTTTTCGGGGGACACTTGAGTAGGGCATCAGTAGAACATTACATTTTAATGTATGTTTCTCTGATAGATAAATGAGAATTCATAATAATCTAATTTAAAAAAAAATAAGAAGAAATACTTAAAATAGCTGCTCCTAATCTAGGAAGGTTTTCCTGTATATTACTAAAATTAATTCATTTCAGATTAGGTTCTCAAGAGCAGTGAAGAATTTAAATAAATTGGTTCTTTTTGCTGTACTATAAAAATGTATGTGGTTAAAAAATTGCAGTTAACTAATGCATTAAGAATTGTGCACTTAAGTACTTTCCTTATTTAAAGCAGAACTTCACTTCTGCAGAAGCTATAGATGAGGCTGGATAAACTGTATAAAGGAGACTGGCAGAGCTTCCTCTGGGTTGTTTTTGTTAAGGTTTTTCCCTTATAAGATTTATTCTTCTTTATTGGCTCAAAATCAGCCAGTGACTTTCCTGGCTCGCTTGAAGCACAGCAGAAATGAGAAATGTCTGTTGTCTGTTGCCCTTGGAACTAGTCCTTAAGAAGGCTTTTGTCCTTAAAAGTGTGAAGGAACAACATTCAGCTTCAGCTAAATTTTCACTCAATTCTTAGTTTCTAGACAGAGAGGCTGGATGCATTTCTTTTGCTCCTTAAAGATTTCTCCTCCCTCTCTCCACTCCATCGCTGTCTTTGCAGAGGTATTTTGGCTGGAATACTGTGGAGCTGTGGTTGGGATGGCTGACACACAGTAGTGGGAGAGAGGGAGATGAAAGCCTGAACTGCTCAACTGTTAAGACTGTCCTGTATTTGCCAACCTTATTTCTATTGGAGTTTTACATTGAATAAGACTTCAGTACGTTGTCTTAATGATTAGGTGATGCTGCTGTTGCATTAGTGCTGCTTGCTAATACAGTTAGCAGGTATCAACCACTTTACTTTTCTCAAAAAAAAAAAAAAGAGAGCAATAATAGAATTTCCTTATCAACTCATTTTCACAAGGTGAAATCCTGAGCTATACTTTTATAGAAAAGTAGTACAAATGTAGTTCTTTTTGATTTGAAAAGTCAGGCATTGGATTTGAAATAGCTTAAATAGCCCTACGAATACATTTGAACTGTAGTTGTCTTTGTAACCTGTTTTAGGTACCGGGACTGAATCTTGACGTATATTTGTTTTATTTTTGTGTTCTGAAAGCAATACCACTTCAAATTACAGGTTCATTAATCAGCAGCATTAATTAACGCTATCAGTCAGTCCCTTCCCTCTAGATAGCTATTTTCTAGAGAATGTATCTTGCTATGCTGGAATGAAAATAAAATGGATGCATGATTTTGTTAAATGATGGCTAAGGTTTTGCTATGTGTGTGACTTGGCTGTTTGTTTATTTTTATTATTTAATACTAATGTTGATGGATGTATTTTCATCTTCATTTTAATAACTTCAGGAAGCGATTATCTTTTACTAAGGAATCAAAAAGTATTTTTCATTTTCTTGGCAGAAAAACTGTAGATTTTAATTTGTCTTTATTCTTTAAATGGAATTTTGAGGGCATTATTTTTAGTTCTTAGGATATTTACTTTTGTATGAGGAGAAATACTGACAATTTTTAAAATCTATTTTTCTTCCTGTAGTGAGAATCTGTCAATGTATATATTAGAATTAAGATTTAGAGATGCTGGTTGAATTGCATTTAACTTTTCAGTTCTGTCCATCCACTATCAGAAGGAAAAAAAAGAGTACAGTCAGGTGCAACTACCTAGCGCCTAGCAGTGCAGAGAGAAAAGCGTTTGACTGGAACCATGTCTTAATAGCAAGATGACCAATGTTTCAAAAGCAAAAAAGCAATGATATAGTCAGTAGAACAGACACCTGCTCCTTAAAAACGAAAGAAAGCAAAGAAAATAATAATGATTAAAATGAAATAAACCCTGAAGCCTACTGTTTGTGAGAAAGTGAGTTACTGCCTTATGAGTTTGTGCAAACGCCAGTTGAACAATAGTTAAGTTTATAGTATTCACTTTAAATATATATTCTTTGGTGAGTACTTCTTTTACTGAATATGCTTTATGTTGTTTTTAGTTTCTCGGTAGCATCCTCCTCTCATCTTCTAGATTTTGAATACGTTTTGACAGCATGATATATGGTTTGGGGAAAAAAAAAGCAGCTCAATGCATCTTGTATGTGGGACTCTTTTTTTAACCTAAGAAAGTTGTAAAGGATCTTGTCAAAGTTGACTTCTTTGTGTTGATCTAAAGAGCTCAAGATAACAGTGTTTAGCAGCGTTAGCAATTCATACGGATGGCAGATCAGAGCTATATATTAAATAGCTAGCTGAATATATGCAAACTTCTAAAAGCCTGCTGTCTTGTCATTTGCATAACATGTTAATTAAAAAAACAAAACACAAAAAAACCTTCTAATATACCTTATAGTAACACTGTGGTATGATTAAAGAAGTTTAATTTGAACTTGTATTCATTTACTTAGGAATGTGAAAGTTATTTTGGCAACATGCTATTTATCTCCATCTCCCAATTGAGTTTTCTGCACCACAGTAATATTATTGCAGTTTAATGATATAGCTGCTGACTTGCAGCTTCACTACCATGTGATTACCAAGCTTCTCAAGCAGCCCGCTCCTCGTCCAAGACCCTTATTTAGAGGCTGTGGGCAGCTGCCCCAGAGATGCCTAATGCTCTGTGCTCACAGTTCACTTTGTGCCACAAAGTACTTGGGAGGCAGAGGCCTGCGTTCCTGAATTACTTCTAAAGGGAAGGATTGAATATTCTATTCCTGCTATAGTATATCAGGTTCTAACAAGGACCACTGAAGTGCTGAAACAGACAACAGGGGAATCTTCCTCCATACCCACCCACCCTGTGCAGTTGCCTCCTTTGCATGCCGAAGACCAAGCTTTGCTCTCCTCCCACATAGCACAGGGAGGGAGAGCATCCTTGTAAGATCACTCCTTGCCCATAGGAAAAGGTGGCCGGTGAATGCAGCCCTGGGCTGCCACACCAACACGGTGCGGGCAGTGAGGGTGCCAGAGCTGGTTCTTCTGCTTTGCTACCACTGATACTGAGCGGCGCTGACTGCAGCCTGGAAGTTCTGGTGGTCTCATGCCCAGCCAGTGCAAGAGATATCCACAGCGTGATACCAGACAGTCCCTCAGTCCAGGATACCCAAACATGAATGTTTCAGGTCTTATTCAAACATGAGCTAATTTTGTGATAAGGTACTGATGTAGTATAGCACTGAGCATCATTTGAGATTTAGAGTTAGCAGTGGTTCTCTAATCTTGTGTTTTGGAATGGGACTGATTGCTATAGGGTTTAACAGGGAACAAAATTCATTTAAAACCTCCCCCCACCCTCCTTGCAGAGACCGCATTCAGAAGAGAGTAGGAACAAAGGGGTGCTGGCTTCCTGGGAATGTCGGTCTCAAAGCTACACATTGCCTTAACAGAATATAGACACTTAATGAGAAAATTCAGAGGTTTCAGGATAGATTCTTGATCCTTGTCTTTAAACAAAATGAAACTCTTGCAATAGAGGATGTCAGTTCTTCAGTGCTAATTTAAGAATAAAATGACCCACTACTGAAATAGTTGTCTTTCACACGCTCTTCATGCAAACAATCTGACAATAGTAGTTAAGCATATGATCTCCAGTAACGTATGGGATGTGTAATTTTGATTTGGCTAATGCTAACAGTGCTCTACCACGTGAAAACAAGGAAAGGTGACAGTGCAAGAATTTCTGCTTCCCTTTTTCTGAACGAAGAGGGTCGGTCTACCATCTATTTCATAATAAGCCTTTTAGGTCCCTTGTCTTTTCTCATCAAATGTTCACTCATGGCTTTTTATGCATCTCAAGAAGACTGCAAGGAACAGAATTGCCTATACAGAAAGGATATGAAAAAATCTTTCTAGCAGAAATTGGACTTATCACAGGAAAGTAAGGCTTTGTCTGTGCATCTTTTCTTGTGTATGTATCTATATGTGCTGAAATACATATACACATATACAGGTTATAGTGTTCTGCAGATGTACTGTGAGAGGTCTGCTGCTTTGTTTTGCAACTGTGCAATATGGTGTGTGTTGCTGTGAGATGAGCGTGGGCTTGGTGGCTGAGAGGGGCATGTCAGATTCAGGCATTGGGGGGCAGCCCCAGTTAAACTTATTTTGCTTGGATCAAAACTCAGCAAATGAACACTGGGGAGTATGTTAGCATTTTTGTGCTGAGTTTTTTATATATGGTACCTTATGTGTTTCAAATAAAGAGGAAATGGAGCCCGTAAGTAGTATCAACTATCCTTAAATATGTTGCTGAGTGAATTTGCTTTGTAGAAAGTGTTTCCGAGTTTTCAGTATTCTCTATATCTTCAAGACAGGTTTTACTGTTCTTGTGAACAGTTGTGTGATGGCTTGAATATGGAATTGTTACCAGTTAGCTTCTAAGGTTTTGGTTACATTTGCATTTTTAATTTCTTAGCCAAATTGTACTTCTACAAGAAGTTGGGACTTCTGTCAGAATTGGGAAGAAGTTACTGATCAGACATAGTCACTTTTATTGACAGAATAATCTGGAAACATAGACACTAAATGCTGGAGCTCGTGCATATGGAGAGCATAACATGTATATTTTGTAAAATACTTTAGAATTTAGTAAGGGTAAAATTTATCAACACAACCAAACAATTTTGTTTCCATTGAAGTGCCTTTTAATAGATTTCTGATGAAGCTGTAACTTCCTCCAGAAAAAGTGAAAGCAGCTAAAATGAAACAACAATAGAATGTCATGCAATTGCAATGTCGTCTATGAAATACATCATCTTTCAAAGGAAAGGAGGTCTTGGCATATCCAATTCCATGTCCTGACTGTGCTTCCTAGTGTCACTGATTTCAGAGTGTGTGGCAGTACTTTTTCCAGACAATGAAGTTCTCAAGTTAAAATGTTTGGATCGTGTTGTCCAGGAAGCAATCAATTGGAGGTGAAACGCATGGGATATGAATGCTGTGTTGCAATGTGTTGATCCAATTAACTGGGGGGGGGAAAAAAAACCCAAAAAGCTTCTTAAAAAGAAGTTAAAATTTCTGAAGTAATTGTTTTATGTCCAGCACATCTCTCCCTGTCCCAGTGAACTCAAAGAAGCAAACTATTAATTAGCTCACGGGTCAGTGTCTGAACCATGATAGCATTTGTTTCAAGCTAATGCCTGCTAACATCTCGGAAGTGAGCTAACCTGAGAGACAAAATATACACCAGCATTAACTTCTAAGAAAACTGGACTGATATAATAGGAATCCAGCCGAGTTCTTATATTCATCTGCCACTGTGTATGCTCTTTCATTTTCAGTTTTGACAGTAGGATTTCTGTGACAGAGATGTAAAAGAAATGGTGGGTCTCTAGGTGTAGGGGCTTTTAGAACAAAATTGTTTATTTTAGGAAAGGGAACTGTATATTATGCTTTTACATCATCAGATGTGCATTTTGTCTTCTCTGCATTCACTTGGCAGCAAAATACTTCTAAATTTGCTTACCTTAATCTCCATGAAAATCCATGTGCTTTCTCAGCGTTAGCTCTTCTCATTTTGCTCTTCATCCTTACTCTTCTGTGACCTGCTGTACTTGCTTGAGCAGCTGTTCCTGCTGCATTACCTTTTCCCCCATCTGGAAGGCAGATGGACTCATCCGCAAAGAGACAGTATTTGTTCATGGATCAGCTTTCGGAATCTGAAGTGAACAAGTGACAACCTTCCCAAGGATGCTGAATATGTCCGTGCCTGGGCAACGTTCTGCAAATACAGAAAAGTCTTTCAAGGATGCATAGATTTTTGTGCGTGTGCATATATATACATATACACTTAATATACATAGGAATAGGAAGACAGACCGCAGTGTGTATGTATGTATATATATATATATATTGTAATTAGAAGATTACCTTGTATGTACCCTTACACTAGCATTTTATATCTATGCGTTTTTTTGTTTCATTCCGTTATTTTTAGGAGAAAATATTATGAAAAGAAAAAGAAAGGATTTTCCTATTAGATAGCAGCAACTGCAATAGTGAAAATGTGTTACAAATTCAGCAAGGACTGTGCCATTTCAGAAGGCTGGTGCCTGTCTATATTGACTTATGGTCTCTTTCAGACTCTTTTTCAGAAAGACATTTTGCTGTTTATTTAAATATTTGGGCTTTGTTGCCTGAAAGTTACTGCAGTGACTCCTTGCAGTTTAAATATGATGTAAAACTTTTCTCAGAAACTTAGGAGAAGTGCAAGATGAGCTGAAAGTACACTTAGCCATTCAAAGTTTTGTTAGCAGTGGGATGCACTGTATGCATTACTGTATGGAAAAGCTCTGTCCAAGGGGAACTTGTTTCTTTATTAAACCTATTTTTAAAACAATTGTAACATATTGGATGATTAAAAGTACTGAATAATGTTTTTCAGGTGTATCTTGTGTGAGTTAAACTAAGTAGTTTTCTTTATGTTCTCAGACCTCAAGTTTCTGTTCTGAAAGGCAGTGAGTTGTGTCCTCTGACAAGCGACTGCCAAATGAGTATCCCTGCAGCAGTGTGCATTGCTTTCTTTCCCAGATACCTGTGGGTGCTGCCAATTAGTGCTGATAACACCTTGCAGAAAGCGAGAGAAATGAGTCTACACGTGCTGTGAGTTACTGGGAAGTTGGCCTGTAGTTGTGAGAGTCCCAGAAAGAAAATTCTACTTCTAGGCTGTGGCTGTTGTAACTGAGGAGTGAAACCTCCTCCCTGTACAGAACCCTGCTCATTGTGTGATTTTCACCTTTGTTCACCATCTGTCCTCACTGGAGCTGACGTCTGCCATCTGAGGGCTGCCTCTCTGATGCTGAATTCTCTGATTAGATGCTTATGGCACCTTCAAAAAAGCATGAAAGCAAAGACAATCGGGTGTCTTTGTGTGGTACACACTTCCATATCCCCATGGTGCTTTTGTGCACGCACCCTTAAGAACAGCCTTTTGTGTGCCCATACCCCAGATGGTTGCCTGCAGTCACAGTCTTTAGTAGAAGAATCATATTCCAATGGTTTAATGGATAATAAACTGTACTGACTCTGCTTTTGATGTGAATGGATGTTTTCAAGTTGAAGAAACAAAAGATCTCCTGGGGAAAATTGCCAAAGATATGTATCATTGTAAATCTTGAAGGGGGTTGAGGGCAAACTGAATAAATCACTTAGGGCAAACGACTTAGTGGCTTTGCTGAAAAAACAGGCAGTGCTGAAGTTAATAATTGAAACCCAGAAAGTAAGGTGGATTAGCAGAATCTCTCTTAAATCCTGTTGTCTAAGTTATTGCACCTAAGCAATTAACACAGACTTTTTTGTTTGTTTTGCATTCTCACAGGCCACACATTATGCCTGGTATATTTAGTGATTTAATTTTACTGAAACCAAATGCTTTCAAGACAAAGACTTCACAGTTGCAAGAGTACTCCCAGAAATGTGTGCAATAGTGATAGCTAAAAACCTCTGAGACTCTCTCCCCTCCCCTCTGCCCTTCGAGTCAGGGAACTGAAATATGTGACATGCTCTGAAAGTTTCAGATGAAGTTTCCTGGAATTTCAGATGTTGGTGACCAGTCTTCGTAGAAAAAGAATCCAAATGGATATTAATCAAGCTTAGGTGATATCTTTGAGTAATTATTCAGGGCTGGGAAAACAAAGGGTTTTGTTGACTTTTTTTGTTTGTTTTAAACATGATGGAAGAAAAATGTGTTAATGTTGATATCTCTTTTTGTTCTGAGGCACGTTGCTGTATCACGATGCTTTCTGAACAACAAAAGTGTGATTTTTGTGGAAGTAGCAATTGACACTGGATTTTTTTTTTTTCCCAGCATAGTAAGATTGTGAAACAGAACTCATAGATGTAGCCAATGTTTGAGGAATGTTAGGAATATATAACAAAGTTGAATGTCTGGAATGTTTTGGTTAACAGCAACATTGTATATTTACAGGGAGGATGTGAATAAATCTGCCTTTGATTATAGTTTCCCAAAGTTATATAAAATGCAGGATTTTTCTTCAAGAATCAAGGCAAATGCAGGGTAAGTTCTATGTTTTCAAGAGAATAATCTGGTTTGGACCTACCTCTTGATTTGTTTGATATCTATCTTCCAAAACACTGTGGAAACTAAGTAGATTCGGAAAGCAGTTTTGAAACAAAAAGCATTCTGCTTCAGCTAGGAAACAATGACTTCTGACTGAGGTATACATATTACTTAGATATTCAGAAATGCATCATGTGGAAATCTAGGTGATACATCTAACCACACCAGTTCCTTGTGACAGTATTTGATATAACAGCTAATGTACTATGGATTTGCATTCTGTAGATGCCTGTGATCCAAGTATCTCATGGCTTTCCACAAGTAATTATTCTGAGATGTCTTATTTACTTCAAAAGAAAAAGATGGGAGAGAAAAGATCATTACAGTCGCTCTTGCTAACTGTAAGGTCAGTGCTTTTCCCATGGGAGACCATAATGACTTATTTTCTCACTTGACCAGTTCAATGGACAAATACTGACATTAGCAAAAGCATCAGTAACAGTTAAAAGAGTTTCCTCAGTAGCTGATGTGGCACAATGGATAAACGGTGCTTTATAATCCAAGCAGTCTGGATAACTCAAGATTCAGTCTAAATGTAGCTAAGATGATCCCGGTGCTTTAAGAGTGCTGAGTTCTTGTACCTTGGTCTGACTGTCCTTATGAAAACAACAGCAACAAAACCAAAAACATTATCTACTGCAGCACCAGCAATCTTGTATACTAACTTGGTTTTTGAGTTTCCTGTGACAGTCATGGTCCCAGACTCCATATCCATTGCTTCTTTACTGAGATTTTTGTGTTTAATTTCTCTTTTGAAAATGGTCTTTTAATGGTGGCATGTGATTGCTGTAATATAGTCTGGAAAGTGCTATCCAGTAATACCACTTGAAAATTAGAAGTTGTACATGGTATGATTGTCTGCATTAATACATTCCAAAGCCAAGAGTACAACACCAGAGTTCTGTGTTTAACTAGATGTCAGTCAGTTTCTGATGACACTTGTGACACTGTAATGAATTCAAGGGGTTTAATGTAGTTTCAAAGCAAGTTCTAGTGAACACCTACTTGTCCTGGGTTGCAGCAGGCAGTGGAAGTAGGCTGACTTCCCGAACAGGAACTGCCTCCTCAGAGGTCATTCTCAGTCAGAGGCTTCTGCATCAGAATGTAACCACTAGAATTTGCCCTTTTGGTCTTGCAGAATCCTGGATAAGTAAGTAGAATGAATTTTTCATTGTTTTCAGTGTTCTAATAACTGCTGCCATTGTTTGTCAGTTGATTGTGTTATGTCTTCTGAGATGTCTCTGCCTTGTTTACTGCTGGCACAAGACAAGCAGTCATTACTGTGTTTAAGAGAAAAAACTAAAAACCTTTGGCTGTCTTGCTTCTCTGTTGGTGGGAACTTATGGCCGCCTCTGTCCAACTAAATTTTGCATAAAGGAACCACTTAAATACCAACTCCATAGAGAAATCAGTGACTTTAGTCCTTGTGACTCTGGGCTCTGAAAATAATACATGAACTAAAAGAACATGAACAGCTTTCTTCTTAACTTGTAAGTATTGTGCTTTCGTAGTCTGAAAGTAGTGGCTTTCTTTTTTTTCTTTATCTGATGTGTTTGGGAAAGAAGCTTGTCTATGTTAGAGGATATGAAGTATATAGTAAGCTTTGGAAGTACATTTGGGAGTACGGGTGGCTCTGCTTTTAGATGGACTTTTGACATTTTAAAATAAGCCACGTCTGTCAGTGTTAAGTGTTTCTGAATGTCATCCTTGTTTCTCAAATGAGGCATTCAAAATCTTTATGCTCTGTTCAGAATCTTTGAACTAATTATACATTTATGTAACCACTGATTTTCTAATCTGTGTGGGCTTTCATTGCTGTGGTTCTACAAGTTTTTACTTGAAGAAATAAATTCCAACTTCTGCCCAATGACATGGGAGAGCAGATCTCTGTCTTGTAGCCATTTCTCAGCTCACTGAGATGCAGGTGTCCTAGCTTCCTAGTTAATAGCTTTGATACAGTGCAAGCACAGGTGGTCAAGTTTGAATTCACTGCTACAAGGACAGATATGGTAGAGAAGCTATGGCACCAGGAAGTGCTTTTCATGTGGATTTCTAAAATCCGTGAGAAAAAGAAATCAACTCATCATAATTTTCAACTTTTGTTCCTTTACAAGAATGATGATTCTAGTATTGCTCTAATGAGGGGGTTGTTAGAAAAAATACAGATTTCTTAAGCACCTTAAATAGAAAATGTGATGCAAGAAAACATAGTATTTATAATAAAGGAATGTTTGGATGTTGTGATGAGGGACATGGTTTAGTGAGAGCTATTGGTGATCGGTGGATGGTTGGATTGGGTGATCCTGTGGGTCTTTTCCCACCTTGGTGATTCTATGAAATCACATTTGTATTATGTCTGTTTTCTGTTCCTTTAATGATCAGTGTGGAGAGGTACATGTGTATTCTCATCTATATATGAGGCACATACATATTTTGATCTATATAAGACAGTGTATTCTAGCCCTCATTAATCAAAATGACACTTTCTACACCTTCAAGTATTTTTGCACTTGCACATGAAGTGTGTTCCCAAAACTCTGTTCTGCTTCATTGATCTCTGCACTGTTCAATTTTCAGACCTAGGTGTCTAAAGCCTAGCTGGAAAGATAGAAAAGTTGACTTTTAATATGATTTCTTTCATCTTTTATATGTGGAATTGGTATTACAAACTGTGCAGAAGGACTTTCCAAGTTTGCTTTCTGCACTGAGCTTGGCACAGACGCGAACAACCACATCTCATCTTGTGCTGAAAGTCATACTGCCTACTTCCAGAGAAAGTGCTAGGAGACACAGTTGCACTGAGAAGCTGCTTAAGGGAAAGGGTTCTGTTAGAAACTGAGGAAAAGAAAGCATGGCACAGGCTTTCCTCCTTAACTGTTCAAACCTTGCCCATTCTAAAGCTTCTCTCCCAGATGAAAGCCAAGGGGTAGATCCTACTGGTACTCAAATCCAAGAGAATCACAGGATTTAAATTCAGTAACTTGTCCACTAGGAAAGAATATGGAAGACCAGTCATTCCAGGATTTCCCATTGTGTGTATACAAATCAGCAGCCACCTGAGTGAATGTGGAGCAGGAGAAAACCTTTTCTAGACTTGAAGAACTTTACATATGAAGACTTCCCATTCATCTATTTAATACATAGAATACATCGGTGGTTGGGAGGTAGGTGTGTACACAGGGCCAGGAGGGGGAATTCGATATAAGTCTAGCTTCCTACATCAGTTTGGTGGGCATTCTGAGTGTGGGAGCCCTGCAGGCATCTCCAGATCCCCACAGAAGCCACTGCCATCATCTTACGTTTTCGTGCCCATGGGGAATGTGTGAAACAAATGGTCTTTTGCATTGCAGCTCATCCTGAGGTATTTTTGCTGAAGACTCAAAGAGTTTGCAGCTTTAGGGTCTGAGAATCTTCTCTCCATTGTTTATGGTTTAAGCACAGCCATTTTTCTTGTCCTGTTAGTGCTTTGTACTTGCTAAGGTCTGAAGGCTTCAGTAAAAAAAAAAAAAAAAAAGGTAATGTGAAAGTAAATATCATCATGAAAACTGTAAAAATTTCTTGTGCTCCACCCCAGATGTACAGAGTACAGATAGCATTTGAAGAAGTAGAATTTGAGGAAAAACAACAGTGGCAAGTACTGTAAGTTGTTCACCTCTGTAAGCTTTTACTGTCTCTTCCCACAAGAGACATCTGTTTCATGTCACCCATAAGGAGCGCAATGTAAGGACTGCTATTGTGTCCCCTTAAAAGGTTAATCTTCATTGGTTCCCTCCTTGTAGTAAGTTTTGGGGAGGAATGTGCATAGGCGGTGCAAGAAAAAGCTGCTTCTGAAGTGAGATGTGTGGAGCTGTGAGCTGAGCAGGGTGTGTGACGGGCAACTTAGAGCCAGGGTTATTAGGATTATAAAACAGTAAAATTATAAAGTTAGGGTTTAGAGATGTTAATGAGCACTGATGGAAGCGCTCACCTTTTGACTCTTGTGTAGCTTACAGTGGTTTGACAACTTGCTCTGGCCGTGACTCAGCGCTTACCTGGAAACATGCGTTTATTTTTGGCATCCCAAAGTGTAATTCAGCTGCCCGGTCACAGGCAGAGACCGGGATGAAACACTGAGAAAGATCTTATAGAGAGATGAAACACTGCAGAAACCCCCCTGCAAACCCCACGAACACGCCGGCCCGCCCGGGGCGCTCGGGGCGGTTCCGGCTCCGGGCGGGCAGCGGCGCCCTCCGCGCAGCCGAACTCTGGGCGCCGGGGCCGAGCTGCCGCTCGGCGCGGGTCCGCCCGCGGACGGGAGGGCCGGGCCGGGGGGAAGGGGCGTCACCATCTGGTGTTAATTCCCCGGCCATCGGATTCGTGACCCGCCGCGATGAGATCAGCGGGATCGGCTTTCGCGAGGGGGCACGGCGGTCCCCGCCGCCGCTCTCCCCAGCTGCGTCGGCTCTCGCATGCGGCGGCGGCGGCGGGCGGCGCCGGGGGAGGCAGCGCGCACAAAGCCCGG